>NW_025999905.1:9065195-9093368 GCF_001458135.2 Marmota marmota marmota | reverse complement strand
CCTTTGACTTAGGGGGTGGCTGGGATGAAGCGAACGAGTCTATGGCCAGACAGGGAAGACCAGAGGCGCCCAAGCAGGTGCAAAGCACCCAGGCCGGCTCGGGATACTTACGGTGTAGAGCAGGTTGAGGGCGCACAGGCAGTTCTTGGAACACGCGAAGCCCCCGCAAACCATCTTGGAGCCTGTGTTTGCCGGCAGCTTCAGGTAAATGCCACTGTAGCGGGGCCTTCCGGGAAGCCTCTTTGTCCTTGCCTTGAGGGCCTGGCCGAGGCTACACGGCAGCGCCAACGCGGGCTGGGGGCTAGGGACTGGGGCTGCAGTGCCCGGCACGCCCGCGGCTGCACAGACCCGCTGTGGAACCTGCGGCCGCCGCAGCTCCAGCGGGAGCCGGAGTCCCGCCCAGCTCTCCCGCCTCGCCCCGCGCTCTGATTGGCTGCTGGCTGGGAACAAAGGTAGAAATATGCAAATAAATGCGCTCTGCCAGCCGGGATCCGGGAGGGGAGGGGCGGTCCTGGGCTAGGAAGAGAGGGGCGGGGGCCGTTGGGGAGGGAGTCGGAGGCCAGAGCTTGTGGCCTCCATGTCATTTCCCCCGGAGCAGGTGAGGAGCCGAGGGTGGGGCTCCAAGAGATCCACGTTGGCAGGGAGAAATATGACAGCGCCTTTCGATTCTTGGACCCGGCGGATGACGTGGCACCATTTTGAATGAGATTTTAAAATTAAGCACCTGGCCTTGTTTCAATGAAAGAATGAACGCAAGAATGTGAACGATTTAAAAGAAGGGATGAAGAGGGGACAAATGAGAGGAAGAAAATAAGCGAAAGAATAAAAGGAAGAAGTAAAATCTTTTTTCTTTCAGAAAATAGGTAAGGAATGTGGCCTATAATTATGACCTGTGTCCGATCAGAAAGACTTATTCTATAGGGATTTGCAAAATACTAATAAAGTATGAATACATGAATGCAAAAGAAAATCAAGAGTGATTATTTTTATGGTCATTTCCTGAATTTTAGTAAGTTTTGTTTTTGTTTTTCACGAATAGGAACTGTGAAAACCTTTAAATAAGTTTTCACCTCAGTTAATTATCACTTCATTACATGTCTACTTACAGAAATGCATCTTGAATCCTCAATTCCTCACCTGTAATCCAGATATTAAAAGTGTGTCAAGCTGCTGAAGTTTGGGGGGTGGACGATTGGTTGTCTATTTTTGTTTTTTGTTTGGTTTGGTTTGGTTTGGTTTGTTTAAGACAGTCTCTTGCTAAGTTGCTCAGGCTGGCCTTGAACTTATTTTCCTCCTTCCTCAACCTCTCAGCCTCCCAGGCCTGGGCCACCACAACCAGCCAGATCTGATAGTTTTAAACACTGTGTTCCAGGAATGAAGCTAAACCAATAAAAGTTCAGTTATTTTGTAGTACCTTTTGCCTAACAGAGGCTTTTATAAAGAGATTTTTGAATTTATAACACTTATATGAAACCTACAGTTTTATATAGAGTGAGTTATATGAATGAAAAAGAAATTAATTAGGCTGTTTCTCCTTTGTGAAAATGTTTATCCTTTGTGTAAAGTTGTTGATTTTTGTTTGTTTGTTTTTATAACCAAGACTTCTTGAAAATAGAGAAAGCAAATGTGAGGGGGAAAAAAAAAAGACTACCAAAGAACTGTGAAACTAAAGACATCTAAAGGAACTAGAATCCAGGAAGTAATGAGCTATTCTCAGGAAGAAAAAAACCCTACTATTGTTTCCATCCCTTGTAGATTATCTAAGAAGGAAGATAATACCATAGAGAAGGATCAGAAGAAACTAGTGGAACATTTAACCACCTTTTAATGCTCAAATATGTAGAGTCATGTATCAAAATATAATCCAAGGAGCTGTGGCCACAGAGTGAGTCTGTAACTACTTGCCAGCTCGACCCCAAGACCCTTCACTTGGAACAGGGATTATAAGCACCAAAGGCTGGGGTCAGGCTGGAGTACTGAGAGACATTCTCCCTCCCCTACTACCTTAAGGTACACAGGCCTTCCCCAGTACAAAATGGTGGCTAAAATCTGGGGAAAGGGCAGGAAGAATTTAAAATCCCAACAAAGCAATCGGGTATTTACCTAATCCAAGACTGAAATAGTAGCAGAAAAGGAAAATCACCACCGTATGCAAGAATCCCTCAATGGCTGATACAGAACAACAAGGTAGGGAGAGATTTCACAAGGTACTGAAGGCCAAGGACATGACTAGAGAGCAAAGAAGAGTCTCCAGCAAATAAGCAACAGGACACTAAGCACAGAGAACTCCCAAGGCCAGAAATACATCCTGGTAGCCAGGACATAAAGCTCAAAGTGACTGGTGTACCGACCTTCTTCCTATACAAGTCTTAATCACCTTCAAAAACATTTGGCACTAATGATGGACCCAACCTACAAAACCCATAACAAATCCTGACCCAGCTCAACTTAAGTGTGTGCTGACTGAGGTCCCCACACTAGCAGCCTAACAAAATAAGGGGTGTACCACTTTCTGGGAGTAAATGTTGACTTTGGTCTCAGTTTATCTTTTATACACACTCTCTGAAACACAATAGAAAATTCTGAAAGACTTGGATGATCAAAAAAGTTTGATTCAGAACTAAAAGGAGAATTTTGAACAATTTAGGAGATTGCTGAATTATCTCCTCCTCTCCCTACTCCCCCTGCTCTCTTCCTTCTCATTTTCTTTGTCCTCCCCTACACCCTTCTTCCTTCCCCTCCTTCTTCCCCTCTTGTTTTCCTCCTCCTCCTTCTTCCTCTTTCAGTATGTTTCTGAGCCAGGGCAAAAGAAAATCCTTGTGCAAGAGTCCAGATCTTCTGAGGGCCAGATGCCAAGATGGGGTGGAATGTGTAAGAGATTTATTAGGAGAAATCCCTACAAGGGGACACAAGGAGAGAGCTACAGGAGGCTGGGCAGGCTGAATGGCCACAATGCAAGTTTGGTAACTGTGAAGATGCAAAGAAAGGAAGGAAAGAAAAGAAAAAAGGGATTAAGAGAGGAAGGAGAAAAAAAAGAGAGGAAAAAATAAGGGTCTCAGATGGTGATGCAGTTTTAAGATTTGGCCAAGGCTGCTCTGGTTTGAATATGGTTAGTGTCACCACAAGACCTCATGTGTTGAAATTTAATTTCAACCATGAGGTATTAAGAGGGTAGAAACTTAATCTAACTGTGATGTTTGGTGGTGGCACCTTTAGAAGGTGATTAACCTTAGATAAGCTCAGTGAGGCAAAGCCCCCCTGATTGAATACTAGTGGGTTTATAATAAAAGGGACAGAAAGCCAAGCCAGACATGGTGATGAATGTCTATAATCCCAGCAACTTGGGAGACTGAGGCAGGAGGATGATATGTTTGAGGCTAGCCTGGGTAACTTAGTGAGACTGCCTCAAAATAAAAGAGGCTGGGGGTATTGCTTAGTGGTAAAGAATATCTGAGGCCAGCTCCCAGTAACACCAAAAAAAAAAAAAAAAAAAGTGGGGGAAGAGATGATGAATCAGGTACACATGTTCATATCCAGTCTCTTGACATATGATACCCTGTGCTTCCTCAGGACTCTGCCAACAAGAAGTCTGTGACTAGATGTGTTATAGTTAAAGCTTCGTCCCAGGGTTTCATAAACTGACTTCCAGACCACTCACGTATAATCGAATCAAGCCTTTATTGAAGCACACCGGTGGCAGCTGACCAGAACATAAAGCTGTTCCCCTGATCAGCCCCGAACAATTGTAAGGGCACTCCTTATAAGCCTGAAAACCGCAAAAGGGATGTTCAGGGGGTCTAGCCAATGCAAGCAAGCCAGGTTACAGAAGCGGGACAGTGTAGTCAAGCGGAGGGAAGCCTAACCAATCACAGTTAGCCCAGTCACCCCAGTTACAGAAACAGAGTCCCGTTACCCTAGTTACAGAAACAATACCCCATTAGGTACTTTTGTGTTCTTAAAGATTTCTATAGCAAAAGGAAAAGAACAACTTGCCCCAGTCATGACTCTTCTACTTGGCATGGTTGTTTTACAGGATGAAGTCATAAAACAAAATGGAGTCACATTTGCTCCTACTATCACAGATGCAGCCCCTCCACCTTGCTCGTCCAGAACCAGGAGCCAAAATAAACTTCTTTTTTGTTAAAATGTACTCAGTCTGTGTATTGTGCTATTGACAACAGAAAACTGATGCAAAAACCAATGCAGAATCTCTGAGGCAAAGTTGAATGTCATGAAAATCCTGCACGCCTCTCTGGATTGAGCCTGCCGATCATGCAGCCATACTCCATTACTGGCAGGAAACATCACCACAAATTCTGTGATGAATTTTGTACCACGGTGAGGTCATCTTCAATTATGCTCCCTACAGTAGATTTGAGAAGTACATTTCTTTTTTGAGGGGGTCGGGTAACTGGGGATTGAACTCAAGAGCACTCAACCACTGAGCCACAACCCCAGCCCTAGTTTGTATTTTATTTAGAGACAGGGTCTCACTGAGTTGCTTAGCACCTCACTGTTGTGGAGGCTGGCTTTGAACTCACCATCCTCCTGCCTCAGCCTCCAGAGCATCTGGGATTACAGGCTTATGCCACTACACCTGACAAGAAGTATCTTTCTTGAAAAATTAATTCAAATTACATTTTCCCCTATGTCCTACAAACATTTTCTCTAGTCGTATTTATTTTTTTAAAAATAAAATATTTATTTATGTATTTTTTTAGTTTTAGGTGGGCACATTTTTTTTTTTATGTGGTGCTGAGGATCAAACCCAGTGCCTCACGCATGCTAAGTGAGTACTCTACCACTGAGTAACAACCCTAGCCCCTCTAGTCGTATTTCAAAGCAGCTTGCAGTTTGCAGTCCTCCTCATTTTATCTGAGAAGGAAATTCTCTGACTTTAGGTAATCCATTTCAGGTTTGAACAATCCCTCTTATCTAGCATGTATGAGGCCGTGAGTAAGATCCCCAGCACCACAAGACAGACAAAACAAAAACTAAAATGATCCTTACTTAAAACTCTTTCTTCATTGTTTAGGTTTAGCTTGACATTTTCTCAAAAATTTTAAACTCTCATTATTGAAACTTAAGATCAACATTTTTTAAAGATAATTCAAATTCCATATTTGAGTTTGCTCAATCTTGGCAAAATAGCTACTCCTAAATACCTACAGCACTGTTAACTACTCTACCAAAATACTTTTCCAGACTTCTCGGAGATATGAAGATGAAATTAGATAAAACAAAATTGTTCATACAAAATTTGTTGTCACATAAAGCATCAGCGATACAACAAAATTCAAATTGTTTTTCCTCTAATATACCATGCTACAGCTAAATCTTGTTGCAATATTTCCATATTGCAATATCATTACTAGATAAATACCAATTTTTTAAATGTCAGTGGTTTTAAGTGGAATGGAGGTTCAATTATTTCTAATAACAAATTGATTTTTTTTTTTTTTGGTACCAGGGATTGAACTCAGGAGCACTTAACCACTGAGCCACATCCCCAGCCCCTTTTTATTTAGAACCAGGGTCTCACTGAGTTACTTAGCATCTCGCTAAGTTGCTGAGGCTGGTTTTGAACTCACAATCCTCCTGCTTCAGTCTCCCAAACTACTGGGATTATAGGCATGCACCACCTGGCACAACAACACATTGATTTCTTATTATAATTTTTTTGGCCCATGATTCCTGTGTGTCCTAAGTAAACAAAGGATAGAACTGAGAAAATTGTCCTTTGTAATAATTTGCAATCTTTAGAACTAAATGAAGCATGAGCAAGGAGTTCTCACCCAACAATGAGACAAGAAGTTTATCCACAGTAGATTTCTACCCTTCCATGTCTACCTCTTGCTCTATTTTCTGTGTGATCCTATTCTTTTTGATGTTTCGTCAGACTTCAACAATTAAATGCAACACCTTTGTCACCTCTACAATAATATCAGCCTCCCTTTTGCCATGCAGGATATTTCACTATGTATGCCAGAGAACTTCCAACCGTAACTCAAATTTTAAAAAATGTTTTTCTTCCAACCACAAGTTAAACTAGAAGTTTTTTGTTGCTGCTGCTGTTGTTGTTGTTATCAGCCTGCTGTCATATGCAAATGCTGCTCCTTTTCTTCCTCTCCATCATATGCCAGTGGGACTAAATCACACACATAAGTGTAACTATAGTGTTATATGATGTTGGCACTAACATCTCAATTCTGAATTTCCATATTGAATTTTTTAGTGGCATATTTAGCTATCACAACTTACACACAATTTCAGGGCCCAATGGGTAAAACTAGCTTGATGAACTGACAATTCCAGCCTGACCACTCCTCACCTCTCTTTGATGAGAGGAGAAAATCAGCTTTCATTACCTGTTAACACACTTGCGTTTTACCTCTTTTTTCCTCCACATCCTCCCTTCCAACTCTCTATTCATAAAAGTATTGCACCAGTGTGATCACTACTTAGAATGAATTGATGGCATTTTTAATACTTTATCACACACGAGGAATTTTCTGCAACTCTGCCCTATTTGGACACTGAGGCCTGCATCTGTTTCCAGTATGATTATGGCAGATCAATAGCTGTTGTATTTATTTATCCAACAACTATTTCAACAAACATGTACAAGTTTTTTATCTGAAAGGTAATAAATAATACTGCCTAACACACAGAGGAAGTGATAGGTAAAAATGAGTGGGGAAGGTGCAATTAAGGTGTCCAGCTGCATATACTTAAATATGCTGTCATGTTTGAGGAAATGGAAGTAAACCTGGTATTTATAAGGGTGGTTAGGTGTTATTACATTTTATAAAAATGTATCTTTCTGCCTCTTCTCTATGAACAGTTTAGGAATTATAAAAATTTGCTACAATGTGATTCAGCTCTTGGTGTACTGGTAATCCTTCAAGCAGGAAACAACTCAAATATCCATCAACAGTAGAAATAGATAACTAAATCATGGCACATTTACATAATGAAAACCTCCCCCAATAAAATATAGCCACCTCAACAATATAGCTGTGTCAGTTGGATGGTGGCATCTACCTTGCCGCAGTCTGGCTGGGCACAAAATCACGAGCCACTCAAGCAGGAACAAACTTTATTATTTTTTGAAACTGCCGCCAATGTCCAGTACGCACCCGGGAAGATTTTTTCCACCCACGCGGCCTCCTCCCGGACCCGCAGAGAGAGCTCCTCCCCCAGAACTCCCTCCTACTGTACTTCCCCAACCAATGGGAACTCTCCAGGAGTCCCGTAGCCGGCCTAGGTGAACAGCAGGAGTCCAATATCCATATGAATGCAAATCTTAACATAATCATATCATCTCAATGGCTAGCTGGCGTCACCTTTCGACCAAAAATGCCATGCATTATATACTTGGCTCTTAGCATCTCCCCCCTTCTGTTTAAGTAACAAGCAATCTGGCTAGGGACCGTGCCTGTTAGGTTTGTCCAATTCAACATATGGTTCTTACCCGTCATCGGAAAACTGACTTTTAGGCGTCAGCCTCCTGTCTTAGGTTGATACCACTGCAATTGGATCATACCCGTCACTGACTACCGGTCCAGCATATAGCCATACTTGTGGATAGGCCTATGTACCAGTGGGGGGGTGAGGTTCTTTGCCTCACCTCTGTTGGCCCCCAAATTTGGCCTTGGTGCCGGTGGGGGGGTGAGGTTCTTTACCTCACCTCTGTTGGCCCCCAAAATTAGACCATCACTAGTAGAAGGGAGGAGGATACAGAAATGTCATGACACCAAGTCAATTAACGGCTCCTAGGAAAAATTGCATCACTGGTGACACATCAGCAAAGATACGCTAGCACTACCATAATTCGCTGCATCAACAAATAGATCACAAAGCATACAAGTGATACATAGTCCAGGCAAGTTCTGTAAGCAGTTCAAAGCAGAGGAATCTATCAATATGTCCATATCCTCCCAAAATAAAGCATACAAGTGATACATAGTCCAGGCAAGTTTTGTAAGCAGTTCAAAGCAGAGGAATCTATCAATATGTCCATATCCTTCCAAAATAAATCGACTCATTGATTGAGCATTACTTGTTGAGTTATAAATCATTGATGTATCAGTTTACACGGTTTGTTGTGATAACTCTCGAAGAAGTTGTAGTTTGGTTTTATCTTTGTCTTCACCGGCACTGGGATGAAAATAGGAATTTTGACAATGATGCTAAAAAAAAAATATGTAACATTTCAACAGGTACTAAGAAAACAATATTTAGAACAATTTACATTATCCTGAACAGAATTATTAAATATAATGAAAAGGAAAGGTGAAAGTAAACAAACAGATCTGTTAACCTTCTATTTGTTCATATATTAAAACAATCCTCAACAGCTGTTTACCCAAATTAAATTAAACTATTAAAATCACGTGAATAAAAAAAAAAAATTTTTTGGATCCATGTGCATGAGCGCTCCTCATATGTGATATATGGACATACGCACATACAGACATACAACACAAAACAGAAGTGTGCACACGTAACATATAACACATAAGACAATAGTAAAGGCCTTGTAGCTTTACCTAGGTGAAATCTCCATTGCAATGTTCAAAAACTCCACAGTCAAAAAATAAAACTGATCAGAAAAAACATTAACCTAGGTCTGTATGAGCTCAAAAATAAAATAGAACTTTATGATGTGGGAAAAAGCAATAATAAAATAGATATTGAAAAAAGCATCCTGGTTAATCACTGTCGCAGATGTAAGAATAGCCAAGCTGGAGATCTGGATATCAGCTGTTATGGATTTGAGTCGAATCATTTTCCTTTTGGTCTGTAGAAATTGTTTTAGTTAATCTCTCTGGAATCCAAATCGGCTGCTGTTCTTCCTGTGGAAAAACACAAACAGAGCCCCGACTCCAGACTATCACTGGGTCAGGACCTTTCCATTGTCCTGTTAGAATATCTTTCCAAAGTACCTTAGGCTTATGTACATTTTTTGGATACAAATGTCTTTCCGCAGCACTAAGCCCTGATGAATCCAAATTTAAAAAGTTTAGAGTAAAAAGGGTTATTTTAAGTTTATCTTTGGGGGATATATACCCCTTTCCAATTCCCTCCTTTTGTTTTAATAAGTACATTTTAATAGTTTGATGAGCTCTTTCAACTATGCCTTGTCCTTGTGGATTGTATGGAATTCCTGTTATGTGAGTAATGCCAAATGATGAGCAAAATTGTTTAAAAGAGGTGGACGTATAACCAGGACCATTATCGGTTTTTAACTGTTTTGGAACGCCCACAGTGGCAAAATTTTGTAAGCAATGAGCTATAACATCTTTAGTTTTTTCTCCGGCATGAAGGGAGCCCATCAGAAATCCGGAAGAAGTATCAACTGTAACATGTAAATATTTTAATTTTCCAAATTCTGGCAAGTGTGTGACGTCCATCTGCCAAATATGGTTAGGTATCAGTCCTCTAGGATTGACTCCAAGATTAACTTGTGGTAAAAATGTCACACAATTTTGACATTGTTTTATTATATGTCGGGCTTGTTCTTTAGTTATTTTAAAACGCTTTTGTAAAGTATTAGCATTGACATGGAACCTTTTATGAAAATTTATAGCTTCTTCTATTGTGGAGAAAATATGTATGTCATGTGTAGATTTATCTGCTAAATCATTGCCCAAACTAAGGGCTCCAGGCAATCCTGTATGTGCCCTGATATGTCCTATAAAGAATGGATCTTTTCTGTCCCAGATTAGACTTTGTATAGTGGAAAACAAAGAGAAAACAGTAGAAGAAGGGGAAATCCTACCAGCATCTTCAAGGGATACTATAGCATTAACTACATACTGACTATCAGAAAATAAATTAAATACAGAATCTTTAAACATCATAAAAGCTTGTAATACTGCATTAAGCTCTACCTTTTGAGCTGATTGTTTGGGTACTAAAAATGTAAAAGTTTGATCAGGGGTAACTACTGCTGCTGTACCATTATTTGACCCATCAGTGAATATATTTGGAGCATTCATGATAGGGGTTTTTTTTGTCATCTTTGGAAAAACTACAGGATGTTTAGACCAAAAAGACAACAAAGGATTAGACGGTAAGTGATTATCAAATGAAACATTAGATTTACACATGATTATTGCCCAAGTATTTAACTCATTAGCTAACTCATCAATTTGATCTATAGTATATGGAGTAATAATTTTATTGGGAGAAATCCCAAACACTCCCTTGGCTGCTTTTATTCCTTTGAGTATTAATTGTCCTACAGCCTCAGGATACCTAGTAAGAATAGTGTTAGGAGAATAAGATAAATGTATCCACAATAATGGACCTTCTTGCCAGAATACTCCTGTAGGAATATTTTTTGTTGGCAGTACAATAAATAATAAAGGCAAACTTATATCAATTCTATCCAAATGCATATTTTCCATATATGTTTCAATGATTTTTAATGCCTTTCTTGCTTCAGGCGTCAACATGCGGGGTGAATTTGGATCTGATGGACCTTTTAGAATATCAAATAAAGGTCCCAACTCTCCTGTTGGTATGCCTAGATAAGGCCTTATCCAATTTATGTCTCCTAATAACTTTTGAAAGTCGTTAAGTGATTTGAGTTGATCTACTCGTATTTGAATTTTGGGTGGACGGACCATGGTTGAGGATAATAAAACCCCTAAATAATTAATTGGAAGATTTAATTGTACTTTATCTATTGCTATCTCTAGATTATAATTTTTTAATAAATTTGTAAGTGTGGCATAACATTCTAGCAATGTGTTTTTATCTTTATGTGCCAATAACACATCATCCATATAGTGAAATATTTGTAGTTCAGGATTTTGATTTCTAAGTGGCTGGATTGCTTTGTTAACATAAATTTGACACATAGTTGGACTATTAGCCATCCCTTGAGGGAGTACTTTCCATTCATATCTCTGATCAGGACCTTCATGATTTAGTGCAGGGATAGTAAATGCAAAATGTGGACTATCCTCGGGATGAATTGGAATTGAAAAAAAACAATCTTTAATATCTATAGCTAAAACATACCAGGTTTTTGGTAAAGCAGACAATTGGGGAATCCCTGATTGAGCAGGTCCCATAATAACCATCTCATTATTAATGGCTCTTAAATCTTGCAATAATCTCCATTTACCAGATTTCTTTTTAATGACAAAAATGGGAGTATTATGGGGAGATACGGAAGGTTGTATATGTCCCTCCGCTAATTGTTGTTTGACCAGGTCATGGGCTATTTGTATCTTTTCTTTAGTCAGGGGCCACTGAGGAACCCACACTGGTCTTTCTGATTTCCAAGTAATTTTGATTGTCTCAGTGGCCCTTTCTGAAAACCCAATCCATGTCTATTTGTTTCTTGATCTATTTGAATTGGTGCTGTCATACCTTGTTCTTGTTCTCTTAATCTTTCTTCTTTCCTAAAGCCTTGTCTAGCCCTAGTAGTGGGCGCATTAGGATTGATGTTATTTGTTAATGTCAAACCTAATTGATCTAGGACATCTCGTCCCCATAAATTTATAGGAAGATGATCCAATACATAGGGCTGTATAGTTCCTTCACATCCTTCAGGATCCTTCCAATCTAATACCATTGCACTTCTATGGGGATTAGTTGCCACTCCTAGGCCTCGAAGCGTTTGAGTGGCTTGTTGTAATGGCCAATGTTTCGGCCATTCTTGATGAGATATGATGCTAAGGTCTGCACCTGTATCAAGTAGCCCATTAAAGTCATGTCCTTGAATATTTAGTTTTAGCATTGGGCGAGAATCTAGATTTAAAGACAGCATAGCCCAATCTACACCTGTGGAGCCTAATCCCCTGGAACCTCTTTCTACAGTACGACTGGAAAATTTATCATGTAGGCTGGGTATTATTAATAACTGTGCTATTCTATCTCCTGGTGAAATTACTGATATACCTCTTGGAGAACTAGCTATAATTTTTATTTCACCTTCATAATCGGGATCAATTACCCCAGGACTTATCATAAGTCCTTTTAGTGTTGAAGAACTGCGTCCCAATAATAAGCCTACTGTTCCTTGGGGAAGAGGTCCTTTTACTCCTGTGGGAATGATTTGAACTCCCATCTCTGGAGTTAGTACTGCTCTGGCAGAGGCGCAGATGTCCAACCCTGCGCTCCCTCTAGTTTGTCTGATGAGGGATTTAATGGATAATGCGTCCTGGGCACTACCTTGATGGTGTTGCTGGGTTCCTCCACTGCCCCGTATATTTGTGGTTTTGGGCCCCGGAGCATTGGGCCCTCCAGTCCGTTTTTTGGCAATGGAGCCTGATGTCTTTCTCCACGATATCGTGGGTAAACACTTGGTCCTTGTCTGTTTTTTGATAACGGAATACCCTCTATGGTGGTTTGAGAACGGCATTCATTAGCCCAATGTTTCCCTCTACGGCATCGTGGGCAAATACCCGGTATTCTATTCCTTTGATACCTAGCCTTGTTAAACCCTCCTCCTATGGGGCAACTCCTTTTAAAATGTCCTGTTTGATCACAATTATAGCATGTTTTTGGCCTGGCATCTAAAGCCTGTTGTACTGCTGCTAAGACTTGCCCTTGTTCATTAATGTCTCTACATAATTTAATATATGTGTTTAAATCTTCATGTTTCCATGGTCTGATGACCTCTCTGCAGCAACGATTTGCTTGGTCATAAGCCAGTTGTTTTATAAATGGCATTGCCTGTTCTGTATCTCCAAATACTCTAGATGCTGTCTGAATAAGCCTATCTACAAATTCAGCGTAAGGTTCATTAGCTCCTTGTATTACCTTAGATAATTGTCCTTGTAAATCTCCATGCCCCTGTAAAGTTTTCCATGCCTTAATTGCATCTACAGCAATTTGTGCGTATACGCCAGGATCATATTCAATTTGTTGCCGTTGACCCTCATAAGGTCCTTTTCCTAATAACATATCTAGATTTCTTTGAGGGTAACCGGCTGCTGCATTTCGCCTAGCTGTCTCCATGCAAAATTCCTCATTGGCAACCTTCCATAACAAATATTGTCCTCCATTTAGCACAGATCGACACATGTTAGCCCAATCTGCTGGCGTCATGTCTAAGTTGGTAATGGATTCGACCATGCTCACAGTGAAGGGTGCTTGCGGCCCGTAGGTTGTTACAGCCTCCTTTAATTGCTTCACTGTTTTGAAATCTAAAGCACGGTGAATTCGTTGCCCTCCTGCCTGCTCAAGTACAGGGCATGCTAATCTTTGGGGTCCTGCCTCAGGATTCCGTCCATCAACTACGGGAGTTGAGGGCCGCTCAGCTGTAGATGGAGCTGTTGGTTGAATTACGCCCTCTGGTGATAGAACGGGGTTAGTAGCAGCCTCCTGTTGTAATTCCCCGCCTGATGGTTGTTTTTCCTCTAAGCTTTCTTTCTTCAAATCTTCCTCTGTCTGACTAGCTTGAGAGACCTTCTCTTTCGCTTGACCTAACATGTTTTCTACCATAGTCTGGACCTCTAACAATTTACTTAACAGTCTTTCGGTTTGTTTTTTACTAGTTTCTAATCTACTATAAAGGTAACGCAACCCAATAAGATAGCATAAAACAAAACCGAAACAGAATGAAACAAAAACCGAACAAAGAATAGTTGTATCAATTTTCTCTTTCTCAGGGCCGAACAACTTCAAACCTTGAGCCAACCATTTTTCCCAGTTTGCCTGAGAAAATTCTAGGGATAGGCAGCTTGAAACAAAAACAAGATAAATCAAAACGAGAACACATTGTTTTTTGAAATGGTCACCCATTTTGTTGCCTTCCCTCAGGGGCGAGCAATTTTACTCACCTCCAAGCTTCAGGCGTTCCCCGTGCGGGCCGTCAGTTGCCGCAGTCTGGCTGGGCACAAAATCACGAGCCACTCAAGCAGGAACAAACTTTATTATTTTTTGAAACTGCCGCCAATGTCCAGTACGCACCCGGGAAGATTTTTTCCACCCACGCGGCCTCCTCCCGGACCCGCAGAGAGAGCTCCTCCCCCAGAACTCCCTCCTACTGTACTTCCCCAACCAATGGGAACTCTCCAGGAGTCCCGTAGCCGGCCTAGGTGAACAGCAGGAGTCCAATATCCATATGAATGCAAATCTTAACATAATCATATCATCTCAATGGCTAGCTGGCGTCACCTTTCGACCAAAAATGCCATGCATCATATACTTGGCTCTTAGCACTACCTGTAATGCCCACCTACTCGGGAGACGGAGTCAGGAGGATCGCAAGTTTGAAGCTAGCCTGAGCAACTTAGCAAGACTGTCAGCAACTTAACAAGACACTGGCTAAAAGTAAAATTTAAAAGGCTGGGGGTGTAACTCAGTGGTAGAGGGCCTCTGGGTTCAATCCCCACTATAGGGAGAAAATAGCTATATCTATATTTATATCTATGTTTATATCTGGCTGTGTTTTACATCAACTTGAGTAAAAGAAAACAGAAATACAACAAGTATATTGTATGATTCCATTTATATAAAGCTCAAAAACATAAACTTTAATGGCAGTATTTAGAGATGAAATGTCAAAAATTGACATTATAAATAAAGGTAAGGGATTGCTAATCATTAAAATCAGGAGATTCATGCATGTTGGAGAAGGTTGTGTGAAGAGGTGATGGGGAAGGAGGACCAGAGAGGCTTCCTGGGGTGATGCTAGTGTACTGTCTGGTCACTTTGAGATTAAGCTATAAAAGAGTTCAGAGGGGGAAGATAAGTACTTTGAGTCTAATGCACCACTAATCTGAATTTTAGATTATAAAAATAATGCTATTATAAAAAAATAATAAAGCCATCTTTGTGGTTTTTTTCAAGCTTAATTTCATAAACATATTTTCTTTAGAATGTTCCTTATTTTTTAGGAAATGTAGTGATAAGGCGACCTTTGTTATTCCACTTCAGAGGCCTTTGTTGGCTGCTACTGCCTGAAGTACCTATACTGTGTCTTCGTGCTATTTCTGGCAAAGTCTACCAGGTACAATTTAGGACAAAGGGTTGTCGTTTTGGGAAATAAAAGTGTGTCAGCATTAGGTTACATCCTGTTTATATGACTTTAAATATATTGGAACACATTGTTTGATACTCTCCTAAAATAGAGTACATGGTGAAAATTTTTGCACCAATCAGAAAATATTTTTATTCTTCTCTGATTTGGTTGAGAGTTTCACGGTATGTTGGATTCTAGGTTGGAAATTATTTCCAGTTAGGAGTTAAAAGGCTTTTATATTTCTATTATATTTGAGCCTCCAGGGCTGTTGAAAAGTCCAGTCATTCTGATTCCTGATATTTTATAAATGACAATTTGTATTTTTTTTTCTATTTGGAAGTTTATAAGAACAGTTGTTTTTGAAATATTCTGAAAATTTCCAGAAGCTCTTTAAGGAAAAAAAAAAAAGGATATCAGAGTACAAAAAATAAAATTAGGTAAAAAAGTAAAGATTTTAAATGAAAAAAATCAGCAAATTACAGATGTTCACAAATAAATGATAAATACTACAAATCTCTCTCACAAAACATTGAAGAATATCATGGTTTTTATTAATTAACTGTCTTTATCTACTTTATCATAAGTAAATAACTCTATCATACATTTGTCTACTTCTTCAATTGTTTACTCTTTAATATCTTCTTCATATGAGAACAGTTTTGCAATATTTTCCACAATAAGAATAGAAAGGCAATTCAGTCTTTACTTTAGCATAGTTGATTAAAATTTATTTTGGAGGCTGGGAGTATAGCTCAGTGGTACAGTGTTTCCCTGGTATGTGTGAGGCCCTGATTTCAAACCCCTACACCCGTAGGAAAAAAAAAAAAAAGAAAGAAAATAAATAAGTAAATAAATAAATACATAAATAAAATTCTTATCGATAATTTGGATTATCTTCTTTTGGCTTTACAATTTATAGTCGGAATTCTTTATTGGTAATGCTGCATAAATTTGTGGAAATTTCTTGTGTCTATTATCTATTTCTATATATAACATATTACCCTAAAATTTAGTAGCTTAAAACAACAACCTTCTCACTGTATCAGACAATTTTGTAGGTCAAGAATTTTGAGTAGGCCCAGGCACGTTGGCACATACCTGTAATACCAGTGACTCAGGAGACTGAGGCAGGGGGATCATGAGTTCAAAACCAGCCTCAGTAACTTAGTGAGGCCCTAAGCAACTCAGTGCGACCCTGGCTCAAAATTTTAAAAAAAAGGGGGGGAGCTGAGGATGTGGCTCAGTTATTAAGTGACTCTGAGTTCAATTCCCAGTACCAGAAAAAAAGAAAGAAAGAAAGAATAAAAGAATTTGAGTAGGGCTTGGCTGGCCAATTCTTCTCCTCATAGTGTCTACTAAGTCTCTCAGAAGTATGCAGGTGATAGCTAGGCTGGGATATTTTGGGATTCATCTGGGATGTTCTCCCTTTCCCTGTAGTATCAGGACCTCTCCGTGTGGTTGCTGGACTTTCTACAAAGTGGCTCAATGCTCCAATACACTGGAGCAATGGAATCAGCTCATATTTGGAAAGATGAGCACTGACATTGTGTGACCTCTGGTGTACTCTATTGGCAGAGCAGTCCTAGGCCAGTTCAGCTTCAGGGAGTTTGCTGGGAGTTGTAGCAAAGATTTTGTATCTACAGGGATTCTATTCTAGTTCTCTATTGCTGCTTAATGAACCATCTCCAAAACAGACACGTAAAATGACAACTTATTATTATCTCTTTAGGTTGTGTGGATTGCGTGGACTCCGCTCTGCTTTTGCAGTTGGATGGAGCTGGGTTAGAGGCAGGCATCTGAAGGCTCTTGTAAGCTGGACATGTAAGATGGCTTCCTTACCACTCTCTGAGCCTCAGCTGGGATGACTAAAATAGCTGAGAGATGCTGGTCTTCTCCACAGGACTTACTTTCTTCCTAGAATGGCAAACTTAGGACAATAGGTATTAGACAATGTCGTGCTTCCCCTAGAATGCATGTTCAAGAAGCTCCAAGACTTCTTAGGACTTAGCTTCAGAGTTTACCCAATCACTTTTACCATATTTTTCTGATAAAAACCAAATAACACAGCCAATGTTAGAGTTAAGGAAAGGAGATTATGCAAAGATAGTAATACCAGAAGACATCGGGTACCATCTTTGAGACTAGGCACCACACCCTAAGTATATTTCTTTTTTATCTCTGGCACTACACTTTCATGTTTCATGGAATAGGCTGACATGGTGGAAACACAAGTTCTCCTGGAAGCTCCTCATACACAAGACTAGCAAGGACATAACTGAATTAGGAAAGTGACTGCAAGCTGCATAATTCTATCACACTTAATCCAAACTAATGCTATCCACCAACTCATTTTGCCTGAACTAAATGCAAATATGTTCATAGCCTCTATAAAACTGGAGTGGTGAATATAAAGAGGGCCAACAGACTTAAATAATTGGAATTAAGATATATTTGAAATTCTACAGAACATTGGACCATGTAAATCATTTCTAAAATCCCTCTCCAGGCCTTGGAAGAAGCCTGTTTATGTTATTCTACTCCATTTCTGCCCTTTACCTCCTGTCCCTGCATCATTTCAGGGTAACCTTCTTCAGACTTATTATCATAGCCTCTGTAACTAGTCTCCTTACCTTGGGTTTTAGTTTCTCTGCCTTGAAACAAAAGTCATCATTCTAAAACATAAATTTGACCTGATTGTCATTCTAGCTCAAAATCCTCAATGGCTTTTTGCCATCTTTAAAATTCCTTAATATGATTTACAAGGCTTTTCAAAGCTTGGACCGTACTATCTTTCAAACTAATTTTTCTATTGACCTTCAAGCACTCTTTGATCCAGTCATGCTGAACTGTTTTTAATTCCTTGACATTCTTTTCAGTCTGGGCCTTCCTAACTCCTAGGTCTAGGTTAGGCACTTTATTAATCATATATGGTAGACTAAATTTCTTTAATAGAAATTTTGACCCTGAAGTTCCATGGTTATAATAATACAAATGTTGATTCATACACATGCAAAATTGAGAGTCAGAACAACTGTCCTCCATGCGGTGACCCAGCAACCCAAGCAGCTTGTATCTTATCACAGCAGGAAGGAGAGAACTTGAATAATACACATATGCTACTGAAACCTCCACTCAAAAGTGACCTTTAAGGAGCTAGAGGTATAGCTCAGTGGAATTGCTGCTTACCTAGTACTTCTAAGGCTCTGGGTTTGATACTTGTGATGGGAAAAAAAAAAAAGTGCTCACTGTCCCTTGGCCAAAATGAATCAAGTGGTTAGAATAATTACTGATCACCACTTACCTGGTCGGTTATCCATCTAACCCACTCCTATCCTACCTTCTACAACCCTGCCATTATCTTATTTTTTAATTCACTAATTGTTTTGGTTACCAGGGATTAAATCTAGGAGCACTTAAGTTTGAGCCACGTCCTCAACCCTTTATTTATTTATTTATTTATTTATTCATTCATTCATTCATTTTGCTACCAGGGATTGAACTCGGGGGAACTTGACCACGGAGCTACATCCTCAGCCCTATTTTGTATTTTATTTAGAGACAGAGTCTCACTGAGTTGCTTAGTGCCTCTGCAGATACTGGCTTTGAACTCACAATTCTCCTGCCTCAGCCTCCTAAGCTGCTGGGCTTACAGGTGTATGCCACCATGCCTGCCTCCCTGCCAGCATCCTTATCACACCTATTGCCCAGGACTTTTCACTATCTCTCTACCCTTTACTATCATAAAGCAATTTCTGTGAAAGGAGGAAATATATTTGTATGGCTAAATATTTTGTTCTCTCCTAGCACTTAGCAAATTGCAGGCAGTCAATGAATGTTTACTGAATAAATAAATGAATAATACATATGAACTATCAAATGTTTATTACAAGACTCAACTACAACTTTTCATAATCACTTGAAGAAATTATGAAACTTGGCTGGGTGTGGTGGCACATACCTCTAATCCCAGTGACTGAGGAGACTAGACAGAAAGATGGCAAGTTCAAGAACAGCTTCAGCAATCTAACAAGGCCCTAAGCAATTAAGTGAGACCCTGTCGCAAAATAAAAAATAAAAAGGGCTAGTTCAATCTCTGGGGAAAGAAAGAAAGAAAGAAGGAAGGAAGGAAGGAAGGAAGGAAGGAAGGAAGGAAGGAAGGAAGGAAGGACTGTAATCCCAATGGCTGGGGAGGCTGAGGCAGGAGGATTGCCAGTTCAAAGCCAGCCTCAGCAAAAATAAGGTGCTAAGCAACTCAGTGAGACCCTGTCTCTAAATAAAATACAAAATAGGGCTGAGATGTGGCTCAGTGGTTGAGTACCCTGAGTTCATCCCAGCACCAAAAAACAAAAAAGATCATGACATTGAAGTTTAGAAATTACAGAGACTTTCTTTTTAGTCATATAACAAAGTTGCTTTGTTCAAATTCTAGATCCCATTTTACATCTGGGCAGAAATGGATTGATACAACAGGCCTGAGTTGCATAAACCCTACACATTCTAAAGGAAGGATTGCCTTTGGCCACTTCCCAAATAATGGCTCATGAGTCCTTGGAATATTGTACCTGAATATGTCAGTGTTTTTGTGTACCTGAAGCCTTGGACCATGCTGTATTCATGGTAAATGTCTGTTTGCTCTTGTAGGGGCTGGGGAGCAGGGGTTGGAGTCTGAATAGTTGTGGTCAGTCACACTGGTGCTGCCAGGAGACACAAGTGACCTCCAACAACATCCTGGACATCAAGGCTAGGGTGAACTTTTTTGGTTTAGAACTTTTCGTATTGCTGGGAGAATTATGTTTATCCCGTGGAATATCAATAGGAGAAAAAGACCTAGAAACTTGCACCTGGCTATCCCTGGAACTTTTCCTATGTGCCTTTTATTTTGCTGCATTTTATCTGTATCCTTTCACTGTCTTAAATTGAAACGGAGTATGTGGCTGCTTTTCTGAGTCTTGTGAATCCTTCTAGTGAATCAGCAAACCTGAAAATGAATTGTCCCCCCAGCACAATCTCTAATATGCCAAGCTATCTGTCTTGCCAAGTTCTAAAGTCTATACTTATAAATTTGGACTTTTAGTTGAAAAATAAAAGCTTTTTATAATTAACTTTTTTTTTTTTGGTGCTGGTGTTGCCAAAAGTTTGGTCCTTGTCCGCAATGCCAATCCAATAAGAGGACATAGTTTTGAGAAAAAGGAAAAAGATGGTTTATTATTTTGCTAGCAAAGAAGAAACACAGCAGGAACGGGGTGGGGGGGCTTTTATAGAGGTGATTTAGAGAAAATGAGATTAGGGAGGAGAGATCAGGGAAGAGAAGATCAGGGAAAAGAAGATCATGGAGGACAAGATCAGGAAGAAGAGCTTTGGGAAAAAGAAAAAACCATGTAAGTTTCAAAGCCGTAAGGGATATAGTCTAAGCATCAAGTAAACCTCTGTTACACAGGG
The DNA here is from genome assembly GCF_001458135.2 of Marmota marmota marmota. Taxonomy (NCBI): domain Eukaryota; kingdom Metazoa; phylum Chordata; class Mammalia; order Rodentia; family Sciuridae; genus Marmota; species Marmota marmota. The sequence goes on along the minus strand of NW_025999905.1, from coordinate 9,072,940 downwards.
GATTAAACCTAGGACCTCGCACATGCTAAGCATGTAGTCTAACACTGAGCTACACCTTTAGCCTTTTAACTGCCTTTTAAAATTTTATTTTATTTTATTTTTTGGTACTGCGGATTGAACTCAGGGGCACTCAACCACTGAGCCACATCCCCAGCCCTATTTTGTATTTTATTTAGAGACAGAGTCTCACTGAGTTGCTAAACACCCCATTTTTGCTAGGCTGGCATTGAACTCACAATCCTCCTGTCTTAGCCTCCTGAGTTGCTGGGATTACAGGCATGTGCCACCGCGCCCAGCTCCCCTTAACTGTCTTGTAATAAAACATTTCCATGCTATTTTTCAGAGATACAAAGTGCTGGATGAGAGTTTGTTAAAAGAATTAAGTTACACACATAAGAGGTTTAAATCATTCTCATGTTTCTTGGCAAGTACCAAGTAAACATTCAGGTCTGAACAGGCATCTTAGCAAAATGAAGAAAATGAGTTTGCGGTATTTTTTTTCTTTATTTAAAGAAAATCATAGGGAAAGTAGCTTAATTTTAGCAAGGAGATCTACTGTTGTTATTATTTTGACTTGATAATTGATAAAAATTTAATTGGAAAGTCAGTAAATCTCTTCCTTAGTCAAAGATTAGGCCTTGGATAAATCTGATCCTCAGCTTTCTCATTTATAACCTGCAATGATAATTTTTCTCTGACTCCATTAAATCAGAGTTAGAAAGAAAAATGATAAAATATCTGAAAAAATTAGGAAACATTATAGCCATCTTTGAATAAAAAACATTATTATAAATTCTTAATTTAGTTGCAATAAAGGTTTATTATCAATATAGTTTATTTGTGCTCTGAAGAAATTGTGCAATTAGGTGGACTTTTTCAATAGAGAGATGTTTGTCATTTTGTAACAGTAGTCCACTTTATGCTTTGATCATAACCCTTGTGGGTCTGCCACTGCAAGTGATTTTTAAAGAGGACATGTTTCCTTCTGTTCCTCTCTGCCCTTCTCCCTAATCTCAGGGGAAACAGGTTTACCTTCTTCCCCATCCTAGGCAGATTTATCTGTCCCTGAGTATACACCCACCATAGTAATGAAGCATCCAGACTTTGGTGATGGTGCCAGAAGATGTCAGAAATTATTATCTCCCAAATTAACAAGTGAATTACAACTCCACACAGAGAACACAGAACACATGGACTGTATAGCCTTTGAATCATCTCCTCAAAAGCTTCCTGTTCCTGCTGATGGGCAGAATCACAGCCTTTGGGTTTCTCCTTTGCTAGCAAAGCAACAACCCTTCTTTGTCCTTTTTCTCAGAACTGTGTCCTCGTTATTGGATTGGCATCAGGGACAAGGATCAAGCTTTTGGCAACAATTGACTTACAACCTAAGTGGACCCTTTAAACTAGTTATTTGACAAATCAAGAGACTCATACAGGACCACCCCCCCTCACCCATGTAGGAGCCCAGGCCCAGGGTAGGCCCTGGTTCACACCGCAACCTGGAGACTCACACCAGTGCCCAGACTCTGGCCCACGACCACCCCTGATGACCTGCTGACCTATGCCAGATCCAGGTCTAGGCCTAGGCCTAGGACAGCCTATGTCAACCTGCATGGGAGCCCAGAACCATGGTAGGCCCAGGTCTACCCCCCTCCCTACTTGGGAACCCAGGTCTAATCCACCTCCATCTTGGGATACTGCAGCCATCACCATAGCCCTCCCCATGCAGTACCTTCACCTTGGGACAACAGACAGGGCCTGGAGGCAGCTGAATCTTGGAACAGGCAGCCCAAAGACATGGTAAGTCCTACCCTTTCAGCTCTATGTCTGAAAGTGGTTGCATCTGTCTTGGGACACCCCCACTGTTATCTCAACTTACCTCCGTTATTGTTGCTACCACCTTTAGTTGTAATAGCATCCATCACAGGACACGGGTGAGGTTTGGAAGCCCAACTCCAAGGTGAGGTACAGATAATCTGCACAGATACTACAAGATTATAGGGTAGAAACTGTAATACCTCAGATCTGCGCTGCAAGAAAGGAAGACACATACACAACATGGAAAAAAAACAAGGGAAGAAAGTGCCCCAAACAAACAAGGATACTATAGTAATAGAATCCATGGACAGTGCAGTTGATGAAATGTCAGAGAAGGAGTTCAGAATATACGTAATTAAAATGATCTGTGATTTAAAGAATGACAAAAATGAGCAAATATAGGCAAAAATTGATTACACTAATAAGGAGATAAGGGAGCAAATACAGGTAGCAAAAGATTACTTCAAGAAAGAGATTCTGAAAAAAAATTAGAAATCCTTGAAATGAAGGAAACAATAAACCAAACAAAAACTCAATGGAAAGCATCACCAAAAGAATAGATGACTTAGAAGACAGAATGTCAGATAATGAAGACAAAGTATACAATCTGGACAATAAAGTTGACCACACAGTGAAGATGGTAAGCAACCACGAATAGAACATCCAAGAATTATGGGATAGCATCAAAAGACCAAATATAAGAGTTATGGGTATAGAGGAAGGTGCAGAGATTCAAACCAAAGGAATGCACAATCTTTTCAATGAGCTAATGTCAGAAAATTTCCCAAATATAAAGAATGAATTATACAATCAAATACAAGAGGCTTACAGGACACCAAGTGTACAAAATCACAACAGATCTACACAACGTCACATTTTAATGAAAATGACTAGCATACAGAAAAAGGATAGAATTTTAAAGGCTGCAAAAGAGAGGAATCAGATCACATATAGGGGTAGATCAATTCGTATCTCAACAGATTTTTCAACCAAGATCCTCAAATCCAGGAGATGCTGAAACAACATATACCAAATTCTGAAAGAAAATGGAAACTAACCAAGAATCTTATTATACAGCAAAATTAAGTTTTAGATTTGATGATGAAATAAAAACTTTTCATGATAAACAAAAGTTAAGTGAACTTACAGTGAGAAAGCCTGGACTACAGAACATTCTCAGGAAGATATTCCAGGAGGAGGAAATCAAAAACAAAAATGAAAATCAGCAAATGGAGGAACTACACTGAAGGAAAGGCCAATCAAAGGAGAATCTAAGTCAAGTTAAAAACCCAAAATAAACCAAAATGTCCAGTAACATAATTCATATTTAAATAATAACCCTGAATGAGAATGACCTAATCTCATCAATTAAGAGACAGAGACCAACAGATTGGATTTTTAAAAAGACCCAACAATATGCTGCCTTCAAGAGACTCATCTCACAGGAAAAGACATCCACATTCTGAAGGTTCCACTCACATGGACCACATAAACAAGCAGGGGTTTCCATCCTCATATCAGATAAAGTGAACTTCAAACTAAAACTACTGAAAAGGGATAAAGAAGGACATTTCATTTTGCTTTTGGGAATCATACATCAACAAGACATAACAATCATAAATGTCTATGCTCCAAACAATGAGGCATCTACATATGTCAAACACACCCTTCTCAAATACAAGGACCAAATAGACAACAACACAATAATACTGGGTAACTTTAATACATCTCTCTCACCACTGGATAGATCTTCCAAACAAAAACTAAACAAAAAAACTATAGAATTCAATAATACAATCAATAATTTGGACTTAACAGACCTATATAGAATATTTCATCAATCAACAAGCAAATATACTTTCTTCTCAGCAGCACATGAATCCCTCTCCAAAATAGACCATATGTTATGCCACAGAGCAAGTCTTAGCAAACACAAAAAAATTGAGATACTACCCTGAATTCTATCTGACTGTAATGGAATGAAAATAGAAATCAATGATAAAATTAAAAAGAGAAGCCACTCCAACACATGGAGAGTAAGTAATATGCTATTTAATGACACATGGATGATAGAAGACATCAGGGAAGAGATTTAAAAAAAAGAATTCTTAGAGGTAAACGAGAACTCTGATATAACTTATAAAAATCTCTGGGACACTATGAAGGCAGTGTTAAGAGGAAAGTTTATTGCATGGAGTTTGTTCATTAAAAGAAAAGAAAGTCAACATTACAGCTGAAAGCCCTAGAAAAAGAAGAACAAATCAACACCAAAAGTAGTAGAAGATAGGACATAATTAAAATCAGGGAGGAAATCAATGAATTGAAACAAAAGAAATAATTCAAAAAATTGACAAAACAAAAAGCTGATTCTCTGAAAAAATAAATAAATTGACAAACCCTTAGCTACCCTAACAAAAGAAGGCAGGAGAAAACTCAAATTAGTATAATTTGTGATGAAAAAGGAAATATTGTGACAGACACTATTGAAATACAGAAGACAATTAGAAACTATTTTGAAAACTTATACTCTAGTAAAATAGAAAACCTCAAAGACACCAACAAATTTCTAGAGGCATATGATCAACTCAGAGTCAAGAAGACATCCAAAATTTAAACAGATCAATTTCAAGCAAGGAAATAGAAGACACCATCAAAGCCTACCAAGAAAAGCCCGGGACCAGAGAGATTAACTGCTGAGTTCTACAAGACCTACAAAGAACAACTAATACCAATACTCCTTAATTTATTCCATGAAATAGAAAAGGAAGAAATCCTTCCAAACTCATTCTACAAAGCTAGCATCATCCTGATACCAAAACCGGGCAGAGACGCATCAAGGAAAGAAAACTTCCGACCAATATCCCTGATGAACATTGATACAAAAATTCTCAATAACATTTTAGCATATCTCATACAGAAACGTATTTAAAAAATAGTGTACCCTGATCAAGTGGGGTTCATTCCAGGGATGCGAGGTTGGTTCAACATGCAGAAATCAATAAATATAATTCATCACATCAATAGACTTAAAGATAAGAGTTATGTGATTATATCAATTGATGCAAAGAAAGCATTTGACAAAATACAGCACACTTTCACATTCAAAACACTACAAAAACTAGGGATAGTATGAACATACCTCAACATTATAAATGCTATCTATGCTAAACCCAAGGCCAACATCATTCTAAATGGAAAAAAAAATGGAATCATTTCCTCTAAAAACTGGAACGATACAGGGATGCCCTCTTTCACCAATTCTATTCAACATAGTCCTTGAAGCTCTAGCCAGGGCAATTAAGCAGATGAAAGAAATTAAAGGGATATACAAATAGGAAAAGAAGAACTCAAACTATTATTAATTGTTGACAACATGATTATATACTTAGAGTATCCAAAAAACTCAACCAGAAAACTTCTAGAATTAATTAATAAGTTCAGCAAAGTAGCAGGATATAAAATCAATACCCATAAATCAAATGCATTTCTGTACGTCAGTGATGAATCCTTTGAAAGAGAAATTAGGAAAACTACCCCATTCACAATAGCCTCAAAACAAGCAAACAAACAAACAAACTTGGGAATCAACTTAACAAAAGAAGTGAAAGACCTCTGCAATGAAATCAACAGAACACTAAAGAAAGAAATTAAAGAAGCCACATTAATGTTTATAGTGGCACAATTCACAATAACTAAACTATAGAACCAACCTAGATGCCTTTCAATAGATGAATGGATAAAAAAAAATGTGACATATATACACAATGGAATATTACTCAGCAATAAAAGAGAATAAAATCATGCCATTTGCAGGTAAATGGATACAGTTAGAGAAAGTAATGCTAAATAAAGTTAGCCAATCCCCGCAAACCAAATGCCGAATGTTTTCTCTGATACAAGGAGACTGATTCATAGTAAGGTAGGGAGGGGGAGCATGGGAGAAATAGACGAACTCTAGATAGGGCAGAGGGGTGGGAGAAGAAGGGAGGGGGCATGGGGTTAGAAATGATGGTGGAATGTGATGGACATTATTATCCAAAGTACATGTATGAAGACATGAATTGCTATGAATATACTTTGTATATAGCCAGAGATATGAAAAATTGTGCTCTATATGTATAATATGAATTGTAATGCATTCCACTGTCATATATAAATAATAATAATAATAAAAGAAACTCTCTTATTAGACAATTACAATGTTTCACCAAGCTCCACTGCATCTGAACCTGTCACAGAACAGTAATTTTAAACAATGGACTTTCCTGAGAGCTACACAAAACTCCTAATGTTGCACATTGCAACTATAGTATGTAACTGAAGAATAAGCTGCATAATGTTGCTAAATCTGTAACCCACCTAAGGACACAATAACAATAATGTACTACTGATATCAGTGGCCTAATGTAACCTATTGATATAAGTAAAGCTGGCAGCTTGGACAAGGGGGGAAAAAGAAATTCAAGAAGACCTTAGAAGATAGAAAGATCTCTCATGCTCTTGGACAGGCAAAATTAATATTGCCAAAATGGCCATATGACCCAAAGCACTATACAGATTCAATGCCATTCCAATTAAAATCCCAACATCATTCCTTATAGAAATAGAAAAAAAAATCATGAATTTCACTTAGAAAAATAAGAGATTGAGAATAGCCAAAGCAATCCTTGACAAGAAGAGTGAAGCAGGTGGCATCACTATACCAGACCTTAAACTATACCACAAAGCTATAGTGACAAGAACAGCATGGTATTGGCACCAAAATAGACTTGTAGACCAACAGTACAGAATAAAAGACACAGAGATAAACCCACATTAATACAGTTATCTCATACTATACAAAGCCACCAAAAACATACATTGGAGAAAAGTTAGTGCAGAGAAATGGTGCAGAGAACTGGAAATCCACATGCAGCAAAATGAAAATAAACCCCTATCTCTCAGCATGCACAAAACAACTCAAAGTGGCTCAAGGACCTAGGAATTAGTCCAGAAACCTATGCCTAATAGAGAAAAAAACAGGCCCAACTCTTCATTATGTCAGATTATGCTCCAACTTCCTTAATAAGACTCCTAAAGCACAAGAAATAAAATCAAGAATTAATAAATAGGATGGACTCAAACTAAAAAATTTCTTTTCAGCAAAAGAAACAATCAATGAGATCAAGAGAAAGCCTACATTTTGGGAGCAAATTTTTACCACATGCATGTCAGATAGAACACTAATCTCGGCCTGCGACCCACCGGCAGAAGAGGAGCAGCGGCCTTCTGAGAGGCAGAGCCGCCCCCTCCCCCTGCGCAGGCAAGGTAGACGGAACTGTGACCACCCACAGACCAGGCCCAGTGGCCTGCTGAGGGGCAGAGCCATCCCCCACCCCCTGCGCCTGCCAGGTAGGCGGAACTGTGACCACCGACAGAAAAGGCCCAGTGGCCCGCGGCGGGACAGAGCTTCCAATCACTCCTGCAAGGTAGGCGGGCCTGCGACCCACCGGCAGAAGAGGAGCAGCGGCCTGCTGAGAGGAAGAGCCGCCCCCTCCCCCCACGCCTGCAAGGTAGACGGAACTGTGACCACAATCAGAACAGGCCAGACCTGCAACCGACAGAAAGAACAGGCCCAGTGGCCTGAGGAAGGGTAGAGCCGCCCCCCCCCGCGCCTGCAAGGTAGGCGGACCTGCGACCCACAGGCAGAACAGCCCCAGAGGCCTGCAGAGGGGCAGTGCCGCTGCCTGCGCCTGCAACGTAGGCAGAACTGCGGCCACCGACAGAACAAGCCTAGCGGCCCGGAGAGGGACAGAGCCGCCGCCCGCGCCTGCAAGGTAGGCGGACCTGCTACCGACCGGCAGAGCAGGCCCAGCGGCCTGCCGGCGTGGTAGGCACATTGCCCCAATTGGAGGAGGGGCAGAGCAGCCGCCCGCGCCTGCGAGGGA
>NW_025999905.1:9044940-9063244 GCF_001458135.2 Marmota marmota marmota | reverse complement strand
AGGGGAGGGGAGGGGGGATAGTAGAGGATAGGAAAGGCAGCAGAACACAACAGACACTAGTATGGCAATATGTAAATCAATGGATGTGTAACTGATGTGATTCTGCAATCTGTATATGGGGTAAAAATGGGAGCTCATAACCCACTTGAATCAAAGTGTGAAATATGATATATCAAGAACTATGTAACGTTTTGAACAGCCAACAATAAAAAATTAAAAAAAATAAAAAAATAAATAAAATCTGAGGGTTTCTCAAAAAAAAGAACACTAATCTCCAGGATATATAAAGAACTCAAAAGAATTAACACCAAAAAACCAAACAACCCAATCAATAAATGGGCTAAGGAGCTGAACAGATAACTCTCAGAAGAAGATATACATTCAATCAACAAATATATGAAAAAAATATTCAACATCTCTAGTAACTAGCAAAATGCAAATCAAAACTACCTTAAGATTTCATCTCACTCCAGTCAGAATGGCAGTTATCAAGAATGCAGACAACAATAAATGTTGGCAAGATGTGGGGTAAAAAGCACACTCATACATTGCTGGTAAGACTGCAAATTGGTGCAACCAATCTGAAAAGCAGTATGGAGATTCCTTAGAAAACTTGGAATAGAACCACCATTCGACCCAGCTATCCCATTCCTCAGCCTATACCCAAAGGACTTAAAATCTGCATACTGTAGTAACACAGCCACATCAATGTTCCTAGCAGCTCAATTCACAATAACTAAACTGTGGAATTTCTATTCTTCTCTACCAGGTCCCATACAGTGCTGGAGATGGGGTGACCTGCTATAGCCACACAGCCCCTCAGAGATGGGTCTGATTGCAAGATGCCAATCAATAGATGAATGGATAAAGAAACTGTAGTATACATACACATGGAATATTACTCAGCATTAAAAGAGAATAAAATTATGGCATCTGTAGGTAAATGGATGGAGTTGGAGAATATCATGCTAAGTGAAGTAAGCCAATCCCCAAAAAACAAAGGCTGAATATTTTCTATGATATGTGGATGCTGATCCATAATTGGGGAGGGGGCACAGGAAAAATGGAGGAACATTTATTGGGCAAAGGGGAGGGAGGGGTGGAAAGGGGTTATGGGGCCGGGAATGATGATGAAATGAGATGAACATCATTACCCTGGGTACATGTAAAACTGCACACATGGTGCGATGCTACATCGTGTACAACCAGAGAAATGAAAAGTTGTGTTGCAATTGTGTATAATGAATCAAAATGCTTTCTGCTGTCATATATACCCAATTAAAATAAATTAATTAATTAGTTTTTAAAAAAGACTTATACATGGCACTTAACCACTGAGCCACCAGTCCTTTTTATTTTTTATTTTGAGACAAGGTCTCACTAATTCACTTGGGGCCTTGCTAACTTGCTGAGGCTTGCTTTAAACTCACAATCCTCAGACTCCTGAGCTGCTGGGATTACAGGCATGCACTGACCACATTGGGTCAAATAAGGTTACTTTTAAAGGAAGAACAAATTTATGTTGTGAAACTGCCTACCCAAGTAGTGGGGATGGGTAAGAAAGTCATGTTTAATGTACTAATTTATAGCCTTAAAAGAGATAAAGATTAGCCCATAAAGAGAGAACATTTCAACAATTCTGCCAATGTAAAAATCATTTCATAAATAATAAATAACAGAACTTAGAACAGTCCCCAAATAATTCCAAATACAATATAATACTGTTGTTTTCGAAAGCTCAGTCCTTGTCCCTGATGCCAATCCAATAACGAGGACATAGTTTTGAGAAAAAGGAAAAAGTTTTGTTGCTTTGCTATCAAAGGAGAAGCCCAGGGGACTCCTTTACCAAAGGCTGTGATTCTGCCCATCAGCAGGAACAGGGGGCTTTTAAAGATGTGATTCAAAGGTGACATTCTACACATTCTCTGTCTGGAGTTGCAATACACTTGTTAATTTGGGGAGTTAGTCACTTCTGACATCTTCTGGTATCACCCCCAACGTCTGGATTACTTCTTCCTGTGGTGGGTGTGTACTCAAGGACAGATAAATCTGTCTAGAATGGGTAAGAAAGGTATTCCTGTTTCCCCTGAGACTAGGAAGGAGGGCGGTTTCGGAACGAGCAGGGAGAGAAGAAGAGAAAGAAACGTCCATTTTACAAATCAGTTGTACTGGTAAAGCAGCAAGGGTTATATTCAAAACATAAAATGGACCACTGTTACACTGTGGCCAAAATAATTTGGTCTCAATAGACTAGGTTATGATGTGGTATTGTTAACACTGAGATCTCATTGATTAATTAAGGCATAATTCATTTCTTGTTTATGCTGTATTGTCAGGGATGGTAGACCTTATTATGTTCCATATTGTCATCTGGTTCAGGTTGATGAAGATTCCACCATGTAGTGATCTGAATAGTTATTTATATAAGATTCTTTTTATTATTTTCATTTATTTATTTTTGTGCTGGAGATTTAACCCAGGGACACTCTACCACTGAGCTACTCCTTTTTATTTCTGATTTTTAAGACAGGATCTCACTATCTTTGTCTCACTTGCTTTGAGCCTTGTTAAATTGCTGAGGCTGATCTGTAATCCCACTGCCTCAATCTCCCCAGGCACTAGGATTATAGGCATTAACCACTGTGCCCAGCTCTTTATAAGACTCTTAGGACCATCATATCATAGGAAGAAGAAGCATGGAAAACGTGTACCTGTTCTAAATATCCCAATCATTCCTCACAGCTCATTTTCTGAAGTCATTCTGGCAAGTTACTTTGGCTAGGAAGTTTTCTAAGGCCAAATACAATAAGCGCTATTCATCTCCACCTCAGATGTGTCACATGCTAATGAGTCACCACTAGTGTGAAAGTGTGGGAAAACATGCCACCCAGGTACAATCTGAGCCTTCCCTTCACGTAACAGAACTAACTTATGTGTGCTATGTGATTGTGTGTCGTATGATTTACAGACGTATGTTGGCCTATGCTGCTTGTTATGGATTGGGCACCTACCATGTGTTCATTTGTTTCTACCACCACATTCTCCCTTGGTAAAAGAAAACACTATTTTCCAAAAGCAGCACTTGGAACTCAGAAGAAGCTGATGCCACTCTAGTCTTTAAGAATGGGCCTTAGTGGTCTGTCTTTGGTGACAGGCTTTGATTCAGGGGAAAACATGTAAACCAAGTGGTCTAATCGAGGTCAATCTCACTGACCTTGCTTGATGTGTCAGGGCAAAAGGTTCCTCTCCCAATAGGCAGATGTAAAACAAGAAACATTAAAGGAAGGGTATCACGAGGCAGGTAGCACCTTGGGAGAGTAATTTTTTCTGCATAGGAAGGAATAAGCCACCTGAGAAAATAAAGTCTGGAGTAATTAGAGAAGAAATAAAAGACAAAGTCGGAATTATGCTTTTAAGGGAGCACCTGATAAATTCTTCAAGTCCTGGTAGGAGCTGGAAGAGAACAATTAGTAAGTGGCTCCAGTAGTTTATTTAAGGTATATAAAAGGCAGGGATAAAGTTTTAGGGGTAGAGTCTTGCTTCGTGATGTGTTACAGTCAACAGGTTGATTGGCATCTTGCAATCACACCCATCTCTGAGGGGTTGTGTGGCTATAGCAGGTCACCCCATCTCCAGCACTGTATGGGACCTGGTAGAGATGAATAGAAATTCACATGTATCTGGGTAGTCTTAACCAGGAGGATTGCCACTGGAAGTTCCCAGATACCAGATTTTCATATTCACTGACTACAATGCCATTTTATTCCACACATAGTCCATGGATGGCTCTCGACAGAAGGGTACCAAAGGAAACCCAGTCTGAGAAGAATGCCACAGAAAATCTCATAGCAAATGGAGGCAAAGAGAAATAGAATCCCAGCTCTGGAATTGCCAGCCATGAAACCCCTGTCTTTCCTCTAAACTCGCTATTAAATGAGTCAACATGTTTGAATAAGGTCCTTGAGTCCAGGACTCTCTTACATGCAGCCAAAGACACTTTAGCAGAATAAAGACCTAAATCCTGAAAACACCAGCAGACATACCACTTGAACAATAAATTCAAATGTCTACAGGGATTGACAAATGAAACTTTATTCAAAGATCAGAATAAAACCAGGTTCACGTGTTAGCACACGTGCTTGTGGTCTGAAATGAGTTGAAACTTGTGACTTCACTAGAACAGGATTGTGAGCCCCATTAAATGAAATGATCCCTTAAAGTCATCAGCTTTGGTGTATTTCCTTTTCCTCCTTAGCTTTTGCTCTTGACTTCAGAGTATTTTAATCTTTTTTTCTTTTTCCAAATTTATGAAATACTATTCTTCCCTCTGTTCTCTGTCTTGCATAGCAATATCAAAAGCAACATATATTCCTTTGCGTATTTAATTAGTTTTTTGTACTTAATGCTTTTTGTTTTGTTTTTGTTTTGGGCACTGAGGATTAGACCCTGGGGTGCTTTACCACTGAGCTACTTCCCCAGTCTTTTTTCTTTTCCTTTATTTAATTTTTATTTTGAGACAGAGTCTCAGTCTCCTGAGTTGCTGGAATCAGAAATGTAAACCACCATGCCCAGGTTAGTTATTTTTTATGGGGTCCCACTATGTTGCTCATGCTAGTCTCAAACTCAGAGGCTTGAGTGATCTTTTTGCCTCAGCCTCCTAAGTCTAGGAGTCTACAGGCCAGCACCTTCGTGCCACAAATAATATTCTCAAAGGCAATATCTACCAACTGTTTGGACCTAATTGTAAATTGGAGCCAGTACACCCAACATATTACTTTTAGTTCATGAAATAGAAAATACCTGTATAAATATCAGCATGGCATTATTGTCAAATAAATTTAATTATATAACACTTAATGTAATATTAACTAAAAATTATCATGGGCAAATCAAAATTAAACTAGGAAATAATTAAAATTAACTGAACATTTAAATGTGGCTACTATATCATGGTATAAATTATTGAGGATATAATTAAAAACAAAATCTCCTGTCAAACCTCCACAAAGGTAGTAGAGAAATAGAACATTCTCATTATTGAATAAGCAATAACCCAGAATGTAAGACACATCATGGTATGCTAAGAGATCACAAAGACAGAAAGAAATCTCACCTCTTTATACAGATATATTAGTTCATTTTTTGTTGCTACAACAAAGAACTTTAGGTTGGATAATATATAAGGAAAAAAGTTACTTAGTGCATAGGTTTAGAGATTGAAAATCCAAGATTGGGCAGCTCTATCAATTTGGACTCTACAGAGGGTCTCACAGCCAATGGCATCATGGTGAGAATATGTGCAAGGAAGATTGCATGCAAGAGGGATCATGTGGTGACAGAAAACCATTGAAAAATGTGTGGGTAAGTGTAATGGTTAATTTGAATTGTCATCTTGATTAGATTAAGTGATTCCAATGATTAAAAGGCCTCTGGGTGTGTCAATGAGGATGTATCTAGCAATGGTTGGCATGTGAGATAGCAAACTGAAGTGGAGACCCTCCCTAAGCGTGGGCAGCACTGTCCAGTAGGATTGTGGCTTGGATGAAATAAAAGTTGGAAGAACAAGGAAGAAGCAACAGATAAAAATTCGATTCTTCTTTTTTCTGAGGGGAGAGGGGATACCAGGGATTGAATTCAGGTGCACTCAACCACTGAGCCACATCCCCAGTCCTATTTTGTATTTTATTTAGAGAAAGAGTCTTCCTGAGCTGCTTAGCACCTTGCCATTGCTGAGGCTGGCTTTAAACTCCAGATCCTCCTGTCTCAGCCTCTGGAGCCACTGAGACTACAGGCGTTTGTCACCACACCCAACTTCGATTCTCTTGAAAAGGCTGTTAATTGCTGCTGCAATTGCTTGAGAATATCAGACTCTCACTTTTTCATTCTTTCAAGATGGACCCTGCCAGTGATTCTCCAGGGAGTTTCTAGAAGTCTCCGTCTAGGACTAGGGTAGCACCTTTGATCTCTCTTGTTCTGAAGCTTTAGTCTCCTGACTGGTGCAGCAACTGGTTCTTCCAGTTCTTCAACTTGCAGATGGCCATTGTGGACTATCCAGGTTTTGGTCATGTAAGCCAATCTTTTCAAGAGCCATCCATGGAGTGTGTATGGACCAAACCAGCATCGTGGCCAGTGAATCTGGTATCTGGGAATCCTGATGGTTAAGACTGCCCAGATACATGTGAGCTGTTATTCAGCTCTGCCAAAAAGGTCCCACACAACTTGACCAGAGATGAGGTGAGCTGCTGCAGCCACATAGCCACACAGACTCTCAGATTCGTGGCCTGCCAAGATGCCAATCAATCTGTTGACTGCAAGACACCATGAAACAAGACTCCACTGTGGAGACCTTATCCCTGCCTTTGATACTCTCCCTTAAATAAAGAATTGGAGCCATTTTTTAACTATTCTGTTCCAGCTTCTAACAGGACTGGAAGAACCTATCAAATGCTCCCTTAAAACTGATTCTGATTCTGTCTCTTATTTCTTCATTAATTACTTCAGACTTTAATTCTCTCAGGTGGCTTATCCCCTACTGAGGAGGAAGAATTTCCTTGGTGAGGTGGTGACCGCCTTGAGATAAACCAAATAAATTCCCTTTTTATAAGCATACTTCCTGTTGATTCTGTTCCTTTAGAGAACCCTAACACAGTGGGGCTTGCTCTTATGAAACAACTCACTCTCAGAGGAACTAATGAGATTTCCACAAGCCCTACGTTAACCAATTCTGAGGGCAGCACCTTCAATGACCTAACCACTTCTCTAGGGCTCTTAAAGATTTTACCACCTCCACACTGCCACACTGAGGACCAAACTTCCAACAAGTGAACGGTTAGGAACTAGACTACATACAAACCGCAGCAACAGCCAAGCTTACAACTCATTACACATGTTTTCAAGATAAACAATAATTGGTTCTTAAGCAAGAGAAACACACATAGCCCATCCTAACTTTACCTTGAAATGGGAGGAGGGCGATTTATATTGGCTAATGGACTTTTTCCAGGATATAAGACAAACTTCTATCTTTACAACAGGAAGTAGTTTTGCAAATTGAAGTAACATTCTCATTCAAGTAGGTTCCATAGCAACTGATGTATAGGAATGCTATCCTTATAATGTGTACATTTCAAGAAGATGGCTCCAATATCTTTTAAACACTCAATTCAATTTAATTTAATTATTGTGATAGGTTTTTGCTAAGTTGCCCAGGCTGGTCTTGAACTTTCGATCCTCCTGCCTCAGTCTTCCGAGTAACTGGATTATAGGCACATACCTTTGTGCCTATACTCTATGGTTCCTGAGAGAGGCATTCCTAGGTCATAAATCTGGCAAAATGTTAATCTAGTTTTCAAAGGGATTTATATATATTTTAGAAAGAGGAGAAAGTATCTCTAGCTACAAGTTTTCTCATGTAAATTCTCTAAGAAAAAATGAGGGTGTTACCAAAAGCTTGGTGCTTGACCCCCTAGTAACCCAATAACAAGGAAATGGTTTTGAGAGAAAGGAAAAAGAAGCTGTGTTGCTTTGCTAGCAAAGAAGAAACATAGGGCACTTCTGTCCCAAAGGCTGTGATTCTGCCCATCACGGGGAACAGGGGGCTTTTAAAGAGGTGATTCAAAGGCTCCATTCCATGTGTTCTCTGTCCAGAGTTGTAATACACTTATTAATTTGGGAGAGAGTCATTTCTGAGATCTTCTGGTACCATCCCCATGTCTGAATTGCTTTATTCCTGTGGTAGGTGTGTACTTAGGATAGGGAAGAAATCCTCTTTTCCTGAGTTTGTGAGGGGAGGATTATGGAGGAGCAGGGAGAGAGAAAGACAAAGAAACATGTTTGTTTTGAAAATAAGTCACAGTGGCAGATCAGTAAGGGCTATATTCAAAGCATAAAGTGGACCACTACTACATTTCTCCACTGTCAGTTTCTACATTACATTTATGTGGAAAAAATGAGTGACAACATCTCCAAGCTGAGAAAGAGCAAAGTTGGGGGGACTGACCAGAAGTCCTTGTTCTATATCAGGTAGGGCATGGACAAGTAAGGGTATTTAGCAGCAAGGCAGTCCAGAGGTGCATTGGCAGTTGGTGAGTGACTGGACAAGGCATATATAGGGCAGGGATCACACTATGACAACAATGAATGAGAGAGCAAAGCATTACTTTTTGTAAACAATTAGCACAAAAGCCATTAGTATTTCAGCCCATCTCTGAAAACCATGAAGACAGTAACTCAATCATAACAGTGAAAAACAGATTGAGTTTATCTATGTAGGAGGTTAGGAAGATGTGTAGGTCTATGAGATCAGGCTCAAATTGACCAGGACTAATTGGTAACTCTAGAATCCTTTGTGATCATTAATATTGGGCACTCCCACACAAGAATTCTTCTTTCATAGCCTCCAGCATTACTTATTTTTGATAGGGCTGACAAGTGTACAGCCCTAAAGTTTTGTATTATGTTCCCTGTTTATTTTTATTTATTTATTTGTTTATTGGTACCAGAGATTAATTAATCAGTAATCCACATCCCTAGGACTTTTTTGTATTTTATTTAGAGACAGGGAGCTGCTGAGTTGCTTAGGGCCTCATTAAGTTACTGAAGCTGGCTTTAACTCAGAATCCTCCTGCACAGCCTCTTGAACCACTGGATTATAGGCATGCATCACCACACTAGGCTTAACCCCTGTTTATTTGAGATCAGAGTAATTTTTTTTCAGGGTGAGGTATAGGGATTAAACTCAGGGCCACTGAATCTGCCACATACCCAACACTATTTTGCATTTTATTTAGATACAGGGTCTCACTGAGTTGCTTAGTGCCTTGCTGTTGGTGAGGCTGACTTGAACTCTGGATACATCTGCCTCAGCCTCCCAAGCTGTTGGGATTACAGGCGTGCACCAGTACACCCAGCCAAGATCACAGTAAACTTTACAACAACAACAAAAAAATCTATCTTTTGAAGTGTCATTCTAAAAGTTATCACATATTGTTTCCTGAGTCTATGGGAATGTCAATCAACATGACACTACATTACACCTGAAACATTAATCAAACAGAAAGGCTAAGACAGTTCTTAACTTTTTTCTTGTAGAAATGGTGGAAAAATGGTTTTGTGCTCCACATTGTCAACCTTTGAACAAACCAGTTTCTCCTTATTTTCTTTTAAAAATACATTTAAATTCCCATCCCATCACAAATTTTTATATATAACTCACTGACAACAGATTACCTTTATCTAGTTATAAAACATTAAATAATAAATACATACAAAATTAGTTATTTCTATATAAATCTGAGGAAGACTATTGTTACAGATAATTTTAGTTTGGAGAACACCAATTTGGTACAGTATTATCCTAAGCTTTACATTTTAAAATACTTATATACTTGAAGAATATGAATACATCTAACATACAGAGAAGCCAGTAATGGTTAAGGTCACAATTATGTAGATGTCCTTATATTAACTAAGTTTCAATTTTAAAGTAAAATGTAGAATCTATAGTATATGGTGACAATAACCACAGCTGTGTTAGTAATACTAGCAAAAATCAAAGGATAGCTTTAAATCTCTTATACACTTAGGAATCAATGTTAATGATCAAAATAGATTTAGTCAAGGCCAACAGATATAAGCCAGGCTTTCAAATGGCAGTGTGGTCCTTCTATGTCTGATACAATGTGTAAAATAGGCATTTTTGGTTTCCTTGCCAGTAGACTTACATAACACTGTCATTTTACAAACTTCCACATAACACTTAGACAAGGCTCAGACAAACATAGTTCTCAGATGTATACATATGCTAGTCACGTATATTTAGGGTGTCAATTATATTGTTCTAACCTAAAATAACAGTTGTTTATTTAACCAGTTACCAAGTAATCATCTAAAAGACTTCACAATTGGTACAAACCCTAATTCCTTTAAGACTTAGTTTCCCTATGTAACAAAACCTAACAGGCACAAGAAAAAAAATGGGGGGGGGGATTGAACTCAGGGACACTCAACCACTGAGGCACATCTTCAGCCCTATTTTATATTTTATTAGAGACAGGGTCTCACTGAGTTGCTTAGTGCCTCCCTAATTTGCTGAGGCTGGCTTTGAACTCACAATGCTCCTGCCTCTGCCTCCCGAGCTGCTGGGATTACAGGCATGTGCCACTGCAATTGGCCAAGAAAATTATTTTGATAGACAGGAGCAGATCAATGTTTCAGTTTTTGCTGCATATCATCAGTACATTGAAATTTAAATAACTTTGACTTTGCTAATTATAGGCAATCTAATCACAAACTTTCTGAGATTTACCTTCCACAAACCTTCTGTAACTCACTTGGACATACAACTTATTTACATTCTTACTTTTGTCCTATCTTTATCTTGGACTCATAATACAAGAAACTTACTTCACCATACAAAATACTTTCTCATCCAGAAACATTTATTTTATATTCTAATTTTTTATACTGCAATATATTTCTATACCTGTAACTTTTTTATATCTTTTTTCTAGTTTCAGACCCTTTCTTAAAGTCATATTCTAAAATAATCCTTATGAATATTATCTGAGCATTTAATTTACACAATAAATTTCATCTTAGGAGAGGGTTGAACAATTCAGCATATAAAAAAAAAGAAAAGAAAAAAAAAAGAAAAACTGTGTCTTAATCTTTTTTTCTCCCAGATTGCATTCAAAAGTTTTGAGCACAATATATTTTTGAGCCTGATCCGTCTGTGCTATCATTATCATGATGCCATCAACTTTAAGTGAGTTCCCCATTGTCAATAGTACCCAGAGGCTCATTTTGGGTCTTTTTCTTATACTAGGCATATTGATATTCAGTGGAGGAGGCTCTTTCCATCTTTTTCTTTAGGCTTCCTTGAAGATCCCTTTGCAGAGGCTGCCAACAGAATGCAGCTTGGCCTTACTGTCTGTTTTTTTCTTTTCTGGGTGCAGTTGTGTAACCTGCCAGTCTCTCCATGCATTCATTTAGTTTGATGGATACTTTGCTATAGCAAGAATTGCTTGCCCAAGTGATGGCCAAATGGGGTGTACTTTCAGATCTTAAAAAGAAAGACCATTCCTGTCCCTAGGTAATAAACTAACAGGGCTGAAACCTGCTGCCACATCCTTTGTGGCCAGCAGCCTCTACCTTCCATGAGCAAAGGGGCTGGAAGGCAGGGCAGAGGTCAGGTCCTCTTTGTATATTCTTCTACAGTTCAGGCAGCTTTCCTGTTTTTTATTTTCCCAGCCCAGGACTGGTGTCCCTGATCCACAGTGAGATGATCTTAAGTTTCCTGGGGCCAGGCTAAGAAACAGCGCTGAGTAGAGAGCTGTCAGCACACAGTCTAAAGGATTTAAATTTTTTTAAAAAAAACCTTTTCTTCTGGAGTCCTGGTATCATTGCATGCCAGAGGCAGTGCCTTTTTTGCAGGCTCAACTTAGTTTCTGACTGTTCTCTTTATCATGCAATTATATAAATGCTTGCATATATAGTTTTTCTTCCATGTACTTTATCTCTGACAGACCAACTCCAACTGCAAGATTGTGTAATAATCCAGAAAGCCATTCAAAGGCCAGATTGTGTTATAGTAAAACATCTTTCTTTTAGGCAGGTTTATACCTCCAGGTGGCCCATTCATGCAAGATCTTTCTTCCCAACAGACTACTGGTAAGATTGCTATAGCATGGCCCATGTCGTAAAGGGCCAGTAAAAGAAAGAAAGAAAGAAAGAAAGAAAGAAAGAAAGAAAGAAAGAGAAAGAGAGAGAGAGAGAGAATAAACACAGACAACCAGCAGAGAGGATCCCTGAAACCATGATCAACAGATGGGAACCTTTAAAACAAACAGACCTGTACATGCAGAATTTCTTTCATTTACTTTACTTCTGATAAACCAACTCCAACTATAAGATTCTATAATAATTTAGAAAGCCATTTGAAGGCCAGATCATTTCAATAAAACATCATTTTTTTCTTAGGCTTATACGTATAGGTGGCCCTTTCAGTCAAGATCTTTCCTAAGAGACTACCTATAGGATCAATGCAGCGTTGCTCATGTCTTGAAGGGGGCAGTTACAGATGCAAACAAAAATACAGACAGACAACCAGAGGGACTCCTGAATCCAAGGCCAACAAACTGATGAGAACCTAGAACAAACAGAAAGGAGTAAAAATCCCCAGGTTCTCAAATCTTGCTTAACCATGACTCCTACGCTAGTGATGCCACAGATATCCCCACAAAAAGGAACCAGATGTGTGGAATCAAGGGTCAGATGTGTGAAACCAAGGGTCTTGACATGCTCACTGGGGGACTTACCAAATGGCCAAAGGTGTCACAATTTTACTATTTCAGTTAACTTTTTCTCAAAGTAGACCAAGATGAAGAAAACTGTACCATTCAGGTAGAAAAGGAAGATGTTTCCAGAAGCAAAAGAAGCTTTGGCAGCTATTGCAACAATCCCTCAGTATTCATAGGAAAAGATCCTCTGGTTTGACCTAAGGAAAATTCACCTTTCTCCTAAATCTCCAGCAGCTGATGCTCAACAAGTTCATCATCCATTGTTCTATTTGAGCATGGAAGTGGACATGTGGGGCCTGCCAGGCCTGCCCAGGAAGGCCACAGTGGGAAGTGTTCTTGTGTTCCATCTGGGGTGCCAACATATTAAAGAAAGCCTGGTCCTTTTCCTTGATTCCAATCCAATAGGTCCTTGTCTCCTAGGCCAATCCAATAAGAAGGGTGTGATTTTGAGGAAAAGGAAAAAGAAGCTTTATTGCTTTGCTGGAAAAAGGAGAAACACAGGGGCCTCCTGTCCCAAAGGCTGTGATTCTGCCCATCAGAGGGAGCAAGGACTATTAAAGAGGTGATTCAAAGGCTACATCCTATGTGTTCACTGTCCAGAGTTGTAATTCACTTGTTAATTTGGAGATAGTCATTTCTGAGATCTTCTTCTCCCATCCTCAGAAATCCAAATTACTTTATTCCTGTCATGGGTGTGTGCTCAAGGACAGATAACCTTGTCTAGGATAAGGAAGAAAGTGATCCTGTTTCCCTGAGATTGGAGGGTAGCAGTTATAGAGGAGGAGGAAGGGAGGAAGAGAAAGAAACATGTCCATTGAAACAATAAATCAAAGTGGCAGAGCAGCAAGTACTATATTCAAAGTGTAAAGTGGACCACTGAAGCTGGTTTTGAAAATCAGGATCAGGTTTTGTTCCCTGGATGTTGAAGATTGAATACCCAAGAAACACCGAGGCAGGAGCAAAAAGTTTTATTTACAGGCAGGAGAGAGAGAGAGAGAGAGAGAGAGAGAGAGAGAGAGAGAGAGAGAGAGAGAGAGAGCGCACACCNNNGAGAGAGAGAGAGAGAGAGAGAGAGAGAGAGAGAGAAGATTCTTCTGGAGAGAAGGGGGTTGATTGGGGGTGTTTTGGTGTTTTGTTCCTTTTATAGATTTTAGGTTTCGTTTCTTCTCTTGTCCCCTCCTCCTTTTATCTTGCTTACATGGCCAAGGGCAAAAAAGAGCAGTCCACAGGCACTTTTCCCTATTCTCCATATCTGCCCAGAAAGGCAGAAGGGAGCCACCAGGGGGGCATCCTTGCTCAGATGAACAATTCCCTGGAGGCAGGTGATCCTGGCAACAGGTGAAAGAGGGGAAGTGTTCTGGAGGTGTTAGCATTTTCCTTTTGAATCAGCACCCATCTTCCTGACCAAATTATTCCTTCTCTACACTGACTGTCCTTTCACCCTGGTCTTACTACTGTTGTAAGGGGAAGGAAATCTCTCCCTGTCTTCAACAGGGAAAATTTTTAAGCCTCTTTTTTAGAAATTTTATTTGTCCTTATGATCTACATATTTTGATTTCATTTTAAATACCAAGGCAACAAAGTTATTGAGATTTTTTTTTTCATTCACTAAGTATTTCTCAGATTGCCTACTACACATTAGGCATGAACTTGGCAACCCCAAAATCTTTTATCCTTATCTCATAATAAAAATCTCTCTGAGAATTATGCAAATTTTTATTAGTCTAGTGCTGAGACTCTTCTGGGAATAAAACTTGTCCTCAAATGACATGAGACTAAGTATAATCTTTATTTAGTCCACTTATGAATAACCTTAACACATTTTTCTGAAAAGTGTTAGTGTACTTGAATACATAGACAGTACCCTAGACTGTTTAGTTAGTTTCAGTTATTGCTTAACTTTTTACTTTAAACGTTGAAGTAAAAAACATTAAAATATGGGGTAGGGGCAGGAGATTAGATTTTATATATATCTGCAGTAGCAAATGTACCTACATACTAGTGATTGATCTGTTATGCTCGAATTCAGAATCCCCAAAAGACCACCAGAGACCAAGATTGATGTAAGCAGCAAAGAGGTATTTATTGCGAGCTAGCTCGGTCCTCCATATGCACACAGCAACTGGTGACGCTGAGAGGCCCGGAACCCAGGGTTTGCAGCAGTTTTATTCACTCTTTGAGGAAGGCAGGGACTTCACATACATCATAGCATCTCTTAGCAAATCATCACACACCACGGGAAAATCATAAAACAACTCTAAAACATGATTAGTATATTCACTGGTGGGAGCAAGTTGGGTAAGGGTGATTGGTTAGTACAAGAGGGGATTCCTTTGAACTGATTGGTTTAGGCCACGAGGGGAGTATGTGCTGAACTACAAGGTTTCCCAACACATTATCAACCATCATAAACTACTGGGGGGTCATCTGGCATCCCAGGTATTTTCTCTGTCTCATGCTGATTGGTGGTTGCTAGGAGGTTGCAATGGGTCCTCACCTAGCCTGACACCTGGCTCCGCAGATCTCTCCTGTTATTTGTAGATAAACAACTCAGCAGGGTGGGTATGTGACTTGGAGTGCTCTGTGGATATTTCCAAGGACCAGGGTCATGCCCCCTTCCTTGGACAGGCTTTGCTCTGAGGTAGAGGCTGGTTTCTCAGATTCTGTTATAGAGCTCGGGCCTTCCAAGAAATGGAGGCAGCATGAAGACCACCCCCTTTAAATCTCCAATTCTTGGGATCAAGTTAGAAAGATTTCAGATATTTACCTAAAAACAATAGGAATGAGTTTAGTGAAGAGATAGGAAAAGGGAAAATATACACTCTCAAGCGAGAGAGTAGGTCCTCTCAGAGAGAGACAAAGTGCCTCTCCTGCACTCCGGTTTAACTGGGGATCCCAGGGAAGTTTCCAGAGTCCTGTTCAGGTCCATCTTTTGACTTTTGACTGACAGCAGTGTGACATCAGACTTTCAAGTCCCTATTGCTATGACAACTCTGTCACCTTGACCCAGGCTGACTGGTTCTAATTAGATTCAGGCTCTATGGTTAGAGGAATTATCCTTATCTTCTGGAATCTAGTCTGTGAACAGGGTCATAAAGAGCCCTTCAAAGTAACTTGGGTTCCTCTTATGGTTATTTCCTGCCTGCATTTCCTTGGGTAGTTTGCTGAGGAATGTGACATTTCCTGTCCACTTAGGCCAGGCAAAGAAAGCATGTGGGGGTCAAGAAAGCATATGGGGGTCAGCATAGTGGGCCCATTTCATAGAATTATTCTTAACCTCTTTTTCCCTCCATCCTCATCTGAATGTACCCTAACAATACCAGGGGCGCTTTACCACTGATCTACACTCCTAGCCCTTTAAAAAAAATTTATTTTGAAACTGGGTCTCACTAAATTGCTGAGAATGACCTCGAACTTGCAATTCTTCTGCTTCAGCCTCCTGAATCTCTGGGATTATAAGCATTCACCACCACACCTAGGACAAACGGTATTTTAAAAAATAAACTAAACCCATCAATATGTACTACTTACTATAATGCAACAATTAAAAATGTGGGAAAAATAAAATAAAATAAAATAAACTCCACATTATATCCAGTTATTGAGATTGAAGAAATAAAAAGAAAAAGTGGGGAAAAGTACCAATTGAAGTAAAGGGGGAGATGCAAGCATTTTGTACATAAATATACACATGCAAAAATTTGGCACAGAAACTAAAACAAAGTAGAAGTTGAATAAATATTTGTTATGAGAGGTACAGGAGTAAGAACAACTGGATAGGCAGAGAAAATGGAAAAGATGATCATAGAGTAACCACAAAGAAAAAATAACCTATTTCTAAAACTGAGGAGGAGAAAGGGGATGGAGAGGTGGTGAGGGAGGGAGGGAGAGAGAACACAGCCTAGAACAAACAGATAGTAAGAAAAAGACCAGGACTATCTGCTTTGTACTTAGATAGCTCTACAAGTCTGTGAGAGACTTCAAGAGGCCTATTACCTTTGATTTTTGAAATGCTAATTAACTGATTAAAGATTTTACCCAAATTATGTATACTTAAATTTTTAGAGGAGGTATTTGAGAAGTCTGGGCCTAACTCACTCAAAGGGAAATTATTCCTTTTGTCAAACTGACAAAGAAAGATGAAGTGGTGGGTATAGTCCTACCCAGTCTGAGGTTGTCTATTCTTTCTTTAGAATGAGTGAAAGATACCCCAGCATTTGATAGGTTTACATTTGAAAAGAAAGGTTATACAGCATTGCAGTAACAAAGTCCTTTTTCCCACAGTTCTTTTTGTTTTGGTAATGTCATCCACAGCCATTCAATCTTTAAGGAGGCCTCTGCATATTAAATATTCAGAAGATACTGAAAGCTTCCAATTGTTCCATTGATAATGTCTTCTTTTTTGATTTTTTAATTTTTATTTATTTTTTTTTAATTTTTTTTAATATTTATTTTTTTTAGTTCTCAGCAGACATAACATCTTTGTTTGTATGTGGTGCTGAGGATCAAACCCAGGCCGCATGCATGCCAGGCGAGCGTGCTACCACTTGAGCCACATCCCCAGCCCTGATTTTTTTATTATAAATCTTTTTTTTTCCCCTTTCCTCAGTTCTGGGGATTGAACCCAGAGATGCTTAACTGTATTTAGCTGAAAGCTTGGTCCTTGTCCCCAATACCAATTCAATAACCAGGAAACGGTTTTGAGAAAAAGGAGAAAGAAGGTTTATTGCTTTGCTAACAAAGGAGAAACACAGGGGACTCCTGTCCTAGAGGCTGTGATTCTGCCCATCAGCAGGAACAGGGAAGGGGCTTTTAAAGAGGTGACTCAAAGACAGTCCATGTGTTTTCTGTTGGAGTTGTCATTCGCTTGTTAATTTGAGAGATAGTCATTTCTGACATCTTCTGGTACCATCTCTAAAGTCTGGATTACTTCTTTCCTATGGTGGGTATGTACACAAGGGCAGATAACGCTGCCTAGGATGGGTAAGAAAGGTAATCCTGTTTCCTCCGAGATTAGGGAGGAAGAGAGAGTAGGGAGGCTCAGGGAGAAAAGAAGAAAAGGAAACATGTCCATTTTAAAAATCAGTTGCAGTGGCCAGAGCAACAAGGGTTATATCCAAAGCATAAGGTAGACCACTGTTACGTGACTAAATTCCACTCACTCTGTAATTCCCAAGCTGTGATACTGTGAGATATAGAAAGTCTGGTGATCCATTTTCAGAATACAGTATTTAGCTTAATTGGGATATAAGATACAGTCATAGCCATTTTGAGATCCAATTGTAGCCATTTTAACTGTAGTCCTTCCCTTTGCCTGCCCCAATTTTAAAATTAGCCAAATGCCAAGAAATAATTAAAATTAGAGCTGAAATCAATGAAATCGAAACAAAAGAAACAATCGAAAAAATTGACAAAACTAAAAGTTGGTTCTTTGAAAAAATAAATAAGATTGATAGATCACTAGCCACGCTAACAAAGAGAAGAAGAGAGAGAACCCAAATTACTAGCTTATGGGATGAAAAAGGCAACATCACAACAGACAATTCAGAAATACAGAAGATAATTAGAAATTATTTTGAAACCCTATACTCTAATAAAATAGAAGATAGTGAAAGCATTGATAAATTCCTTAAGACATATGAACTACCCAGATTGAGTCAGGATGATATAAACAACCTAAACAGACCAATATCAAGTGAGGAAATAGAAGAAGCCATCAAAAGACTACCAACCAAGAAAAGCCCAGGACCGGATGGATATACAGCAGAGTTTTACAAGAACTTTAAAGAAAAACTAATACCAATACTCTACAATCTATTTCAGGAGATAGAAAAAGAGGGAGAACTTCCAAATTCATTCTATGAGGCCAATATCATCCTGATTCCCAAACCAGATAAAGACACCTCAAAGAAAGAAAACTACAGACCAATATCCCTAATGAATTTAGATGCAAAAATCCTCAATAAAATTCTGGCAAATCGGATACAAAAACATATCAAAAAGAT
>NW_025999905.1:9033344-9042967 GCF_001458135.2 Marmota marmota marmota | reverse complement strand
GGAAAGCTGGGAATGGAACCACCATTTGACCCAGCTATTGCCCTTCTCAGACTATTCCCTGAAGACCTTAAAAGAGCGTACTATAGGGATACTGCTACATCGATGTTCATAGCAGCACAATTCACAATAGCTAGACTGTGGAACCAACTTAGATGCCCTTCAATAGATGAATGAATTAAAAAATGTGGCATTTATACACAATGGAGTATTACTCAGCACTAAAAAATGACAAAATCATGGAATTTGCAGGGAAATGGATGGCATTAGAGCAGATTATGCTAAGTGAAGCCAGCCAATCCCTAAAAAACAAATGCCAAATATCTTCTTTGATATAAGGAGAGCAACTAAAAACAGAGCAGGGAGGAAGAGCATGAGAAAAAGATTAACATTAAATAGGGATGAGAGGTGGGAGGGAAAGGGAGAGAGAAGGGAAATTGCATGGAAATGGAAGGAGACCCTCATTGTTATACAAAATTACATATCAGAGATTGTGAGGGGAAAGGGGAAAAAAATCAAGGGAGAGAAATGAATTATAGTAGATGGGGTAGAGAGAGAAGATGGGAGGGGAGGGGGGATAGTAGAGGATAGGAAAGATAGCAGAATACAACAGTCACTAGTATGGCAATATGTAAAAACATGGATGTGTAACCCATGTGATTCTGCAATCTGTATATGGGGTAAAAATGGGAGTTCCTAACCCATTTGAATCAAATGTATGAAATATGATATGTCAAGAGCTTTGTAATGTTTTGAACAACCAATAAAAAAAATTAGCCAATTGCTTAGATCGTGATGCCAGCTTCCTCTTATCAGAGCAAGGTGCAGTTGCCGCAGTTAGGGATTAAAAACAGGTGGACTGAGTAGGGTGTGGTGGTGAAGCCAGATTTAAAGTTAGGTAGTCAGTGTAGTTAGGTAAATCAGGTCTAATATCGAGTGAGATCTAAAATGGAGACCATGTTGAGAATGAATTCCGGGAAAAGTTGAACAACTCTTGGAATGTTAATGAAGTCCGGGAAAAGCCCAAGGCCAGAGCCCATCCCAAAGAAGTGTTAATGAACAGCCCCCAGCAAACTTGAAGATGCTGACTCAGAAGTCCTTCCTGCCCAGATTACTTGTTTGGCCCACCCTTGTCCCACCCCTCGGGCCTTCCCACCTACATTCCATCACTGAAAGAACTATAAAAAGGGGAAACAACCGCACTTCCACAGATTCCATCTCTTGGGTCCCCTTCTTCCTCCGGGAGAAGTCTTTTCTGCTGTCCTTTAATAAAGCTTCTATTTTCCACTCTGACTTTGCCTCGGTGTGCTTCTCTGGTGTTATACTTCAACATTGGGGAAGCAAGGACTCGTCACCGGTCAGAAGCGGTAACAGTGGTACACACCTGTAATGCCAGCAGCTCAGTAGGCTGAGGCAGGAGGATTGTGAATTCAAAGCCAGCTACAGCAATGGCAAGTTGCTAAGCAGCTAAGTGAGACTCTGTCTCTAAATAAAATACAAAATAGGGCTGGGGATGTGGCTCAATAGTCAAGTGCCTCTGGGTTCAATCCCCAGTACCCTTTCCCTGCAAAAAAAAAAAGAAAAAGAAAAAGAAAAGAAAGAAAACAGGTGGATTAGGGCTGGGAATATAGCTTAGTTGATAGAGTGCTTTCCTTGCATGCATAAGACCCTGGGTTCAATTCCCAGCACCACAAAAAACAAATAAACAAGTGGACTGCTCCCCCAAGTGTGTTTGATTGCCAGATTTTGATAACATGCCCTTCTGCAGAAATAAAGTTTGCCTTGCTCAGAAGTATCTGGGCATGTTATCTATTCCTTGTGGCACCTCCAGTCTTTCTTAGTTACCCTTATTCTAAATTAGATTCACTTAATAAATGCTCTTACACTGTATATTATTTCTTCAAAACATTCCCAACAATTGCAGAATTTTATGTATTCTTCCTTCTTAGTAGAAAATAAGTTCCATAAGGTCAGAGATCATGCTATATTGTTAGTTCTAAATACATACACATTTTGGTCTCCTAAGTAGTTGATTAGTAAATATTTGTTAATTATTAAAATCAAAGCTTCCTCTGCCTTTGCTATACTGATGAGATTAGCTTAACTCTGGAAGATTGATGTGCAGTCATGATTTTCATTTTTACTTACCTCATAGCAAGGAGCTGAGGCTGAAGAAATCATCAACTCAGAAAGAAGCTTAGATGGGATGCTGAGAAGGTATAGCACTGAAGTTTCCTAATAAATTATGCTTACTTTATCTAGGTCATGTTTGATAGATGGTCTTCCCTGATGAAAGGGCCCTTGCTTGCTCAAGGGGTCAGGGATGATCTCTGTGGCAATGTAATTCTAAAGCAGAGATTTGGCATGTAGGGTGTGATGTAGAGCATAGAGCATGAGCAAAGAGGGGGACGGGACAATTTAGAATAGCCTCTGAGTCACTCACTGACCCATTAAACCACTTGTTTTTGTTCAGATATGAGATGTCTCCCTAATAGCCTCTGAGTCAGTCACTGACACATTAAATCACTTGTTATGTTTAGATATAAAATGTCTCCCTAAAACTCATGTATTATATAATGCAAGAATTTTTAGAGGTGAAATGATTGAGTTATGAGAGCTTTAAACTAATCAGTAGATTAATCCACTGATAGGATTAAGTGAGTGGTAATTGTAGGAAGGTAGTGTGTGACTGGAGAAGGAAGGTCACTGAAGGATTTATATTTTGTCCCAGCTGAGGGAAACTCTTTCTTTGCTCCTGTTGCCATGTCCTGAGATGTCTTCCTCTGTCATATCCTTCCATCATGATGTTTTGTCTCATCTTGAGCCCAGAGCAATGGAGTTGCCCATGTATGGACTGGGACCTCTGAACCCCAAATAAAACATTCCCTCCTCTGTGTTGTTCAGGTCCTTTGGTCATTGTGAGATAGGAAAGGATAGGCAGTGGAGAATAGGGAAGGGACAGTGAAGGTTGACGAGAGGGCAAGCCCCAGAACAGTCATTTTAACATCCCTCGTCATGTTATAAAACAGTTTCTATTTCTCAGAAAGCGCATAAATTTCCTTGTCTGAGAAAGTGACTGCATAATCTGTAATCCAGCCTGTGTCTACTGTGGAACAACTGTAATATCAAAAAGGAATCAAGAGGAGCTTATCAACTTCTTACCTGCTTTTAAAGGGAGTAGTGCTCTAAGTCTTAAATGTACTCTTGCCCCTCCTAGGTACGCTGCACTGGGATCCTGAGTCTTTCTCTCATTTTGCTTCCCCCTCCACCCTTTTAAACTTATTTTAATTAGTTATACCTGACAGTAGAATGCATTTTGACACATCATACATAAATGGAGTATAACTTCTCATTCTTTTGCTTTAAATGAAATTCCTGCCCCCCTTGCTTACCTCGGCAGCATTTGCCATGTTCATTCTTCAGCTCCATGGAACACAAACCCAATCCCCAACTTCTATTGGTAGTGACAGCAAGGAAGAAACTAAAACACCACTGACCTTCATTCCATCCCCTGGTCCAGCAACATCAACATATCGCTCATCTTGTACTGAACAACCCAGCACCGTTGTTACTTACTACCACATGGACATTTCTAAGGCTCTTCCAATATTATATATTTAAAGTTTCTATTTAGTTCTACTAGTTCAATCATTTCTGTTACAGAGGATACTCACAGAAATCCAAATGCTTCTGCCAGTCTTGTTTTGACTCAAGGATATGTGCCAAATATTAAAACCAGCAAAGAGCCATCTGCTCTTTATTATTGTGTGCATCCATGTGTGTGCGTGCATGTGTGTGTGTTTTAAATCATCTAATCATCCAATCACCATTTAAAAAACAAAGCAATCTGTAGGCTGGGGATATAGCTCAGTGGTAGAGATCTTGTCTAGCATGTTCACGGCCCTGTGTTGGATTCCTAGTGCCACAAAAACAAAGCAAAAAAGACAGAAAAAAATCCACTTTTTTAATGGTAATCAGCAAAAAAAATAAATAAATAAAGGGAGATTATAGCATCCTCAACTCTTTGTAACAGAGCAGCTCCCTCCCTCAAGCTCTCTTTAATGGAATGACTTTCTCCTCCTCTTCTTAATCTTTTCCCTAATCTCTTAAGGACTCATCCCTTTCACATGGTATTCTAATTCCAAAGAGAGATCTCCATAGTACCCACTCCTTTCTTTAGCTCATTGAATTGAATTGTAGAGAAGTAAAGTATCTGTCAGAAAAGAAAATGCTGGTACTGGCCTTAGGATGTGAGGTATTTTTAGATGTTCTGAGAGGGAGCAGAGACAGGCAGGTATGCACTGTGGAGAGGAAGGCCTTGCCCAGCATGAGCATTACCTGTGCATTGTCTCTCTGCACCCTCTTTTTCTCCTATAAAAGCCCTTTCTGCTCCTGAACCCCATAAAATTGTTTCCTGCCACCAACTTTGAGTGGCAAGCAGCATGGGCATTTGATTCTGGTAACACTATGGAAGAAGACAGTGCAGACATACTTTCCTACATCCTTGGCTTCAACCTTTTGACACTGACATAGCTAATGAGGCTCTAGAACTCATCAAGGAAATTTCCTGAGACTTCTAAAGCAATCATCCTGCATAAATTCACATAAGCCTCATCTTTCTAAGATTTGCTATCATGGCTTGATCATCTTCATGAGAAGTGGCATATTTCAATTAATTTAGCTCTCAAGTTAGCAATCATTGCACAGGAAGAAATCTCAGTGCAGTCAATGAAACAATCACCCGTAGTTTGGAGAGCAATTTTCTGGTCATGGAGGAGCCCTGGAGAATGAGACTCAGGTCATGAAGTACCTGTAGACTCTAAATCCAACAATTGTCCAGGTATCACACCTTCCCCCTTGGACCTCACAAGCAATCTGGGTCTATTGGCTTAACTTTCTAGAGTATCCCCAAGGATAAGCAGGCGAAAGCCCAAAATACAAAAAGAAAAAATTATTTACATTTTTGTTTTAATTTATTGAGTATAGAAAAAGGATTATTTCCCATTTTAAACCATCCTTTTATTATCAGATTGTACATGATAAATGATTTATTATTATTATTATTATTATTATTATTATTATTATTATACCTTATACCTGGGGTACTTAAACACTAAGTCACATCCCCAATCTTTTTTTTTTTTTTTGAGGGCCTTGCTAAGTTGCTGAGACTGTCCTCAAACTTAAGATCTTCCTGCTTCCGCCTCCCAGTCACCGGGATTACTGGCATGTGCCACTGCATCTGGCTTTCTGAAACATTCTTGAACTGAATATTAAAGTGCACATTTTAAAGTGTTTGCCATATTTATCTGTCTCTAAAAGTAATTTGTAATCAGTTTTAGGATTTTCACAAATTTGATATTTTGTCATAATTATCTCAAATGTTTAAATAGAAATTTAAATGTAAACTTGACTTTAGCAACCAACAGAGCTTTCTGTGCCCATCACTCAACTTTGAATTTCATGTGGGATACATAGTTTCTTTCTTTTTTTTCAGACACATGTTTGTCTTTTTATTTTGTTTATTCCTGCTCAACTGTATGTTCTATGACAGTCTGATAGAGATGTTACTTGATATCATTTAATACCTACTGAGGTCAGGCAATCCAAGGTCATCATTATGCTAAAATTAAAGTTACTTATGGAAGTTCATAGACACTTCTAGAATTGGTTTTACCTCCTACATGGGAACATAATCAAGAATCCCAGGGGCTGGGGATGTGGCTCAAGCGGTAGCGTGCTCGCCTGGCATGCGTGCGGCCAGGGTTCGATCCTCAGCACCACATGCAAACAAAGATGTTGTGCCCTCCAAAAAACTAAAAAATAAATGTTAAAAAATTCTCTCTCTCTCTCTCTCTCTCTCACTCTCTCTTAAAAAAAAAAAAAAAAGAATCCCAGAACAGGTTTACTCATGACTCAATTCATCAATTCCTGTTCACCAGTGGCACAGAAAGAGGGTTCTTTAACAAAGCATTATACAAAACACCTCTACCAAACTAAACAAATTTTTTTTGTAGTTAAATGCAGAAAGTCTTTTTTTTCTTTTTTCCCCAACCCTTAATTGTTTTTTTTTAATATTTATTTTTAAGTTGTAGTTGGACACAATACACTTATTTTATTTATTTATTTTTATGTGGTGCTGAGGATCAAACCCAGGGTCTCGCACATGCTAGGCGAGCGCTCTACTGCTGAACCACAACCCC
This sequence comes from Marmota marmota marmota, assembly GCF_001458135.2. Taxonomy (NCBI): domain Eukaryota; kingdom Metazoa; phylum Chordata; class Mammalia; order Rodentia; family Sciuridae; genus Marmota; species Marmota marmota. The sequence goes on along the minus strand of NW_025999905.1, from coordinate 9,036,767 downwards.
AGCCCCAATTGGTTTTTTAGTCAGCTCAGGTAGCTATAACAAAATACCATAGACTGAGTGGCTCAAACAACAAATATTGATTTCTCACAGTTCTGGAAATTGGGAAGATATGGATGCCAGCATAATTGGGTTTTTGGTGAGGGCCCTCTTCTTGGCTTGCAAAGGCAGCCTTCTTCTTGTGTGCTCACAGAGTGAGAGAGCAAGCTCTCTGGTGTTTCTTTCTATGATGACACTAACCTCATGGTGGAGGCTCTTCTCATGACCTCATATAAATTTAATTACCTCTTAAAGGCCCCACTTCCAATACTCTCACAGTGGTAGTTAGGGATTTCAAAATATAAATTTTGGAGAAACAGAAACATTCAGTTCATCATATTTGGCTAGGGCTACTGTGATCAAGTACCACAAACAAGGTGACTTACATAGCAGAAATTTATTGTGCCACATTTATGGGGGCTGAAAGTCTGACATCAAGGTTTCAGTAAGGCTGGTTCCTGCTGAGGGCTGAAGGAGAGACTATTCTATGCCACTCCCCAGCTTGTGCTGCCTTGCTGGCCACCTTTGGTGTCCCTAGGATTCTGCTGCTATATCACCCCAAGCTCTCCCCTCAATATCACCTGTTGTTCTCCCTCTGTGCATGTCTATGTCCACATTGTCCCTTTTTATGAGGACACCAGTCATATTGAATTAGGAGCCCACTCTATTCCATTACCACCTCACTTAAATAATTACATCCGTAATGACTATTCCCAAACTCACATTCTAAGATACTGGGGGTTAAGGCATCTACTTATGAATTTGTAGAGGACATAATTCAACTTATAACACCCAGTTACACTTAATATCTGTGAAAAAAAAATAGATGAGGATATGAAACACATTTAGCTCTCAACTGTTTATAGATTATATTATTTTTTACAATATTATGAAATATTTGACATTATTTAATATGGTATGTGGTCTATATCATGTTCTGTGAGAAGTATTATTAATATTGAAACAAAATTCTAGGGCCCGGGTATGTAGCTCAGTGATAAAGCATTTGCCTGACATGTGCAGGGCCCTGGATTTGATCCACAGCAGCAGGAGCAGGAGCAGTAATGACAACATTTTTTTTGAACATTGTGTAAGAAACATTCATTTACAAAAAACAAATTGAGTGCTATGTGTGTTCTTTGAGAATATTGCCAGATAAAATTAGCAATTTTCTCAGTGTTCTGGTATGGTGCTTTCAGGTTTAAAATGGTTTCTAAAGTAGCTGTGTAAAAGCATTTAATTTTACATAAAGCAGTTTTCAATACAAAGCCTTAATTAAAAGTCACTACTTAATTATTTATGTACCACTCAGGGTTATCAGAGGATTTAGAAAGAACTAGCAAGTAACCTTTTACATATTTGGACCCACTGGCACATAGTAACTCAGTAAATTCAAAATCCTATCATGACTTTACTTTTTTGAGTTTGTATCATCAGCCTTAGGGAAGGCTGTGGCCAGCATGGTCTTTGATAAGACCAAAAGTCAAGAGATGGGGGAAGTATTTTGGAATACTCATTTGAAAGTCTAAAGAAATTTGAAGCTGTCCCCCAGCCCCTGATAATGACCATCCTATTTTCTACTGCTAGAGATTTGACTTCTATATACACCTGCTATAAATGAAATCATACTTTTGACTTTTTGTGACTGGGTAATTTCACTTAGCATAGTGTTTCCTAGGTTCATCCAGGATGTTGTGTGGGTGGCAACATGTGTCATATTTGTTAATCCATTTATTCATAGATGTTTGGTAGGCTGCTATTCCTGGGCTATTGTGGATTATGCTGCTCTGAACATGGATATATAAGTCTTAAAAGTTTTAAAAAACTGCTTTCGATTCTTTTGGATATATGCCTAGAAGTGGAATTGCTAGTATTTTTAGTTTTTTGAGGGATCATCATGTTTTCCCTGGCTGTGGCAAACATCACACAAACATCAAACAAATATCACACAAAGTTTCTAATTTCTCTAGGTCAGTGCCAGTACTTGGGTTTTTTTTTTTTTGGTTTGTTTTGTTTTGAGAGTAGCCGTCCTTTTGAATGTGAGGCAGTATCTCATTGTGATTTTTATTTCCCTAATGAATAGTGACTGGAAATGTTTTTTTAAAAAAATTTTTTTAGTTGTCAATGGACCTTTATTTTAAAAATTCATTTATATGTGGTGCTGAGAATCGAACCTAGTACCTCACACATGCTAGGTAAGTCCTCTACCACTGAGCCACAACCTCAGCCCTGAGCATTTTTTTTTTTAATACACTTGTTTAAATAGTAATTTGGGGTGTTTGGTTTTGGAAGGTGCTAGAGATTGAACCCAGGGTATATAAGTCCCTCTACATACTAAGTGCGTACTCTACTACTCTGCTCAGATTGTGTGTGTGTGTGGGGGGGGGACAACTGGGGATTGAATTTAGGGGCACTTTACCACTGAATAATTCTGCCAGTCCCTTTTATTTTTTATTTTGAAACAGGGTCACATTAAGTTGCTGAGGCTGGTCTAGAATTTGTGATTCTTCTGCCTCAGCTTCCAGAGCTGCTGGGACCATAGGTGTGTACCACTGTACCCAGCTTAAAATATAATTTCAAATGTATTTTTTTTAATGTATAGTTTTGAATGATTATAAGAATAGTTTTTAGGTCTGGTGTTGTGGCTCAATGGCAAGGCACTGGGTTTGATTCTCAGCACCACATATAAATAAAAAATAAATAAAGGTCCATCAACAACTAAGAAAATATTTAAAATAAGAATATTCAAAATTTTTTTCTTTTAATTAGAAAAAATTTTGAATGTGTGTAAAAAAAGAGATGCCAGGACACCTGGATATATACATGCAGGACACAACCACATGCTACTGAAAGGTGTTGATAAAAGAATCAGAAGACTCATAAAAACATTGTGCTGCTGAGAAAGCATTTTATGTTTGTGTTTTATTCACAAAATAAAACACTGGTTGTTTTCCTTCTCCTTCTCCTTCTCCTTCTCCTTCTTCTTCTTCTTCTGACTTAAGAAAGGATCCATGAATTCATGATCCATAATGATCACAAGGCTGGTGAGGAAATCCAACAAACACGGTTAGGCAAACACGGTTTACAACTATAAGGAAACAAATGCAATTCTCTAAAACAAATATTGCTTTCCATAAAACAAAATGTCTTTATGGTCAACAGTACTTAAGAGTTTAAGTAAGTAATACAAGCAAATGTTAAATGTAATATAAAAAACATACAAAAATTGACAAATCAGGAGGAAACTCTTTTTCCCTTTTTGTAATCAGACTAAGATTTAATTTTAGGCTAATAAAGAACATAAATAAAGGCTAGATATTTAGCTTTCTCCAATCTCTCTCTCTCTCTCTCTCTCTCTCTCTCTCTCTCTCTCTCTCTCTCTCTCTC
>NW_025999905.1:9028292-9031751 GCF_001458135.2 Marmota marmota marmota | reverse complement strand
ATCTCTCTCTCTCTCTCTCTCTCTCTCTCTCTCTCTCTCTCTCTCTCTCTCTCTCAGTACTAGGAATTGAACCCAATCATACTTTAACCACTGAGCTGCATCCCCAGCCCATTTTATTTTTTATATTGAAACAGAGTCTCACTAAGTTCCTGAGGCTGCCTTTGAACTTGCCTTCTCCCAGCTCAGCCTCCAGAGCCGTTTCATTTAGGTGAGCATCTGTGAGGCCCAGGCTGCTCAGGTCCTTGGCTACTGCCCTGAAAGGTAGTTGAGCCTCCGGTGAGTTGCCTGAGCTGCCTTGTAGGGTGGGCTCTCTTCTGCGTGTGACTGCCCAAGATATATGTTGGAAGGATCATTCAACATAACGAACATATAATTTTTTTTTTTATACTGGGGATGGAACTCAGGGGCACTCAACCACTGAACCACATCCCCAGCCCTATTTTGTATTTTATTTAGAGACAGGTTCTCGCTGAGTTGCTTAGCATCTCGCTTTTTGCTGAGGCTGACTTTGAACTTTCAACCCTCCTGTCTCAGCCTCCTGCACCACTGGGATTTACAGATGTGCGTCACCATCCCTGGCTAGCATTTATTTTAAAGATGACAGTTCAGAGGAACATTCAAAGCAGCACCAATCCCCGTATTCAGCTAGTGACTAATCAGGATTTTTCAGCTCTGCTTCTTTACTGTTGGATCGAATTTAGGTTTCCTGGGAATTCAAGTAGAATTAACTAGAATCTTTATTCTGTGAGATAAATCTGGATCTATCACAATAAATTGATATAAAAGTGTTTTCCCACCACAATACTTTTATTTTCCTTAATTAAATATTGATCTGTGATACTTTTTCTGACTCTCCTCTCACCCATTTGGTTCAGATCCAGGTGCCTTTGGCTTCTGTTTCCATGCACAGTTTAGAATATTGTTTCATCTCCCTTTGTCTGGGCTGGCTTCTGTGATTGCTTTCTCCTTCAGTCCCTCACTTTTCTTCTGGAGTAATGACCTGTGTGTGTGTGTGTGTGTGTGTGTGTGTGTGTCCCCCTCAGCATTTTTTTTTGCTAAAATCCCACTGAAAGATGGTCTATGTAAGAACAAATTTTAAAAGGGCAAAGCATGAAGCTAAATTTGGTTCACTCTGGATATTAGAATTCTGGAAACTAGCATCACCTCTAACCAGTCCAATCAAGATTGATAAATCATCTTTAGCACTAAGTATTTTACTTTTAAAATTATTTTTTCAGTATGTTGAAAAGGTAAAGTGAGGCATGAAAATTATTTTGAAGAGTTTGAGCAAACAACAATTTATGAACTTGGCAACAATAAATCAAGTGGATTAGGAGCTCCATTGAGGGCATGTTACAGGATAGACAAAGAAGGAAAGAAAATATTTGGTTACAGTTATGCAGTTGTCTTATTTGGTCTATCCTCATGGACACTCCCTACTTATATAATTATAAATTTGTTGGTAACTTTACATTGATTAGCTTAAATTCTGTCTTTTAAAAATTATTTTATCTTACTTTTTGTACTGGGGATTGAACTCAAAGGCACTTAACTACTGATCCACATACCCAGCCCTTGTTATATTTTGTTTAGAGACAGGGTCTCCCTAAATTGCTTAGAGCCTCACTAAGTTGCTGAGGCTGGCTTTAAACTTGTGATCCTGTCCCAGTCCCGAGTTGCTAGGATTACAGGCATGTGCCACCATGCCTGCCTTATTTTTACTTGTGAGACAAGTTCTCACTATGTTTCCCAGGCTGGTCTCAAGCTCCTGGACTTCTGATTTTTCCTCTTCAACCTCCTGACTAGCTGGGACTATAGGTATGCACCACTGTGCCTGCTTAAATTATTATTTTTTTAACATAAGCATTTAATGAGCTCAAATTAAATTTTTCTTATGTTTACAAATCAAGCAAGGTCCTGAAAGAAGCTTAACTGGTTTTCTCTGCTTTTGGATTCTTCAGGCCTGATCTCATTTTCATTTCTGTTTTTGCAATGAGGGGGGGATTAAACCCAGGGCTTTGTACATGCTAAGCAAGCACTCCCCTACTGCAGTACACCTCCATACCTCAGGTCACCTTTTAAAATTTACTTTAAAAGTGCTGGCCGGGTGCGGTGGTGCATGTCTGTAATCCCAATGGCTGGGGAGGCTGAGGCAGGAGTTCAAAGCCAGCCTCAACAAAAAGTGAAGTGCTAAGAAACTCAGTGAGATCCTGTTTCTTAATAAAATACAAAACAGGAAAACAGGGCTAGGGATGTGGTTCAATGGTCGAGTGCCCTGAATCAATCCCTGGTACCGCTTTCCTCCATAAAAAGTGTTTATAAAGGGGAGGAAAATGAGCGTCTCCAAAACAGACACCAAAAGACCACATTCTTTAGTTGGCTATTGTGTTGTACAATTCAAGCTAATTACTAATTGGTAATTACTAGTTAAATCCCGATGTTTCCGTTTATAAAAATGAAAATATATAATGAGTTACCTAAACTCCATATTTTTATGGAAAAGGAACCATTGGTGTTTTGGAACCAGTACCCTGCATTGCTCTGGAGCTAATTGCTAACTGAGATGTGGACAAAAGTAAGTGGCCCTGGAGCTGGCATTTCATTATGTCAACACCAATTCCTCTTTGTGTCCCTTCAATTACTTAAACTCAATGTTCTTCATTCTTCTTTATTTTTCCATTGTGAGAATATGTTGGGAAGAAGGGGAAAAGTGTCCCTGACCAAAAATGAGATTCCCATAGGGGACTCAGATATCAATAGTGGCACACATATTTCACATGAGAGATAGTTGTAGGGCTGTGACTAGCTTCTAGAGTCACCGCCACTATGGCTTGGCAAGCCCTCACCAGCTGGAGGCTATTTGTTTTTCTTAGAAGTAGCATATTCATTTAAGAGTTCTTTGTAATTTTCCTGAATGCACACATTTTTAACATATTTTGCAGTTCAGTCTTCAAAGGCATCCACTGTTTTCCCTCAGTTACTCACAAATCTTTCACTGTCAGAATCATTTTCAGCATGATTTCAAGAACACTTCCCCACACCTAAAATAATGAAATAATTCACAAACCATAACTGCTTCTGGAGAGTTTGTTAACTTCTAACTTTATTTCTATTGTATCCAGAAAATAACATCTTTTTTAACTCAAGGTGGGAAATAGGACAAAACTTGGAACTGTAACTAAAACAACTTTAGGCACAAATGTTTGACTTACATGATTATTTTATTTTATTTTATTTTTTTCTTTTCTTTTTTTTATTAGTTGTTCAAAACATTACAAAGTTCTTGACATATCATATTTCATACATTTGATTCAAGCAGATTATGAACTCCCATTTTTACCCTATATACATATTGCAGATTCACATCGGTTACACATCTACTTTTTTACCTACTGCCATACTAGTGTATGTTGTATTCTGCTGCCTTTCCTATCCTCTACTATCCCCCCTCCCCTCTCC
>NW_025999905.1:9013641-9024609 GCF_001458135.2 Marmota marmota marmota | reverse complement strand
TCGCGGCAATATTGCCTTTTTTCATCCCGTATGTTAGTAATTTGAGTTTTCTCTCTTCTTCTCTTCGTTAGCATGGCTAAGGGTCTGTTGATCTTATTTATTTTTTCGGAGAACCAACTTTTAGTTTTGTTAATTGTTTCAATAGTTTCTTTAGTTTCAATTTCATTGATTTCCGCTCTGATTTTAATTATGTCTTGCCTTGTGCTACATTTGCTGTTGTTTTGCTCTTCATTTTCTAGGGCTTTGAGATGAAGTTGTGAGCTCATTTATTTGTTTGTTTTTTTTTCTTTTTTTGAGGAATGACCTCCAGGTGATGAATTTCCCTCTTAAAACTGCTTTCATTGTGTCCCATAGATTCCGATACGTTGTGTCTGTATTTTCATTTATCTCTAAGAATTTTTTGATTTCCTCCGTTATGTCTTCTGTAACCCATTGATCATTCATTAACATATTGTTCATTTTCCATGTGATGTAGGATTTTTCCTTCCTTCTTTTATCATTGATTTCCAGTTTCATTCCATTATGGTCAGATAAAATGCATCGTATTATCTCCACCCCTTTATATTTACTGAGGGTTGCCCTATGGCATAATATATGGTCTATTTTTGAGAAGGATCCATGTGCTACTGAGAAAAAAGTATATCCACTTGATGATGGTTGATATATTCTATATATGTCAGTTAAGTCTATGTTATTGATTGTGATATTGAGTTCTATTGTTTCTTTATTCAACTTTTGTTTGGAGGATCTGTCCAGCGGTGACAAAGGAGTGTTGAAGTCACCCATAATTATTGTGTTGTGGTCTATTTGATTCTTGAACTTGAGGAGAGTTTGTTTTATGAATGTCGCAGCACCATTATTTGGTCATAAATATTGATAATTGTTATGTCTTGTTGGTGAATGGTTCCTTTTAACAGTATATAATGTCCTTCCTTATCCCTTTTGATTAACTTAATCTTGAAGTCGATTTTATTCGATATGAGGATGGCCACCCCTGCTTGCTTATGAGGACCGTGTGCATGGTATGTTTTTTCCCAACCTTTCACCTTCAGCCTGTGTATGTCTTTTCCAATCAAATGTGTCTCCTGGAGGCAGCATATTGTTGGATTTGTTTTTTTAATCCATGTTACCAGCCTATGTCGCTTTATTGGAGAGTTTAAGCCATTTACATTTAGAGTTACTATTGATATATGATTTGTACTTCCAGCCATATTTGATTATTTATCTTTTTTTTTTTAATTTGGTTTGTTTCTCCATGATTAGCTTTCCCCCCGCTCTCTGGCTTACTGAGGTATTTCCCACTGTTGGTTTTGGTTATTGTTTTTCATTTCTTCCTCGTGTAGTGTTTTGCTCAAGATGATTTGCAATGCTGGTTTTCTGGCTGCAAATTCTTTTAACTTTTGTTTATCATGAAAGATTTTTATTTCCTTGTCATACCTGAAGCTTAATTTTGCTGGATACAGAATTCTTGGTAGGCATCCATTGTCTTTCAGAGTTTGAAATATGTTGTTCCAGGATCTTCTCGCTTTCAGCATCTGTGATGAAAAATCCGTTGTTAACCTTATTGGTTTACCCCTGAATGTAATCTGCCTCCTTTCTCTTGTAGCTTTTAATATTTTCTCTTTGTTCTGTATATTGGATATCTTCATAACAATGTGTCTTGGCATTGGTCTACTGTGATTTTGTATGCTCGGTGTCCTTTATGCATCTACATTTTGTACCTCCATTTCCTTTTTTATGTCTGGAAAGTTTTCTATAATTATTTCATTCAACAGGTTGTTCATTCCCTTGGTTTGAACCTCTATGACTTCCTCTATCCCGATGACTCTTAAGTTTGGTTTTTTTATGTTATCCCATATCTCTTGGAGGTTTTACTCGTGATTTTTTACCAGCCTTCCTGAGTTGGCTAGACTCTTTTCAAGATGATATATTTTGTCTTCATTATCTGACGTTCTGGCTTCTACTTGCTCCACTCTGTTGGTGATACTCTCATTTGAGTTTTTAATTTGGGTTATACTTTCCTTCATTTCTAAAATTATTGTTTGATTTTTTTTACAATCTCTATCTCCTGATAAAGATGCTTATTTGCTTCTTTTATTTGCTTGTGTATTTCATTTTCAATGAGTTCTTTCATTGTTTGAATTTGCTGTCTCATATCCTCTTTAAGCTTCCATTCCATCTGTCTAAGGTATTCTTTGAGTTCTTTATTTGGCCATTTTTCTGATGCCTCTAGGTCCTCCTGTATATTTATGCTGTCCTGCATTGTTTGTACTCCTTTTCTTCCTTGCTTTTTCTTGCTGCTTATGTTACTTCTTGCTCTGTTTGACTGCTAAGTTACTGTTTACTCCTATAAATTTATTTGTTTTTGTATGTCTCTGGGATCTCTCTTTTGTGATGGGAGACTATGACTAGAGATGATGAGTTTTGTTGCACTTTAGTGTAGATTCATTCGTTTCCTAAACTGTGTACGGATTCTGATGGCATGTAGCAGTCTGCGGTTTAGTCTTGGGACTTATATTTAGGTTGAATGATGTGATGGTATTGAGGTTGGTATCTCTTGACAACCTTGGAAGGTTACTCTACTGACGAGGGATATTAACAGGAGAATGGTCTGGAGTATTTGGGGGAAGTTAAGGTCTTGGTAGCACTATATAACATCCCGGAACATTGACCTATACATATTTAGTAAATTACACATAAACAGCGTTGTATTGCTTGGGAGGAAAGGTATTAGAAGGGAAGGGAAGAAGTCACTAAAGAGAATGAGAGTAAACAGATAGAATTCAAGGAAAGGGGAATAAGGAAATTGAAAAGAAATGAAAAGACAAAAGAAAAAAATAGAAAATAAAAAAAGAAAAAATTTTTAAAAAATACTCAAAAAAAGTGAAAATAAAAACTAAAAAAAACAAAAAATATTTTAAAAAATTAAAAAAGAAAAAAATTAAAATTAAAAATTAAAAAAAATTAAAAAATGCAGTCTTAGAGTTCGATTAACTTCTCTTCCAGTAGGTGGAGCTGTGCCCACCGGGCCAAGCTTCTCCTCTCAGTGCACGGGAACCAATCACTGTGCAGCAGCTTCTCCTCCCCGACTGGGCGGGTCTCCACTCCTGAGTGCCTCAGGCCGTTTCTTGTGTCTAGTCACCTCGCCACTGGCCCCGTTCACAGGTGACGCTCACCACAATACTGGTTACGCACCAGGTCTGTTGCTCACGGGAGCCCTATCTTCTTGAACAACTGGGCACACTCTCCCTGCTTGCCAATCCCTCAGCCCCTAAGGTTGTGGAGCTTGGGGCTGAGAGCCCTCGGCGTATTTTGCTTGCCCTCCGGTAGCCACGCCCCCGGGAGCTGGTGCAAGAGACCTCAGTTGTCTGCGCTGGTGGGAGCGGTAGCCAGGGGGTCCCGCGCCATGGGTCCCGCGCCACTCCTGAATCCCTTGGTCTGATTATCGCGCTCATGGGAGAGCTGGGAGGGGCCCTTGAGGTTTCCCCGCTGTGTGGAGCGGGGGGACTAGGGGATTACACACCTGTCGCTGCTGGTATCAATGATGTTATCTCCTCCGCCGCTTTCTGGTGACTTCAGTTCTCTGCCATGTTGGTATCCCATGCGAATGGCACCATTTCGTTCCCTTTTCCGGGTGACCAAAGCAACGGGTGGGTCCTGACTGGCCCTCTCAAGCCCCGTCTCAATCCTGTTGCCATTGCCTATGAAGGCTCGGTTGGTATTTACCTCCACAGTATTCCGCGGGACCCAGACTGAGAAGCAGTTTCCACGGGTTCTTTAGCACTGAGCCAGAGCAGTTTGTCTGGGAGACGCAGGCGAACGGGAGCCTGAATTCGGCCGCTCTGGGCTCGGTGTGTGTTCTGATAGGAGCAGGCTATTCGCCCCAGATCCACGTTAGCTCAGCAATGCCTAGTGATCTTGAGCAAACGGCATTTAGATGATTTAAGACTCCCTATGCCCGCGCAGCTGGAGAGGTCAGAGACTTGATACCTCCGTGCCCGCTGCCAAGTTGGATCACAACCACATGATTATTTTAAACCATAGAATGGGAAAGACCTTATTATTAACTTCTGCAAATTTCATTGAGCATTTAAAAAGTATGATTTGTAGAATTAGCAGATCTTTAAATCATTCTACTATTTTTTAGAGTCCCCTGAAAACATATCAACAGGGTTCAAGGAGGTCAAGAGGCAATTTCAGAGTATCTCCAAGTCTAGGTCTTGTTTATGGAAGTGTAGACTTATAGACGTAGGTCATTAAGTTGAAACATCCCTCCACTCCCACCATTTTTTCCCCTTGGATGGTGCTGGGGATTGAACCCAGGGCCTCTCACATGCCAGGTAAGTGCCCTACCTACATCCCCAGCCCTGAATTTTCTGACTTTTTAAAAGAAGGAACCAAAGTCATATCAAAGTAAGAATGAAGGGCTGGGGATGTAGCTCAGCTGGTAGAGTGCTTGCCTCACATGCACAGGGCCATGGGTTCAATCCCTAGCACCAAAAAAAAAAAAAAATTGTCTACAGACCTATACTACTAGAAATTCTAAAAATAGGGTTTTGTTTTAGAAGAAAGAAATTATATCAGATGGAACCTCTGATTATTTATGAAGTGGAGCACCAGAAATGATAAATAGGTAAAAGAGTCTGTTTTCTGTTGCTATAATTGAATATCTGAGATTAAGTTATTTATAAAGAATAGAGGTTTATTAGAGTCATGGTTTTGGAGGCTGGGAATTCTAAGAGCATGGCATTGGCGTCTGCTTAGCATCTGGCAAGGGCCTTCTTGCTGCAACATAATGTGGTGGAGGCATCACATGGTGAAACACAGCTAATGTGCCAGCTCAGTTCTCTTCCTCTTCTTATGAAGCTATAATGCCATTCCAAGTTCCTGGATGACTTCATCCTTCCTTAAATACATCCCAAGAGCCCAACTTAGAAATACCATTAACCAAAGAATTTGAGGATTAAGTTTCCCAAACCTGACCTTTGTGGGGAGACATGCTTAAAACTTAGCACAGATGTTTCTCAAATTATTTAAAATATGCATAGAACTGCGGGAGGGGGACATAGTGCAGCAGTAGAGTATGTGCTTAGGATGTGCAAGGAATTGGGTTCAATCCCCAGCATCCCCCATAAAAATACACAGAATTGTCTAAAACAAAAATTAACAACATTATATTCTGAAATCTATGTTTTTAGATTTAATACATATGACAACTACTATATAAAAGATTGGGGAGAGAGAAAATGGAAGTATACAATCACAAGGCATTTATGTGTTAGATAGTGTATTACAATAGCAACTCTACCTAGAATGAAAACTTAAGGTATTATAAATCCTAAGATTCACTACAAAGATAATTGAAAAAGTAGGAGATATAACTAATGGACAATAGACAAATTAAAACAGAATTTTAAAAAATATTTGATGAATTCCAAATGAAGTCAGGAAAGGAGGGACAGAGGAATAAAAGACAGCAGCGGGGAAAATAAACTATAAAATTGTAGACTTAAATCCAACTACATGGATAATGGACCAAGCCAGGCAGAGTGCACACTTGTAATCCTAGTGACCGGGGAGGCTGAAGCAGGAGGATTGCAGGTTTGAAGCCAGCCCCAGCAATTTGGCAAGATTGTGAGCAATCTAGTGAGACTCTGTCTCAAAATTAAAAAAAAAAAAAATTATTGGCTCAGTGGTTAAGCACCATTGGGTTTAATCATCCCTGTAATAATAATAATAATAATAATAATAATAATAATAATAATAATAATCCAAACATAACATTTAAAAGGCAAAAATTATCTGAATAGATTTTTTTTTTTCAGTACTGGGGTTCAAACCCAGGGCAAGTGAAGTGCTCCACCACTAAACTACATTTCCAGTTTCATGGATTTTTTTTTCTTTTTTTTAAAAGCAAGAGTCTATAATGTACTGTGTACCAGAGCCATATTTTAAGTACAAAGACACAGATATAAGTTGAAAGTAAATGAATAAAAAAGATATGTCATACAAACAATATGCCTAAAAGGGTAGAGTGCTATGCTAATGTCAGATAAAGTAGAATTCAGAATAAAGATTATTACCGGAGACAGAGAGATATTTCATAATGAAAAACCAGCCAATCATTTGAAAGACATAAGTTTTCATATGTCTAATGATAGTGCTTCCAGATACATGAAACAAAATTGGTTAATTTAAACAGAGAAATGTATATTTATAGTCATAGCCAGAGATTTTAATACCCCCTTTTCAGTCACTGATATAACTATGCAAATAAAAAAAAAACATTAAGGATGCAGAATCTCTGAACAAAGCTATCAACTACCAAGAGCTCACTGATATTTATAGAACACCCCACCCAACAACTGCAGAATACACATTGTTTTGAAGTGCACATGGTACATTCACCAAGACAGACCATATGCTGGGCTATAAAACAAGTCTCAGTAAATTTAAAAGCACTGAAATCATACCGTGTGTGTTTTCTGACCATAATGGAATTCAACTAGAAAGCAGTGACTATAATACACTAGAAAAAAGCAAATATCTGGAAATTAAACAAAGTGCTTGTAAATCATCCACGGGCCATTGCCCCTGCTCGTAATGTTCAGAAGTCATTTAGCATGTACGTGCTATGATGTGAAACATGTTTTGATTAGAATAAAAAACTAGAGGCCATATGGGCAAAATGAACAGGTTTTCTAAAATCTATGGGAAAACTTTGAAGTTGGGCCAAAGAGATAAATGATCAAATATTTCATGCGTTGCAGTGCATTAGTGCTGCCTCAGAATTTTTCAATCTTTTGTTGCAAGTTCATTAAGTTGTGTTTTGCTATGTAGATTCCTATATGCAATTATAGATAAAATCCATTCATTTTTTACTCCTCTGCTGCTCTTGGGATCCTCTCTATTATCCATCAGTTTATTTTGAGGTATATTATAAATAATCATTTCCTAGATTCCATTGTATTTACAAGAGCTGCCTTTTGGTATTGCAAGATGTGCTCTTGTGCTTGTTGTTGAGCCTACTGAAAAGAAGGGGAGAAAACCGAGTATATTTTTCTTTCTTTTAAAAAAAATTTTTTTAAAATTAGTTGTTGATGGAGCTTTATTTTACTTATTTATATGTGGTGCTGAGAATCGAACTCTGCCTCACACATGCTAGGCAAGTAAGTGCTCTACCACTGGGCCACAACCCCAGCCCCTATTTTTATTTCTTTGCTCAATAAGGAAACAGAAAAGTTGAGAAGAGCCAGTTCCCACATATTTGGGATTGAGTTTATGTCAGCTGCCAGACATTTCCATGGCTCCATCTGAGTCATATGGCTACAGGGTGCTGACATGCATCCTCTTACATCAGGTAAAAGCTGCCGAAGGACGCTGTTACCTTGCCTCCAGAGATGTTTTCTAGTCTCTCTGCCTCTCTAATGTTTCAATCTTTAATCAGCCTTTAAAAACAAAATTAAATCTTCCATCTCACTAATCTCTTATGTTGTGCCAATGCCTGGTCCTGCGTCTGTTTTAATTGTCTGCTACCCTTAGGTCTCTTGGAAGATGTGTTCCAAGGTGGGTCGGCACCTGAAGGTTAGGTTAGTTGTTTTTCAAGCTGAGCATGCATCAGAGCCACCAGAAGGTCTAAATAGAGGACCCCTCCCCTTCTGATTTAGCAGGTCTGGGGTGGATGCTAACAGTGTGCAATTCCAGCAAGCTCCGGGGTGGAAGATGATGACACTGGTCTGGGGACTGCAAGTACAAAGTTACTGGCTTTCCTGGTAAAGGGGAAGGAGAATGCTGAGATAAGGTCTAGATTTATTCAAAGATTTAGTCTGTTGTAGGAAGTTCAGGCTTTTCAAGCCAAGGCATTTCCAACCCTTCCATGCTTCTTGAAACTATTTTAGGGTTTCAGAGAAGACAGGAATTAGAGTAAAGTTAGAAATTATGGAAATTCAATAGCTTCTGAGCTGGCCTAACCCAAGGCTTCATTCTATGGCCTTTTATGGGGTGGGCTTGCTTCAAACAGCCTTTTACTGGGGTTAGGAATCATCCAGCCCAGTAGTTCTTAATCTGAAGTCACTGGATGAGCACAGTAGCACCACCTGGGAACTTGTTAGAAAAGCAGATCCTCAGGCCCCACCACTGTCCAGGGGTCCTGAGTCAGAGCTCCTGGAACTATTGTCAGCCATCTATAATTACCAAGCCCTCCTGGTGATGGGATGCACATTAAAGTTTGGGAATTGGTGACCTAGCCCAATGATATTTTACCATCTTAGATCTGCTCTAGGGTGTAGAAGAAGTTAGGCCGAAGAACTCAGCTGGCCAATATTTTGTGGTTAATACCCGCAAATGTGTTGGCTGGGTTATTATGGAGTCAGGTTACACAACCCCCTAAAGTGTGAAGACAATTTTATAAATAAATTATGGAAACACATTTTATTGGCTCTGTTTCAGAGAATGACACAATCAATAATGTTGCATTTCTATTTAGTGCACTAATCCAAGCACTCTCCAAGAAGCAGAATGTGGTCCAGTGTTGAACTTTACAAAGAAGGTATAGAAGCACGTAAGGATAAATTTATCATCAAGCCTTCAAGAAGGAATTCTTAATGCACATTTGCTCATTTATTCATTCAAACATTCACTGAACACCAACTTCCTGCAGGCTACGTGTTGTGCTAAATGGCAATCAAAAACACAGAGTTGAGCAAACTACAATCCATCTTTTTTGGCTGAGGACATGATGTACTTTAGAAAGACAGCACAAAAATAGACCTTAGTAACCACTTGTCCCAGCAGTTTTCAAAGTGTGGTCCTGATACAGAGGAATCAGCACTGCCCGGGGAACTTGTTAGCAATGCACATCCTTAGACCCTGCTGGACAGACCCTGGGGTGGGGCACAACAATTTTAACCTTTGTTAGGTCACTGGTCTAAGAATCTAATGGAAATAGTTTTGCATACTTTTTTCTATAGTTCACGGTCTGAGTTTAAGGACTAATCTTGTCCAGATCCTCATTGTATAATTAAGTGAAATAAATATGAGTGTTAAGTGATTTGCTAATTACTTAAACAGCAAATTAAAGGGCACACTGGTGGTTCCAAGCTCAAGTCAACTAGTTCTTGAATCCATCTCTCCTGTACTTAGCAGCAAAGGTCAAATGTGGTAAGACATAAAAATTGAAGCTACAGTGATCTATGATTTCTTTATAAAATCTATCTTGCCTCTTTAAAATGTGACTACTCTTTCAGAGGAAGCCAAGATCATTTTCTTTTTGTACTGACTAGTAGAGGAAAAGCCTGTGATCCCAAATTATCTCCGATGAACAGAAACGTGCTTAGGAGTTATGCTCTGTGCCAGAAGAGAACAGGGCAACCCTCTGGTTCATTAAAAACAATGCTTTCATGATTCATGTGTTCTTGCTGAAAGAGCTAGACATTATTGTTGGTAGATCAACCGTGTTTGCTTAATCATTACCAGAAAGTAACTAAGCACAGAGAACCACAGAAAGCAAAACAAAGTTGAGTGAAAGAAGGTATTAACAAAATAATACTGCATCCATTTCAAACACAGGCAGAAGGAATCTATGTGGTCAGAATTTTCCTTGAGGGTGGAGACTAGGATTGGCAGGAGGCAGGAGGGAGTTCCGTTCGATTTCTTCATTTGCTGATCAAATAGGTGTGTTCTGTTTCCATTCAAGGTGTAGATGTATCTTTCTACATGTATTTTATTAATACTAGGTTAAAACCACATAAAATCTAGGTGTAGAAATTTTTAAATATGTGAAGACCAGCTCTAAAACTTGTTTTTCATGGAAAAAAAAATATTTTGCAAGCATCTGTTCCACAAGTAGGAGCCATAGCAGTGCAGGGGTATCTACCAGGAGAGACCTTGAAGTCCACCATTTTTCTAAAGTACAGACAGCAAAGGAAATAATTGCCATTAGCTCAGAGAAGGTGAGGTCAGATCACTGAGGAGCCTGGGCTGGGAGGTGTGTTAGTAAGTAGTAATGAGACACACATTGGCTCAAACCATCGACCCTGGGACCAGGTGGGACCTGATGTGTTTTATGATTGTTGGTTTCTTGGCTTGAAGATAAAAGATTTTTACTTTCCTCTGCCTCTCCAAAATTTTATAATTTGATAACTGCTGAATTCAGAAAGTTCCATAATTTCCTATTTTTAGAGGTTGTAATAACAAATTAATTTTTCATTTCTTTTTTTTGGGGGGATCTTAGGGATTAAACCCAGTGATGCTTTATCACTGAGCTACACCCCCAGTTCTCTTTATTTTGTATTTTGAAACACTGTCTTACCAAGTTGCTGAGGATCTTGCTAAGTTGTGTAGGCTGACCTCAAACTTGAGATCCTCTGCCTCACTGGAATTATAGGCTTGTGCCACCATGCCTGGCAATTTTTTTTTCCATTTCTCACTGAAATAATCATTTCAAAATATGCACCAAATGGGAATTAAATGCATTCAAATGTACAAATGAAAATTCAGAGAATGGGATCATGTTATATTTAAATCTTTTGACCCAAATTCCATTCATTTTATTTTTTTTTTAATTTTTTATTGTTGGCTGTTCAAAACATTACATAGTTCTTGATATATCATATTTCACACTTTGATTCAAGTGGGTTATGAGCTCCCATTTTTACCCCATATACAGATTGCAGAATCACATCAGTTACACATCCATTGATTTACATATTGCCATACTAGTGTCTGTTGTGTTCTGCTGCCTTTCCTATCCTCTACTATCCCCCCTCCCCTCCCCTCCCCTCCCCTCTTCTCTCTCTGCCCCCTCTACTGACATTCATTTGTCCCCCTTGTATTATTTTTCTCTTTCCCCTCACTTCCTCTTGTATGTACTTTTGTATAACTCTGAGGGTCTCCTTCCATTTCCATGCAATTTCCCTTCTCTCTCCCTTTCCCTCCCACCTCTCATCTCTGTTTAATGTTAATCTTCTT
>NW_025999905.1:8986673-9006411 GCF_001458135.2 Marmota marmota marmota | reverse complement strand
TTTTTTTTTTTTTTTTTTTTTTTTTTTTTTTTTTTTTTTTTGGTGCTGGGAATTGAACCCAGGGGCACATGACCACTGAGCCACATCTTGAGTCCAAAATTGTTAGTTTTAAAAACACATTTGCTTTAAGTGTAGAACGTTATTAAAATAGACCATAGGTGTGGGTGTCTAAATATAGGGCTTCCAGTTCCATCGTTTACTGCCTCTAAGCCTTTGGACACCTGTACAGTCCTGGGCCTCAGCTTGGTTACCATAGAAATAATGGGGCAAAGTCAAATGTGCTGGAAAGCAGGGGCCTTCACACTTTCTCATGTTCCCCTATATACAACTAAGTGTAAAACATATAAAGTAAAACTCACACAGTCAACACAGAAATAACTTGCACATAACTTCCAAAATCTTCAAATATATTTGTCAGCATATTTGAGAAGCAGACTGAATTTTTGAAGCACACCTGTTGAGTATCCTGACTGGTAATAGACATTTGTCAAATTAGTTGGACAATTTTATTTTTTAATTAAAAATTTTTACTTTTTCAATCCAAAAAGGCACACTAACACACTCTGTAATGGGAATACCATTTAATTTCATAACTCCAAGTTTTAGATGGAAAGATAGGTAATGGAGACTTGTCATAGGAACATAAGAACATAAGAGTGGAGATTTTCTTTAAGAACAATACATTCCAGAGTTGTCCCTTTGTTTAGTACCCTGTGCTTTTCATCCCCAGGGCAGTGAACCATAATGGGATAAGTGAGTTTAAGTTTCTTTTATTAAACAGAAGTTGGGCCATTGTGAAGTAGGAGACTGGGAAGGAAAAATTTGCATATGAAAGAGGGATGTTATCTAGTAGGTCAATTTTAGGAAAGAATATAAATGTGCATCCAGAGGTATGCTAAGCACCTTAGGGTACCATAGAACTCTTTATTCTGTGACTGCCAGTCATTCTGGCCAAAGTTGTCCTGTCACATTTTTTTGTGTAATAAAAATAACATTTCACACATAGATGATTTAGGTGTGTGGTCAGGTCATAGGGAAAACGTTTTTTCTTCCTGAAGACAAATAGAAAACTAGGAAGCATCTTTTGCTACAGGATGATGAGCTAACAATAAAAATTTTCATATTCTTATCTTGGAGTTATCAACATCTCCTTTTTGTTTTGATTCTTTTTTATATAAAATGTTTGCCTTCTGGGAGACTACTATTGCCTTAACAACATTAGGGCAGTATCTTAAAGAGTTTTGTTTTTGTCGTTGTTTTTTGTACCAAGGATTGAACCCAGTAGTGCTTAACCACTGAGACACATCCCCAGGCCTTTTTATATTTTATTTAGAGACACGGTCTCATTGAGCTGTTTTGGAACCTTGCTAAGTTACTGAGGATGGCTTTAAACTCTCCATCTTCCTGCCTCAACCTCTGGAGCAGCTGGGATTACAGGCATGCACCACTGCGACTGGGTCATATATCTTAGGTTTTTGATGAGTAAGAAAGACTTATGTAATAAAACTGTAAGCTTTCCCAAATGATCAGATGTTTCATATTATTATTGAGAACAGGATAATTTTGAGAATTAAATCACCCACTTATAAATAAACATAAACAAACATCAATATGCCTATACATCTGTTAGTTCCCCTTTATTTATTTTTTTTGGGGGGTACCAGGGATTGAACTCAGGGACACTCGACCACTGAGCCACATCCTTGGCCCTATTTTGTATTTTATTAGAGACAGGGTCTCATTGAGTTGCTTAGTGCCTCACTAAATTGATGAGACTGGCTTTGAACTTGCGATCCTCCTGCCTCTGCCTCCTGAGCCACTGGGATTACAGGTGTGCGCCTGGCTGTTAGTTCCCCTTTAAATAGGGAAGAAATAGAACTGAGGAAAACATGAGAAGTATGGAACTATATTTTACATGTTTAATAATAATTATTAAGAACTTCATAGTGTTATTGCCAATATAACAATATATTTTAGGCTCATTTCTATTTCACTATGGAGTTAACTGGAACGTATTACTTAACGATGATAAAAGGCACACATCAGTTTTTATGGATGGTAAGAAATGCAATTATTCAATACCATGGACAAAACAGCAGAAATTCACTTGTGTGAGAAGTCGTGTAAAGAAATGAAAGCTCTGAGAATATAAGCGCAGATTTTAAAAAAGCCATTTATTTAAAAAAACTGGTTTGTCAAATCACATACACGAGCAGATACACAACTACCAAAGTGGCCCTGTAATAGACACCAGTGGGGCGTTCACCACACAGTACCTGAAAAATACAGCTAAAAAAGAGGAGTCTGCTGAGTATTGAGTTTCAGATTCCTACTGGACTCCTGGTTGAATGGCTTTAAGTTAGCAGACAGTGAGTGAGAGGTAGAGTCCCAAGTGTCCTAGCAATGCCTCAGGGCTCCATTAAAACAAAACAAGAACAGAAACCATTTCCCCTTTGCACAAGGGAAGCCTATCCTATTTTTTTTTTTCCTTTGTGAAAACTGAAGCCAAGTTTCTCTTCCCAAATGCATCAGGTTCTCAATCAAAAAGTGTGTGTCATAATCCTAGGTATTGTGCTCGTCTGGGGCCTTTAATTTTCTTCACCTTCTGATTCAGATTCTAGGAGAGAAGACAAGAGAAAAGTCAGGTATTTCTGGCCAGGTTCCTTTAAATAAGATCATGAAAAAATTCCTAATCACCATCCCTCCAACCTTGTCATGGACCCAGGTCCGTTTACCGTTACTAGGTAAAACAGATATCTATGGGGGCTGATAGCAAACTCTTACTCCTTTTTGCCTTCAAGGGAAATGTTGCCTTTCTGAAAAATGCAACCTGCTCATATGTATTACTGAAGAATATAGACTCTTTCATTCATAACTTTTTTATTCTTTTTTTTTTTTTTTCGTATTGGGGATTGAACCCATGGGCACTTGACCATGGAGCCACATCCCCATCCCTATTTTGTATTTTTTTTTTTACTTTAGAGACAAGGTCTCATTGAGTTGCTTAGTGCCTCACCATTGCTAAGGCTGGCTTTGAACTTGTGATCCTCTTGCCTCAGCCTCCTGAGCCGCTGTGATTACTGGCATGCACCACCAAACCCGGCCAACTTTTTACCTTACTTAGATTTATTCTTATCCATTATTATCTTTTACCTTGTATTCACATTTTAAATATTGGTTAACTGGTAAAGGTGCTATAAAAATCCACATAGCTCTATAATGTGTGATAAAGCCAAATATATTTGTTTTCTTTTATATCTGCTGATTATTTCTTCCTCATTGTCTCCTATCAGGATAGATAATTAGTTTCTTTTCTTTTTTTTTTTTTCAACTTTGTACCATCTAGATATAGGAAGGAGCACTAAGATATAGGCAAAATGTTTGACATGGGAGACACATCAAAAACTTTGGGCCAGGTGCAGAGGTGTATACCTGTAATCCCAGTACTCGGGAGGCTGGTGTGGGAGGATCAGTTGAGCTCAGGGGCTCAAGGCCAGCCTGGGCAAAATAGAGTAAGACTCTATTTCAAAAAGAAAAGAAAATTAAAAAGAAAAGAATAAGAATTTTAGTCTAAGAAAGCAAAGGCTGGGGGGAGCAGTGGAAGAGGTATATAATTTAAATGATAAACTATTTGCCTCATGACTCTCAAAGTTGTTAAACGAAAGAAATCATACCTTCTTCTGCATTTTGTAACCACTCAACAAATTTCTTCATCTGGTCAAGAAAAACACTTTTGCCTTTGGCAACGTGTGCTTCTTTATACCACTTCAGTATTGCTTCTTCACTGAGAACATCAGCTGCAATTTCAAATCAAAGATTTTAAAGTTACTACATGAATGTCACATTTTATTTTCATTTTTAAACTTATTTTTGTGCTATTGGGGATTAAAGCCAGGGCCTTATCCATGGTAGGCAAGTGCTTTACTCCTGATCCACATCCTCAGATTGACTATCATATTTCAAAAGAACCTCAGATCCTATACCTTAGTACAAAGTGATCTCTTAAGAATAAAAGCTCCATTTTAAAAGAAATCCAATCTGAAACTTATCAGAAGATCTAAGCTCATTTCCAAGGTGGCATAGTGCCACATCCTAACAGTTAGTCTAGTAATTTCTTTATTGATGATGATGGCATCTTATCAGGCATGATATAACACAAGCATATAGCTGGGTAATGGCATGTGGAAATCTACAGCATTGGTTTGCTGGTAGGAAGTAGGGTTATTATGTAATTTTGCAAATGAATCAGCAGTTCCAGCATTTTAGAATACTCTGTGTCCTGCCAAGTTCAAAGATATCTTGATTAAAGAGCAACCTCAAATGATTATTCGTTTAAGGGGATTTTATTTTCTAGGGGAAATTGGCAAAGGGGGGAAAAAAGTAGATAGGGTGCAATAATGATGCTAATAATTGGACATAAAGATGACCTTCTTGGGTATGCAGTGGGATTAAGACATTTATAACCCAAAGTGCTACACTTAGGCCATCACTAAATCACTCATTTACTTTCATTCAGCACATTGTCCTAAATCATACAAGTAATATTATCCTTGTACCGCATTACAAGAAAAACAGAAACACAGTAGATAAATTTCCTACAGGTTTTAAACAAAATGTGTTAAGCACCTATTACTAAAACTTTAAACTCTACCATGTACCGTCATACTCTCAAGTTACCATTGAGATTATTTAATGTTAAAAAAAGAAAGGCAAATATGGAAATAACAGCCTAATGGTCTGCCAGGGTTCTGATGGATTGTCGTTTGGGATCTGAATAAGAAATGAGATAGAAAATATATAATAAGCATTTATTTCTGTCCCCACTAGCACCAAATCCGTTACAAATGCTTGTAAATTCATGCAATGTTGACAAATTATTATAATGACACATTGCAAGTAAAATATAATTCTGCTTTATGAAAATGATTCAATATTATTTAAAACAAAACTAACCGTTTCATAAGAAAAAAACAGTAAGGGTTATTTTCTTCCTTCCTTGTAAAAAGAAATTGGCTCTTGAAAGAGGCTCGTGAATTGAACTGGAGACTAAATTGACTACAAATGGACATGAATCGGTCTTAGAAAACAGGTTTTTCGGTTTACTTTTATCATTAAATGCACCACACATTGGGTAAAGGAAGTCTGGATTTATTCATTCATAAGGCTGGTACCCCAAGAGCTATACACAGAGGTCCTAGAGAATGACTCTTATCTTCCAGTCTTTCAGCTGTTTACATTTGCTGCTCTCCATTATCTACTCAGAAGGATGACAGAAATTTCCACTAGACATCAAAGGCCAGTTTTCACAGGTGAGGAGCAGGCAGCCCTGGCTTCAGGAAGTGACAGTGACTGTGGAGGACTGCCTTGCAGAGATTTTTCAAGCACACTAATTAGGGATTGTAAAGCCCCTTTTATATAATTGGTGAACTATCTTTAGGATGCTTGTGATTTATGCAGCCCTGTCAGGAAGATAATTTTGAGCATATTTTTGAGTTTATAAACCACAATATGCAGTTTTAAGCTATTATTATTAATGTTATAAAACACACACACAAAATAGAATTAAAAGATGTGACAAAAATGTGAAAGGAGATTCTATTTTCTCTCCATACCTTAGTGAATTGGGGGTGTAAAAAGAACATTTGGAAAGCTGATTTAGTCTGCTGCTTAGTGATAGCTTTTGTCTGGGGTTTCTTTCTGAAGGTTGAGAGAGCATTCCTGTGTTTTATTGCCCCACAGAGGCTGAAAGAGGCCATGCATTTACTAAAATGCTTGTCAGTGACAGTATGAGAAGAACAGAAAATGATAAGTAAAGCCTATGAAATGCACTGTTCCCATACAATCAGATAAGCAGAGCAAGTTGAGTTCTTAGATATTAAGACCCAATTTAGTAATAAATACTTGCTGGAAGAACAAATTTCTAGTACCAGGGAATTAATAATAAAGAGACCAAAGCAGCACACAGCACAACTTATGAGGCAAAGCCGGAACATTAAAAAGTTTAGGAACAAACTTAACATCTATTTAGTGAAAAATCTAATCTAAAAATAAGTCGTTGAGGAATGAAGAGAAGCAATTTTTTTTTCCTAACAAGGAAAAGTGGGGAGAGGGGCTAATTAGAATTGGGAAACCATTAAGTTGGTTTTTTTTTTTTTTTTTTTGGTGCTGGGGATTGAACCCAGGGCCTTGTGCACGTGAGGCAAGCATTCTACCAACTGAGCTATATCCTCAGCCCCACCCATTAAGTTTTTATTGAGATTTTCCCAAATGTGTCTACCAGCAACATACAACATTAGTGAAAGCATAGTACAAAAGGAGACGTTCTACAATTGCACTGAGTTCCCTCAGATTAGAATATATATTTTTTCCTTCCATCTGGCCATCTTCCTCATTATGTCTGCAGCAATTATTTGTACCCCTTGGGTGCTTTCTCTTCTCCTTCTCCAAATGAGCTTCAACCCTAAGTTAGGTTCCCTTCTCTGTCTTCCTACCATTATTGACACCCTCTGTGAGAGGCTTGTTTTAGCAATTGACATGGGGACTGCAATTCTGTTTTCTTCTATATCCTGAAATTCAGATAGTAGGCAGCTACTGTAGCATTTAACATAAGATCAGAAATTTAGTGTATATTTAATACATGTATAACGGACAGATACAATAAGTTGATGAGAAAATTTAATCATTTCTCAATTTGTAGAGTTCTAATTTAAAATTTGGGTATTTATAATGATCAAAGAGACCATATTATAAAAGTGGTTCAAAAAGTGTTAAGCTTTAAAAAATGCTAGCTATTTAGGTGTTTAGTCTAAAACTGTATTGCTTAGAACTTAAGAAATTCAGAATTTTTAAAATTAATGATGTCACTCAGGAACACAAAAATTTCCTCTAATGCTGGGAATATCTGCTAACAAGGCTATTCTTTCCTTTTCTTTCTTACATTTTTTTTTTTTTAATAGAACCAGAATAAGACACTCCTTTTAGAAAAGTTTGCAATGAGGGATAGAATTTAACCTAAGAAATTTCTGCAAATAAGAAAACCCATGAGAGAGATAATAATAGTACCTGAGAAGGCAATTTTATTTATAGACTGATATGCTGAGACTGTGGCATTTACCTTCAGGAGAAAGGAAGGGAGAAATTATTTTAAAAAGTGAATAATGTGATGGTTGAAAACAGCGGATTTACTATTTATTCCCACTGTCTTAGGAATATAAAACTCTAGATTTTAATATAGAAAGTAAACCTTTGTTAAATGACTAATCATCAGTTTCTTTTATAGCTGAAAGGCATGATTTATAGTTTATTCATTTTTATTCTACTATTTCTATCTTAAAAATCTTTATAATGGCATTGGATGACATTTAGTTATAGGGACATTGTTAATCATATCCCTAAATTTCTGTTATCCTCAAGTTCTGGAAATGTTGGGGGAAGGAGTGTGTGTGTGTGTGTGTGTGTGTGTGTGTGTGTGTGTGTGTATGTAAGAGAGAGAGAGAGAGAGAGAAGAAAGTGAAAAAGGAGTAATGGCTTCTGTGACATTTTTGAAAACTTGCTTTAAAACAAAATGCTCCTTAAAGTAGGAACCTTGTTAAAATGCAATATCTTGAACTCAACCCTGGACAAACTGAGCCAGAACCCCTGGGGAATCTGCTTTAACAAGCACTCCAGGTATCTCTATGCTCACTGGAGTTGGAAAAGGAACGCTTTAAAACTCACTGTTCATCCTGCCTGAAAGGCATATAAAATACAGAAGGAAGGCATGCAGATTCTCAGATACAGGTGAAATACATGCCTCCTGCAACACAGGGTTTGTCAGACACAGTGATGTCAAAGTAAACAACTGGTTAAAAAAGATGAGAGAGCTGGGGTGGTGGCTCAGTGGTAGAGTACTTGCCCCACATGTTGAGGCACTGGGTTCAATTCTCAGTACCACATATAAATAAATGAATAAATTAAAGGTCCATCAACAACTAAAAAAATATTTTAAAAAAGAGACGAGAGAGAGAGAAAGAGATGGGAGAGAGTATAAGTGCATGTGAGATATCTAATTATGTGTGTGTGTGTGTGTGTGTGTGTGTGTGTGTGTATATATACACACACAGAAAGAAAACAGTAACACCCATTCTTCAGGGATTCCATATTCAGAAAAACATGTAATGACTGGCCATTGATCTTACCAACTAAGGTTATTTAAAAGCCAGTTACTTGGTTAATGAATGTCCTAAGGAGGAGCTAATGCCTCCCTTCCTGATGCCTAGTTCTGAGTTATTTTATAGTATCAGGTCACTGTCCCTTTTTCATTTAGGACTAAAAAAAAAGAAACAACTCAAAGTAGTGAGTTCCCAGGCAGAAGTTGTTATTAAGAACCATAATGCAGAAAGGTGTCCCACTTCTCACTCATGGCTGCTGGGTATCACAAGTGAGTTGGCAATATGACCTGCAGGTTTGGTTCTGATGGGTCATCTTATATGTAATTTGGTAAACCCTAATCAAGAAGACCTGACTATGGCCAACTGAAAAGAGATTAGCAGGTATCACGTTCTCCTATTGATATAATTGTTGTTGAATAACTTAGTGGTCTCCAAAAGTAAAATATCACTCAAACACTTGTGAACAAGATGTGTACATTTGAAGAATATAAAAGGCCAATTAAAATCAATTGTGAATGTTAATGTTAATTGTAAAATGTTAATACTTAATTAACATTTTAAGAATAGCTACTAAGCAATAATGTAAAATGTCTATATACCAGATTCCAAAGTTATCATTCAAAATAGACAATTTTAAGACTACATCAAAGGGAAATATTTAGTGTTATTACTTTATATTTTGATTTTTCTGATATTAGCCATCTATGTTTGCAATAACTTCTTCTTCTTTTTTTTTAAATTTTGGGGTATATCAGGGATTAAACAGGGGCACTCAACCACTGAGCCACATCCCCAATCCTATTTTGTATTTTATTTAGAGATAGGGTCTCACTGAATTGCTTAGTGCCTCACTTTCACTTTTGCTGAGGCTGGTTGTGAACTCATGATCTTTGAACTCATGATCTTCCTGTCTCAGCCTCCTGAGCCGCTGGGATTACAGGTACATGCCACTGTGCCCAGCTGCAATAACTTCTGATGAGAATCTTATGATGTTTGAAGTGTCTCTTAGGTAGTCCCCCCCACCCCATAAAACTATGCAAATCTAGGCCACAGAATAGTCAAGGATCGTTTTCTATATGCTGTAGGTATAGAGACTGAGATCAGTTAAAACTTTTAACATTAATTTTTAGTGCCAGTTGTCAAGGCAACCTAATCCTTACAAATACAATGAAAAGACACTAACTGTGAAAATCTAAAAATACTCATTTCCTTGGAAAATAGGAGAATGGCTGGGCCAGATAACTAAAATGCCAAGTGAAAAGCCTAATTATTTCAGTAATTTTCAAGTCAGCTTTATGGCACCTAAAAAGGCCTGAACATAATATATACAGCGTTTTGATAATCATTGTTATTAGAGCTAATTGTTACAATTCAAAAGCAGTCTCAATTATCTTACATAATTACATTCTTTCACAACCCCCAAGAAACAGCCAGTTCATCCTGTCTTCTCGAATCTTCCACCAGTGAGAAGTGCCCAGGAGCCTAATCAGGACTCAGTTCCTGAGGCAGTGCCCACATGGCCTGTGCCTCCTCTCCACATGATATGGTTTTCTCACTAAAACTTTGACAAACTGGCATCTTTGCTGTTCTCCCATTAACAGAAGCTGTGATTTTCTGTGCCTCCCCCCTGCTCTGCCCTTGAAGGGCTTCAATAAATTCAGAAACACAGTTGTGGAACAACATGGATGGATACCTTTGTAAAAGAGGACCACAATCTTTTGGAAGGCTTTCATGAAGTGGATGTTGTCGTAGCAGTATTCCTGAACCTTCTGGAGGAGGATCAGCTCTGACTGGCCTTGGGAGCTGAACACAGCCAGCAGGGGAGCGTATTGCTAGGACAGAAGCAGAGGGTAGAACTCGTTACTTGTGTGGGAAGTATGGGGCCAGCATTGCTGGAATCATAACAATAATCTGGAGGTTTGTTTAGAAAACGTTCACTGGGGGAATTGCCACCCTTGTCTTATATCCAATCAAAAACTTTTATTATCCCAGTATCTTATTGGATTTCTCTCACTCTATCCATGAAAACACCAAATGTGAGACTTTGCCTGTATTAAAGATAACTGCTGGGCCCACTATGTGTCATAGGTATTGTGAAAATGAATTATGCCCTTGTACACTATTTATTGTGTCAGTGGCTCTGCCTTAAGAAGAGTGGGATTCTCCTTCCCAGACATCCCAGAACCTTCACAGGTCATCTGGAAGGCTTTGTTCCTACTATTTCCTTCACCTCAAATGTCCCTACTCAACGCTTTTCTCTAAAGAGCCTTCCCTGAGCTGCACAGTGTACTTCTCTGTTCTCATGAACATGGAGAGTCATCTTCTATGACTTATATTCCACCTAGTTTACATTCTGACACTGACTTCCCAACTCAAGTGTAAAAACTATACCTAAAGGCAGGATCTAAACCTTCCACTTGCTTTAATATAGTTTGATAGGGAGAAGTCAACAAAAGCAAAAAATCTATGTAACTATGCTCAAAAATACACAAAAATCAACCTAACTATATTTTGTGTATTTTTTTGACCACTCAGATACTTTCAAATTCTAATGTCAATTCATTGTTTATTTAAACAAAAAAAATTTGATATCTCTTTTTTCATACTGAACAGATAGAAAACCAATAGTTAGATATATTTCTCTTTAATGTAAAACACCGAATATAATGACTTAATGAATTTTTCTGATATTATTTTTAATAAGAACATACGCTAAGATATTTTATATGTTCTTACATCTGAAACATCTTAGGTAGTGGGATATTTGAAAAGGAAAAAATTAGGAAGTATATGTTTAGCCTGATTATGGAAAATCACATTTAGAACCCATTTGTTAAACTGTTAAAGAGTTTCAGTTGGTCCAAAGCTGAGATAAATTCCTTGTTAAGATTTTTACCTTCAGATGCTTAAGAGCTTGCTCTGCAACAAGTTCTTCCTTCTTGTTCCATTCAACTGCGTTCATTATACAGGTCCACAGAAGTCCAATCACTGCTGTTTCTGGAAGATCATTCCTCTTCATTTCTTCTTTGACATAAAGCACCACCTACATTTCATGGAAAGAGGGTCAGAAAGCAACAGGCAGATGGAAATTTGCCCTCTTAACTGCCTGGGCAGAAAAGGTTTGACACAGGTAACAAATATTCTGTCCAGTTCTTTCATGGAATGTATTCTCAGATTACAAGAGGAAGGGAAAACAATAATTAATTCCCAAAGCACAGCATCTCAACCAATTTTGACTTTCTTGGGATTTGACTAAGGCAACAGGGCTGTGAATTTTTGCCTCCTATCGCTCAGGGTTAAGCCTCTTGATGGGTGATGTCTTGGGTTTGCATAAGCCCATTGTCTACAACTTATTAATACTTTTGCTGATCTCTCTGCCCCCACCTCAGTGAAGTTAATTTTTTAATAAATCATGAAGTGCAAAGTCAATTTTCTTTATTTGGTACACATCAGTTCAGCCATACTCAACTGGCTATCCCCCCCTTGAATTATATATAAATATGTAAGTTTATTCTCAACTGACAGTATGGACTATAGGTTGGTCTAACAATGTATTGCATATCAAACTTATTGGGAATGCGTTTTCCTTTTGAAATAAAATCACAAATTGAGATTAGGATTTTAGATGTGATTAAAAATCATATCACATCAAGTATAATACTTTGTGAGAATTAGTACAACCTTTTTCTTCTCTTTCTTTTTTTAAGTGAAAAGATAGCACTCTCTTTATTTCCATCCTAGATTGCAGAAATAGCATCAGTGGGTTGAACAGCGAGAGCAGACGTGGCTAGGTAATTCCAGTCCCCAAGCTGCCTAGGGAGGGGGCGGGGAGCCCACAAAAAAGGGAGACATCCCTGCATCTAAAAGTGTTACAGTGTTTTTTGTTTTAACTTTTTTTTCCCTTACATGGAAAATTATGACTTTCTGCCATGAGCTAATAATATTCATTTTCCAATAGCTCTCCACCTGCTGGAGAGTATCAATCTGAAATTTTCCACCCCTCAATCACATAAGGAGCTCTGTAGGACTTACAGCATGGTAGAGGGTGGTAGGGATTTGGGAGTAAGTGGGAAAAGGAAGAACTCTTCAACTTCTCCATTATAGAGATACACAAACATTATGAATGAGATCAAACAAGAAATTAGTCCAACTTGTCTTTTTTTCCTTCAAATATAAAGCCTAGGGTTTAGACTACAGTGCATTTGCCTACCATGTGTGAGGCCCTGGGTTCAATCCCTGGCACCACTAACTAAATAAATAAACCATACATATTCATACCCAGTGATGCACAAAATATCATGTATTGATTCCAAACACTAATCAAATGCTTAACCAGGTTAGAAAATCTACTATAAAACAGAAAAACCATCATATAAAAGGGTATTCAAAGAATGAATAGTCAATCCATTTATCAGATGAAATATCTTCATAATCACAGCAGCCTGGCAAAATAAGTCATTTAGGTAAACTAAACATTAATTTCGTATACCCCCTAAAATGTATTAAAATAGAGGATTCTGAATCAATACTTTGAACTCATGTAAATAGTAGGGAGGCAAAGCTTGTGGTACATGACCTACATAATTCCTCTCATTTGTATATATATTTTTTTGACAGTATGGTGTTGGGGATTGAACTAGAGCCTCACATATGTTCATCAAGCACTCTACTACTGAGTGACACCTCCAGACTTTCATTCATTTATTTTGACCATGACAGTGTTTGCCTATGGTGTCTTACCTCCTTAATTGGGCATTCCTGAGACAGTCTTTCTTGGAGCTCTTTCTGCAGTTCTTTCCTGGTGCCCAGGGATTGCTGGACTCGGAGGAAATCTGAAAGCTCCTTCAGACCTGCATCAGTGAAGTATTTAGCAAAATGATCCACACTCTGTCTGTTTACTGGAAAGAGTTCCTGAAAGAAAAGGAAAAGAGACTGTTATACAACAAGCTATTTAAATTTCAATATGCATAAAGGTCAAAATTTCCATTTTAAAATACTGCTTAAGACATTTCTTAAGCCGGGCAAGGTGGTACATCCTTGTAATCCCAGTGACTTTGAGAGCTGAGGCAGGAGGATCACAAATTCAAGGCACATCTGGGTAAATTAGTGAGACTCTATGTTAAAAAAAAAAAAAAAAGGCTGGGGTGTAGCTTTGTAGCAGAGAGTCCCTGGGTTTAATCCCAGTGCTCCTTCCCCCCAAACCAGAATAAATCTCTAGTATATTTATTGAGCTAAGTATTTTCTCAAATGTAGCAATTTTATAAAGAGAATGTTAAGCAACCTAGATACAATAGTTTCATTCATTTTGAACTATCAGTTCCTTCTTGTTTTATTTTAATTAATGATAGTGTATGTAAATACAGAACCAATTGTAAATACAGAACAAAATTGGCTGAACTAAATGCAGTTAAGATAATAACTTTGAATAGTATCTGAATTGTGATAAACAAAGAAAATTATTGAAATGATTAGATATTTACACTGTTTCCTTAACAATTACTAGATAAAAGTCAGTTTTAGTAATGTTGTATATAATCATTGGAGAGAATATTAGAGAAACAACACTGACCATTATCTTAAGGATCTTTATTCTTGTTTTGAGAAAATGCTATTATTCTAAAATACTAGCTCAGGAGCTATGGAGAATTTTGTCATTGTCTACTAATAATGGCGATTCTCAATTAAGTTCACAGCCAGAGCTAATCTAAACCGTCTCCCACTAACTCTCCAGTTTATTACATAATTGTAATGATTTTTTTTTAAAAAGAGCAATATAACATAGCTGCTCTCATATTTTCTTGCATTTCATTATACCCTACAAAGCTTGGCAGGATCTCAGTAACACTTAGTCATGATCTAATCCTATGTGAATTCCAACACCCAACTATGAAATTAAAGCAATTTTCAAAGCTCTCATGTTATTCAAACTGCTGCAGAGTATTAAAAAAAAAAAAAGACCCAAAACTTTATATTTGTTACATCTATAACCAAAGGCTATGTGACTCCAATATAAGTCTCAGTGGAGAGATGTGCAATAGGTTTTTCCACCCCATATAGAAACATAGCCAGAGGGTTTCTATACCAGTGCTTAATTTTTAATATTCCCCATATTTTCATCCTATAATTTCCCTTGAGTCAGATGTTTCAAAATGTCAGAACAGAGTTGGTGGGAGCAGCTATCAAACACACATTCATGTTAAAGCAAACATTTCACAAGACTGAAATTTTGTCACTATTATTTCAATTATCACTTAAGAGCTTCCAAATTTAGGGGAGGGAAGTATTTAATTTTATGGAGTTTCAAGATATATTGGCATTTTTCTCATAATCACTGTGTAAAGTAGAATTTTTCCTGCAGGATAAGCTAAGTCTCAAGAAGGTTTAGAAGCTTAACCCAATTTCTACAGCTAGAAATAATATTTAAGGTCAGAGCAGTTGGCACCAAAGTCAATACTTATTCCGTTACTTGGTGATAGGACTCGATATTCTTAGGGAGAGTATAACTACAAAATTTGATCTAAAGCCTTGTTCAGAGCAATATGTTATCATATATAACACCTGTGATTTATTTATGAAGCATATCCAAAGTCATTATAAATGCTACATGATATACTGAAAATTATTATTCAGATTAAACTGAGGTAAAGACAGTCTAAACCACACCATGCCATGCTTTGGTTTAGAACATGGTCTATGTTTGTTAAAAACCCTTCCTTTGTACAAATCTCCACCATTTCATCCATAGATTTAGGTCTTCCTGCTTCTGCCCTTGCTCTGGAGCCTAGTCCCAATGCATCAATTAGAGTGACAGCAGGAGAAATCAATCATATTAAGCACACAATTCTTCAGGGAAAATGCCAACAGCTTCCATCTGACTAGGAATAAAAGCCCAAGTCCCTTGGTTACATGGCCTGCTGCTTTTCTAAGTTAATCTATACTCTCAGCCTTACCAGCCTTCTCCAATTGCTAACCCTAACACTCCATGTTTCAAGGAGTATGCGTTTTCTATCCCTTTTTTCCAGAATACTCTTCTTTGAAATATTCCTATAATTCACTTACTCATCTCTTCAAGTCTTTGCACAATGTCACCTTGCCATATTGGCCTCCCTAAGTACTGAAAATTGCATCTCAAATTTTGACACCCTTTAGCTTTTCTCTAATTATTTTTCTCCATAGCGTTTGTCACCTTTTATTTCAATATTTTACTTATTTAGTCTAAATAGGATGTAAGCTCCATAAAGGAAGGTATATTTGTTTGCTTCCTTTCAATATCTCCAGCTCCTTGAACTGTTTTCTAGTATATAGTGGCTAAGAGTTAAAGAGAATTTGTTCTATGGATTCATGAAACCATGAAAATGAATTGGATCCTCTAGGTCCTCATTCATGTGTTGAATCAGCAAATGCCAGGCAGGCACAGTTCTAGTGCACAGCCAGCTACTCTGTTCTCAACCAGCTTATGTTACTGGACATCTGGTAGAAGCCACCACCCATGCTTCTCATTTCCAAAATATGTACAGACATAAATCTAGTAAGAACATCTTAATAACATGTGTTTTCAAAAAGGATTTTTTTCTTTTTTACATGAAGTAACAGTCTTTTTTGACAAGTTGAAATAGACTGTACCTTTGTTTCCAATCACCCACCTACATTTTTCAATAGTATCAAGAGATTCCCCTCTTTGCTTTTTATCTGCAGGGGTGCAGAAGTAACCTATCAGTGGACTGGATTTTCCTACTCATTGCCAAGCCTGTAAGTGATTTCCTTTGGCCAGTAAAAGGTAAGTTTTATGTACTTGTGGGTTCAGTTCAGTCCCTGTGTTGTTGACATGAGGACAGAATGACCTAGAGGGGAACCTTTAGTCTGGGTTCCAGAATGAAAAGACATATGGAGCCCAGCTGGGCCCAGACAAGATACAGCTAATCCACAAACAACTCACAGGCGCATGGGTGAGAAATACGCTCCCTTCATATGAACTTCTAGCAACATATTCACTCATCTTTTGATTTTTGCTTCTATTTACAGAGATTTGCCCTAAGTACAGTTGAAAATAGGCTCCATGAAGGCGAGGAACTTTTTGATACTATTCTCTACTGGTTTCACAGTTTCTAGGATGATGTTTAGCACCAAAGTATTACTCAAGAAATATACCCTGAATGAAAACTTATCATTAGCAGAAATGAGTCAGAACCTAAAATCCTTTTCTTCTTTACCATAATACAAAGACTTTAGAGTTAAGGCTACTTTAAGGTAAACATCCAGAATTTTAAGTGATTGAAAGTACAAGGACTTGTATGTAAAATCATTTTCAGGTTTTCTTGAAGAAAAGAGTTTTAGAATTATCCATTGCATAGGACCCTGCACAATGGAAGAAAAAAACAGAAAGGACAAGAGAATATGGCAGGAGTGTCTCAATTTTAGACTTCACCTTAGAAAGCAATTCTACTTGGAAAAAATCTTTGCATCCACACAGCTGTTGCTTTTAGTACAAAGAAATTATAGGGAGCAGATAGAAATTTGAAGGACAAAATCATTTTCTTTGAAAAATTTGAAGATGGAGAAATAAAATCACAATCAAACAATTGTGACTACGGAAACTTCAAATTAACTTGTTTACTTTCTTTAACAGATCAAGTATTTCCAGAGTTTCCATAAAGTTATTGATTAGAGAAAAAAAAGTCTTAATTCTAATAAAATGTCAACACTGTCAACAAACTTACAAGTCTAAAAGTCTACATCCCTGATCCTTTAAACTTATCAGGCTGTTATTCACCCTGAAATGATGAAAATAAATTCGCCAGTTATACAGAAATAAAGGAACGTGATTCCAATTCAGGTGAGGCTCAGGCATCTGTGTCTTTTGTGACACTGTGGGCCAGCCCCAGTCCTGACGGCAGCATCCTGCACACGACCCCTGATGGAAGTACTCACAAGCAGCCTCTTGTCTAAGTTGGCTTTTCTCAAGGAAGAGGTAACAGAGTTGGCGTCTTTTTCTGCCATCCAGGCTTTGAAAAGCTTGACAGCAAATGAGGCTGCAATGCCTGTTTAAAAAAAGAAAACAAGAGAATTTCATTCTCTGTATAAGTAAAACCATTTGTGATGATGCATGATGCAACATTTCTTACTCAGTTTCCTGAAATAAGTAAATAACTAAACGAGTTGATTTGGTACCAAGAAAAAAAAAAAAAAGAATTCATCTGCAGACACAGTTCTCTTTTCATTACAATAAACAGAACATTTTCATATGAAAGCAGTTAAAATATTTTTTTCAAAGTTGGACAGCCTGATTCCAGCCTGGTTTATGTATTTTATTTTTACTTTGGTCAAAATATATTCAAAGGCAGAATTCTCAGGGGTTCTGCATCTACTTCATTCTGTGGTTTCATCAATATTTCATGTTAACAATGTAGTCTTTTTTATTTATTTATTTTTCTTTTGCAGTACTAGGGATCGAACCCAAGGCCTTTTGAATGGTAGGCAGGTGCTCTATCATCACTAAGCTACACCTCCAGCCCCACAATAGTGATTCTGAGGCAAAAATTAGTTGTCAACAGATGGCAACTAATTTCCTGATTAGGGTTTCCAGTAAAAGAAAACTAATGACTAATAAAAGTACAGTTATGAATATGATAGCATCATTTACTTTATATTTCTCTTAAAAAAAAAAGGCATTTAAAAGTATTCTTGAGTAGGGCACATTCTTATACTCCCAATGGCTACAGAGGCTGAGGCAGCAGAATTGCAAGTTCAAAGTCAGCCTCAGCAAAATCGAGGTGCTAAGCAACTCAGAGAGAACCTGTATCTAAATAAAATACAAAATAGGGCTGGGGATGTGGCTTAGAGGTCGAGTGCCCTGAGTTCAATCCCCAGTATCAAAAAAAAGTAAAAAAAAAAAATTGAATCAGACTATATAAATATCAAGGCTCTTTCAAATTAAACACTTACATGGATTTTTAAAATTATCAAATTATTTAGTTATTTCGATCAGGAAACCACATGATCATGTATCTACATTTATACTATTTTATTTACAAATATAAATAATCTGATAACTAGGAGTTAGCTCTTCTAAAAACATTTTAAATTTCTAAACTTATGTTGCATTTTTTTTTGAGGAGTTATGATGCAGTTGAAATATGTAACTGATTTTTCCTGAATTGATGCTTTCACCTTTTGTGGTGGCCCAAGCAGCCTCTCTTCTCCTTACCTCCTTTTTAAGAGAATTCTCCCTTTGTTCAGGCCGGGTAACTTTGGTTAGTCTAAGTCCTGGCACCACCTCTCATGCATGAGTAAAGTAGTGATCTCAGCCTTAAGGCACCAACCTACACCATCCCCTTGGCAACTGATATTGGGCCCACAATAGTCATGTGACCTATGTCAGCTAATCAGCTTATGGAAAGATAAATGACCTTGTGTTCAAGAGATGTGCCCTTCTACTGAACCTGAACAAGGAAGCATGTACCAGAATGTACTAGCAGACATCCTACAATGACTAGGGCAACCATCCCTGGAATTGACGCTCTGCCTGGTAATGGGGGAACCACATTGCTGTTCATTCTAAAGTCTGACCTACATTTATGTCATTATATAAGAAATAAATATCCTGATGTAACAATGTGGTGCAGGACATCCTGTTACTTGCAGGTAAAAGCATTCAAATGATTTATCATTTATTTATATAGATACCAACTTTGCTTGATTTTTTTCACTTGAATCAACAGAGGGACAAAGTAAAAAATTTGGCAATGACAATCAAACATGCATTATGAAATTGTTGAATTTAAAGATAAAAATTTATTAACAGGGATTTTAAACATTATTAGTTTATAAAATCGATATAAAATTTATGTAATTAAATAACATTAGCACAAGGCTGGAATCTGTCTCATAGGTTAAAAAAAAAAAAGTATACTGGAAGCTAAGAGTTTTAAAACTAGATTTAAACCTTATAGTTACTCTTCTAATGAGTGGAGTAGCCCTGCCCCTTAGCATTTGCTGGATACATTTTCTGGGCAAAAAAAAAAAAAAAGAATTTCTTAATCCTTTCCTAATTAAGAAGCAAGAATTTAAAACCTGAGTTTCTAAAAATGGTTGTGTAAAAGGAAAAACCATGACAAAGTCACTATTTTCCTTCCATAGCAAACACATTCTGTCCTCTCAACATTTTATTATAAAAAATTTCAAAGCTACAGAAAAGTTGGACAAATTGAACAATGTATACTCATATCCACACCATCTAGATTCTACAACTATTAATATTCTAGATGTTTCAAAGGAAGTAACAGACATCACTTAGGTTTTTAATGTTAACTAGAAAGGCATTGGTATGATGGCTAGGGTAATTTAATTTCATTAATGTTCAAGGTTTAAATTCCACCTCATTTTTCCATGTAAAATGGCTAATAACTAAATAAGATGTGTGAGGTATCATGAACTCTCTTCAGGAGAACACTTTCAAATGTCCTAACATTAACAACATACTAACAATAATTACAGAATCTGGATAATCTGAATTATCATAAATCTGAGCTACTGTAAGCCAAACATTATAGAGAGTCCTTAAATAATACCATTTGATTCTTGATTTACTT
>NW_025999905.1:8976339-8986658 GCF_001458135.2 Marmota marmota marmota | reverse complement strand
CCCCCCCCCCAGCTAAAAGAAAACTATAACCCCTTTTATTATGGGCATGAATGGGTCTGGGACTTCGTATCTTTAGGAGAAAAATTTTTTAAATTCTCCAAAGAAACAGATGTTCTCACAAAAGCTCTTTTAATATATATTTAAGGAAAAATAACTGTGTTTCATGTTGCATTAATTTGAATATCATTATCTTCCTACAAGAAAACAGCCCACATTTGTTTTATTCTATAACCAAATCATTGTGTGCATTCCCATCAAATTTTAATGCCTTAAAATTAAGACAAGCCTCTTTCTGACGGAACAGTCTCAACTTCTTTCTAAAAGTGGTCATTGTCTTTAAGACAATGAATATCTTAAAAATGTGATCAAAATGAACACTTGAGAATGTTTCCCCTGATCTTGGAGAGGAACTGGTTTACAAGAATGGCCCTATTTGGGGAACATTTAAATTCGATGCAGTATTTTTTGTTGTTTATAACAAATGTGAGTAGGTGCTATCAGCTGGCATTTTGTGTCTAAGGTCAAAAAGGTTAAAAGTCCTACAAAGCACAAAGTGCTGTGGCACAATGAACTACTATCCCAACAAAGCATGCCAGAAGAGTCTTAGTGGAGAAAAATGGTTTGGACCTGATCAATTTCAGGGTCTCTAGATATTTATTCTTATGCCTAAGAGTTTAGTTTGCTATTAGTCTTTACATGCCTTTGTACAGGTGTATTTTTTTCCTCTAATTTTCTATAATGTACATATGCAACATTCACACACACACATTCTGAGGACAAGCACTTAGGACACTAAAAAGAGGCACTGGTGCTGTTTATAGTTTTTCTTTCCTTTTTACACCCGACAGGTGAGAAAACCTGAGTATGATTACCTTCTTTGACTAAGCTGTCAGTGAACAGACTGGTGAGGATGGTGGCAGGAAGGGTGCCATTGCCCAGCAGGATCCCAGACAACATCGCCAACTTTGTCTGCTCTGTTTCGGAAAAGGCTTTAAGGAAGAGGAGAAGCTGTGGATCAAACAAAAGAAACCGTGTCTATAAAGCATAACAGTAAATTAGGAGAGTAGCAACTAGAATGTACATTCATGGTGCACAATAGTATGTCACATGTAGCACAATGCTGCTATACCTTGGCGACACATATGCTCAGTTATGAATAGATGCTATGGAAAGCAATGCTATTAGATTAGTTCCCTTCCTCTAAGCTCATCCACACACCTCTGTAAATATTCATGAAAAGGAAAAGATATTGGAAGAACAATGTATACAGATAAATAATTTACATTTGGTTACAAACATGAAAAAGGGTAAGTATACACAATGAACAGAATGTTTTCTGACATACATTGGCTTTCTCATTTTTTCACTTCTTTGGGTCACTGCTTCTTCCACCTGTTATATATATCCATTTTCTTGGGGAAAGAACTGAATTTTTGTGGGGAAAAAAAAAAAAAACACCAGAAAAGAAGTCAAGGTGCAAGGTTTGTGTGGTACTTTCTGCAGTACTGGGGATTGAACTCAGTGCTACTCTATCACTGAGTTACATCCCCAGTCCTTTGTAAAAAATCTTGAGGGGGCTGGAGTCATGGCTCAGTGGCTGAGTGCTTGCCTAGCACATGTGAGATACTGAGTTCAATCCTCAGCACCCCATAAAAATAAATGCTTAAAAAAAAAAAAAAAAAGATTTCTTTAAAAAAAATTTGTTGAGATAGGATCTTGCTAAGATGCCCAGGTGGCTTCAAACTTGCAATTCTCCTGTCTTTGCTTCCAATGTCAATGGAATTACAGGCATGAGCTACCATACCTGGCTCATGTGAAGCATTTCACAGCCAATTTACACTTTTCTGAGCTTACAATATCAGTCTTCAAAGCAAAACTGTTGAGGGGAGAAAATGGCTAAGTTCTTGATATTCCTTACTACTACCAGTGTTAGTGAGGAAGTACTGGAGTATATCAGGTCAAAGTTCTAAAACAGAACTGACATGGGCTGGAAAGAGCAATTTGAGGGGGCAAAGATATTGAGTCCCAGAAGGGCTCAAGCTCTAATTCTCTTGCCCTAAGAATAGTGAAACTGAATAAAAGTTGACTCTAGAAAGTTTGAAACACAAAAGAGAAGGGATTATAACCCCACGTCCCATTTTGAGTTTTAAGAGTAGTCAGCCTGGTGAGAAGCCCTCCTTTTCTCTAATACTTCTCTGCTTTGTGCTTTGAATATGCCCCAACATTTTTTCCATCATCTCATCACTTCTCCAGCACAGCACTGAGATTCTCCAGGGGCAACTATCACTTGCTGATTCTCCAACACTTAGCACCAGTGAAAAGTCACTGGCACCAATATACACCAAGTGCACACGTGCTTAAGACTCAGTTCTTCCCTGGCTGACAGAACAACAGTAACTGACTTTCCCCAACAGTTGGAGGATTAGTATATATTGCAGGGAGCTATGTAACTATCTAAATATTAACATTGTGAATAAGGAACAGTTCTAGAGTGAAATCAGTCCATTTGAGTTTCAGTCTATACCCTTTCAATTCTCAACAAACAGAAGTCAACATCTAAATGCCAGGAGAGACAAAATGAGAATTTCAAAGATTAAAGCTCCCAAAACACCAGGAAAGGAGTAGTGGGAAAGAACTAACAAAAATAAGAACTTCCAAAATAAAATTTCAATGCTATTTCTTTAAGCACATTAGTATACTCATTCATTAAAAAATATATTTAATCATAAATCCTTGGAAATAAATAATCACATTGCTTAACTGTATAGGTCAACATTACAATTATATGTTTTATAACAGCTGGCTTAAAAACAAATACTATAAAAATAGAGTACTTATTATTTTCAGAGCAGCTAGCAGTGTAGTGGACAATTTTCTTTCTCATTTAATTTTTTCATATTAAAAATTAATATATGCTTTTGAACATTATCAATTTAGAAGACTATAAAGATGTGAAAAATACCCTCTAACTCTACTCTTAGAAATAACATAAACAGTTTGATGTATCCTTACAGATATTTAAAAAAATTTGTTCTTTTTAGTTATACATGACAATAGAGTATTTCAATGCATTTATGTATGTCTACATTCTAATAATCACTCATGTACACACACATAG
Source organism: Marmota marmota marmota (assembly GCF_001458135.2). Classification (NCBI taxonomy): domain Eukaryota; kingdom Metazoa; phylum Chordata; class Mammalia; order Rodentia; family Sciuridae; genus Marmota; species Marmota marmota. Next base: position 8,983,540 of record NW_025999905.1, on the reverse strand, counting down.
TTTCTATAGTACGGAAAGGTGAAAACTCCCTGAGTGAACTAGAAATGTTCCGATGGCTTGATGTATATCTATGCCTCTAACACTGATAGAGTTTGTATGTAGTTTGAGCATCCCCCAAGGACTCAGGTGCTGAAATTTAATTCCCATTGTGAGGTATTAAGAGGGTGGAAACTTAATCTGACTATGGAGTGTAGAGATGGGGTTTAGGGAGGTGATTAGGATTAGCGAAGTTCACTAGGGCAGAGTCCCTGTGACTGAATCCCGGTGGCTTCATAAGATAGGAAGAAACCAGGAGACAGACACACAGACACACACTCCCCATCTCTTGCCATGTGATGCCCTGCACCATCTGGGAGCCCTGACAGCAAGACCATCATCACCAGATGGAGTGCCTGCCCGCAGACCTCCAGAACCATGAATTGAAATAAACTTTTCCTTACAAATCACCCAATCTGTGTTATTGTCAGCAAGAAATGGACTAATACAAATAGCCACCATCCTTAGCAATTACAGAAATGACATCTAAGAAACAAAGAAACTAATTTGGCCAAGGTAAAACTGTCACTAAATGGTTGTTCTCTTTTCACTTAATTTATGGTGGATGTTTCCCCTTAATCAATGAATACAGCTATGACTCAGTCTTTACAAGACTGCATGGTACTCCAATGTGTAGATAGGCTGAATGGAGACTTCACCAGTGAACTTCTCAATGTTGTTATGAACATCTTTATACATTTAGCTTTAGATATCCATGCTGGAGAATTCTTATAAATGGAAGGAGGCTCATGGATTGTTATTTTTTCAAATGATTTTACTAACAAAACTTCCTCAATATTACCCATGGGACAACTTTGAACAGGGGTAGAGTAAATAGAAAAGAAGTAAATGTTATGGTAACTTTTTTTCACATGTGGTTACTTTGTTTAGGCAGATATATAAACTTTGAAACAATGACCCAGCAACATACAAAGCCGCATTTTAATACACTGTGTGCTGAATGTAAATATAAAGGAGTTACAAATTAGGAGGAAACATGTTGCAATTACTAAAAACCTCAACTTTTCAAAAAAAGTGCTACTGTTGATTTGGCATCTTATTAGAAGCCAATGACTATTTTAATCACCTTATATTATCTCATTTATTCCCACAACACAGGTATAAGGAATATCCTCATATTACAGCCATTCAATGAAGAGAAAAAGCACTGAATTTATACCTATAAACAAAGATGTGATTTTACCCCCTTTGCTGCACTGCATTTTCAAAAATTAAAGAATTTTACTGAGTGTTAGTAGCTGTGCTACACTCTTACACAGGCCTTAAGCAATTAATCACCTTGAGTCTTGCCTTGATAAATAGTCATGTACTACATAACATTCTGCTCAATAATGGACTGCAATAAGATGGTGGTCTCAGGAGATTATAACAGCCTAAGTATGTAGTAAGCTGTACTATCTGGGTTTATGAAAGTACATTTTATGATGTTTGCATAACACAAAATCAGCTAATGATACATTTCTCAGAATAGATCCACTTCATTAAGTAACAAATGATTGCATTTATTTTTCTTGCGCATCATTTAAGCTTTGCGACATAAGAGATAACAATCTGTAAAACTATTTGTATTGAACAAAGCACAGTGTTCTAAATATCAACCAAGAAAGCCTAGGATAATCACATACTACTTCCTCTAGCTATAAGCTAATGATCTGTCATACTGAATCATTTATTCAGCAAGTGTTTGTTAAAACTCATCATACCCACAGCACTTTAGCTACCATGGTGTGTGTAAATTTTTTGTTCTTCTCCATTCCATCACTTTAAATAGGTAGGCATTATATTGGATTTGTTACCTTTTTCATTTCATCTTCAAATGCCTTTTCCAAATACTTATATCTCCTGATGAGTTTATTGAAGACCTGTACATAAAACAGAACCATTAAATAGTAAACAATTTTTTAAAAAAGTGTAGAAACTCACCAAAACTACCCCATAGACTAATCATTATCATCATCATCATCATCAAATAATAGTGGTTAAACATGCTCATGCGTGATATGAGAACTACAAATGCATTACAATGACCTAAGGGAAAAGAGGATCAAAATGCACATGCAGGATAAAATAGATCTACTCAAGAGAAGAACAGGTAGAGAAACCAAAATTAATGTTGATGAAAATGAAATGAATGTGTGTGTGTGTGTGTGTGTGTATTGCTGGGGATTGAACCCAGAGCCTTGTACATGTGAATCAAGCACTCTACCAACTGAGCTATATTCCCAGCCCATGAGTAGAGGTTTTCATCTTTGGGAGGCAGTGATTGAGAAGAGCTGAAAGAAGGGGTCAGAGGTACCAACCCTTAGATAATGACATGCTGAGGGGGAAAACAGAGCCCAGGGCAGATCGCTCTCCAGATGGACAACAAAACATGTTTATAGACAAGCAAAAAAAAAAGTTATAATTTACTGGCAGTAAAGGATTATCGGTTCCTACAATCCAGTTAGAATTCTGAAACAGGGTGTGCCACTATATCAGTCAGATTCTAAACTGTTTTATCAGTGGAAATGTTTTTATTTAAGGAGGAATCTTGTAAATATTCTTAATTTTTAAAAACCGTGGAAATGTTTTCAGAATCTATTTCCTTTCTCTTATACCTGCATGGCCTACTCTTACAACTTTTGCTGCAGTTATTAATATAGTTAAGATGGAGTTCAAGAGTGAAAATTATGGTTGTCCTTTATGGGGTAAAGACTAGTGACCCCACAGGAAATTGATGATATCAGTAAGGAAAAAAAAGAAAGAAATTGTATTAAAGCCCTACAAAATTTGATTTCCAACTTCTACTAGTGCTCACATATTTCTTAACATGATTATTAATATGAAAAATAATTTCCTTTAAGAATGATACTCTATATTTGCATAGGTAAATGTCTACAAGAAAGCAAAATTTATCATTAAAACCAAAACCAAACAAAAAAGCATTCTCCAATGAGTTAACAGCTTAAAAGACTAGGCTCCATTCAGATATTCCCCTCCATTTAACTTCTCTCTGCTTGAGCCTTCCATTGACCAGTCTGGTCAATCTGTAAATACATAATAATTTAAAAACTCAAATGACAAGTGAAAGGGTGTTTCTTCAAATATCCGTACTCCACATGCAAAATAAAATCATTAGCAAAAAGAAACCATCTTCTGTATACATAATGAAGAGACTAAACTCATTGTCTTTTTATGTTTTGGGAAATGGCTATACTAAATTTTCTTCTAGGCTTTATCTTTCCATTCATCAGACTTAAAATAATGAATAATGCAACTTTTATTTGCATTAATTTGAACCTGAAAAAATTCTATGGAGAAGGTAAGAGCCATTTATCATGACTTGGCAGAGCTGAAAACAACTACTAAGTATCAGAGAAGAAATATGCACTTAGAAACTGTGATCCATTGTGAACTACCCTTATTCAGATGAGTGGGACATTTAGAAGAACCAGCTTTTGAATTGAGTATATTTACTTCAGGATACACCTTCTCAAGACATTTACAATCATTACACAGCAGAATAACAGATTTTTAGAGGACAGATTAGAGCCTGACCCATTCAATCCTGTCTGTTCAATTCTTTGCTCTATTTAAAAAATATTTCCTTTGTTTTTATTGGTTGTACATTTTTAAAATATAAAAAGTGAAAATATATCTTTGCTAAAATAGTGGTGGTTAAAATAATTTCACAAAATTTAAATTATTAATGGCCACATATCCCAAATCACTTGGCTTAGCATGCCTTTTCCATTTTAATAACTGGAGTAAAGGCATACTCTCTAACATCTTAAGTTTGACCACTTAGCCACGGTTAATTCCCATGGCTTTTTCCATCTTGTATACTGAAATTGTATAACTAGAGGACTTGTTGCCCTGGGACTTGTCCTAAGAGCTTAGCTGGAATCAACAACTGCCTTTTAAGAAGGATCAGTAATAGAATCCAAAAATAAGTATGCCAGCCCTAAGCTAGACAGCGGTAATGCACCTACGTTTAGCTTTATAAGGTAATATCTATTAGGTTGGTCCTTTTTACAGCCCTGCCACTTCCTGACCTTACTAGAACTAATGATTTCTTAATTTTTTACCAAGCTAATGCATGCAAAATGATAACTCATGGTTTTAATGAAAACGTCTACATACCAATGAGTTCGGACATGCTTTCATATATTTTAGGGAAATTGTGATTCCTTTTCTTTGACATACCAGTATGTATCTTTTCCTAATTGGTTGCTTATCTTTTCTTTCTGATTTGCAGTTTTAATCCAGATATGAATCTTTTATTGGTTTTATACACTACAAGTATCTTCTTATCTCTTTCTAATGGCTACATAGTATTTTATTAATGTGAATTACCAAATTTTATTTGCATAGTCCCCTGTTGACTTTTATGTTGTTTTCATCCTTTGATTTTACAATAAGCAATACTATGTGACCGTCACCAAGTCATTTCACACAGTGCAAGCAGAGTTGCAAGGCAAAGAACCAGAAGTGAAACTGCTGGGTCAGAGGAAATATGAAGTTTTAGTTTTGTAAGATAGTGCAAAATGGTTTTCCCCAAAGATTGGACCAATTTTCATTCCCATCAGCAATGGCTGTGGGCATCTGGTTTGCCATGTTTCTTAAAGGTGAAAGGTAAACAAAATGGTATCTTATTGTACTTTTACTGCCTATTGTGTTATGATGAATGCAATTGGGTATTATTTCATGTTTAAAAGTTACCTAGCATCCCTATTTTGAAAAGTGGGCTATAGAGTTTTGTTTTCCTCAATGCTGTTCAAATGCTTCTCTTCTAACACAATGACGACCTCTCAAGGCCAGATTCTACCTGAGCATAGTTTCGGATGGTTTCATGATCTTCATTTGCTGAAAACACACAGTGGTTGGTCATCTTAGTCTTGTCACCATCATCTATGCGTGTTCCTCCAGGGGCTGAAAAGAGAAAAGCAGTTACAGTCAGGACAATATCTGAATGACAAGAGCATCCACAGAATATATCAATTCCTGCATATCAAGGAAAACAATGAAAGGAGATATAAAATGTGAGGCACATAAAATTTCATAGATAATGTGAATGTGTAAATATATACATGTTACTATAAATTTATGTTCCCAATATAATACAAATCAGTTGCTTCATTTCATATGCCAACCATTGTATATAATATTGTTCATATCCATGCCTTTACTAGAGCCTATTGATAAAAATCTGGTTCTTTCCAAAGTATATCTTTAACCATGGAAGTTAAGGAATAATCTTTATTCAGTGATTTTGATTTTAGCATTCTCAGTGCAACTCCTGATATTTTCCACACTAGGACTCGGTTCTCTTTTCAGGCTTTACAATATTTTTCTGGACTCTAGTTCACCCAAGCATGGGACTGACCAGATTTGACTCTTACAGATCTTGTTGGTTTCCACTTGGGTAGTTCTTAAACTTTTCCCTCCTCCACTAATCCAGTCATCCATGCCTGGTTGAACAGAATGATGCCCTGCCATATCTTTTTTTCCTTGTATACTAAATGCACTAGAACAAAAGAATGACTTTCTTTTCTATAATTCAACTTTCCATATTCACAGGTTCCTACTCTTAACTTTTAATGATGGTCATTACAAGCATTGATTGGTCAGGACAGAATGAGAACATTAGGTATTTTTCTTTTCTGATTTTTCTTCCTGGTAATTAGAATAGGCAATATAAATCAGCCAAGTTAGAATGATATCTTTCATATACTTGACAAGTATTTGTAGATATGGACTCATATCAGCTACTGTGATAGGCACCAACAATACCGTTGTGATCAAAGCTGGAAGATCAATGTTGCTTACTCATCAGCCACTCCTTTTGTGTATCTTAGTGCATATCTGCCTTGATTTAACTTATGATTTCAGATCTTTGGATGAAAAAGGCCACACATAGCGACATTTGTTAGAAAACATAGGCAAATAAAAATTCAATAGAGTTACTTTCTTTTGCTTATTGCCTCCTTCATGTGCTTCCGACTCCAGCAAACAGTCTTATAAGCAAATTAGTTTTAGAAGAGTCAGTTCCTTCAGAAGTCCATTTTCACTCAATTAATTTATGTACAATATCTAATTAGCCCTTCTTAATGAACACAACCACCTGGAACAAAATTTTATTAAGATGATAATCTTCAAAACACTCTGGGCTAATTATTCCTGATAAAAGTTATATAGCTGAAAAGTTTGACTTTAAAAACGATAGTCTCTGTCTTAAAAATAAAAGTTTTAAATTCATTATATTTCTTTTCAATTTTTTTTGTAGTTATAGATGAACTGCATGCTTTTATTTTATTTGTTTATTTTTATGTGGTGCTGAGGATGGAACCAATCCTCACATGTGAGAGGCAAGTGCTCTGCTACTGAGCTACAGACCCAGCCCCAAAATTCATTATTTTACACAACACTTGTTACACATTAATAATATTGCCACAACATGCATTTAAATTTTTTTTTCCTGATGTTGGAATCAGGTATTAAATTACCATTTCTGAAGTTTTTTGAGGTCCTGCTATTTTTCTCAACATAGAAGTAAAAGAAAAGCAGACTACATCTTGTAGCTATCAAGGCAAGGGTAAAACTGAAAGAACAATATGGTTCAAGAATAATAGAAGGTAAATTTTTTGTGAGTGTGAAGAAAATTCCTATATATGTGACAATTAAACGAGGTGTTTATATTATATTAAAAGCATGCAGATGGCTGACTTCATTAATCATACCATAAATCTGGATTTAGTAGGCATGTGGGATTGTACAGGCTATGCTAAGTAAGTGGAACCAAACATTTTCCCCCAACCTCCTTCATGGATGTATGAACATAGGCAAAAGGAGTGAAACCTGGACTTCAGAGATTAATCTGCTGCATGTGGCAAACAAACTTTGAAATAATTAATGCAAAGTATACAGACAACTTAATGTAAGGAGCGTGGTTAACTAGAGCAGAAATTATGTAACTACTGATATTCAGAGAGGTTGGAGGGTCCAGGTAGTCTCAAGAAAGTAAATAAAATCAGCTGGGCACAGTGGTGCATGTGTATAATCCCAGTGACTAGGAAGGTTGGTGTGGAAGGACAAGTTCGAGGCCAGCCTCAGCAACTTAGCAAGGCCCTGTCTCAAAAAAGAAAAAAAAAAGGGGGGGGGGGGC
>NW_025999905.1:8962596-8976314 GCF_001458135.2 Marmota marmota marmota | reverse complement strand
GGGGGGGCTGGGAATGAGTCTCAGTGGCAAAGCACCTCTAGGTTCAATTCCCAGAACAATAAATAAATAAATAAATAATAAAAACAACAACAACAAAAAGCAAATCTCAAGAATGACAGAAAGATCAACAATGCAGCCTGGAGGTCACTCAGAGCTGAAAACACTACATATAGCTTTTTATACCCTGACTTGGATTATCTACAGTGGCAATGAGCAATCTGCATAAACAGTAACAACAACAAAATCTATATGATTGATTAATGCAATCATGTGGAACTTTGGTAAGAACCAGCTGAAGATTATTTTTGCATGGAGTTACCAGTGTATTCATAAAATATTTCATAATAAATGCAATAACTACAGCCAATAATCATATTAGAAAATCTTTGATTTTGCTAACAATTATAAATTGTGAAATATTTGTCATTTAACTGATTGATGAAGATCTAAAAAGGCTAACAACTCTCAGTTATCTAACACTGTTGAAAATGCATATAAGTACTTGTGATTTTCGACAAAATATTAACTATAGCATTCAATTTGATGGCTAATTTTCTCTCTCACATAGGGAAACACAAATAGATATAGATATTTCAACCCTTTAATCCATTAATCCTTTGCTATGTAAATAAAGATATAATTACATAATAGCACAAAGATGTGTACACAGACACTGATACCATTGTTGTTTACAATGTTGAAAACTGTAAATAATATTCTTTAATATCATTTTGGCTAGTAACACTCATGGGTGTGAAAGGCAATAATATATTGCTGAGTAAATGTAAATTCCCATGTATACCCTACATTCTGAGTATCACTGCATTCTCAAAAGTTTATGAGGTAAAGAGATTCTAGAAGAAAATTAAGCAAAATATCAACAATGATCATTTTGGGGTATTGGGAGTGGAACACAATGTATACAGTTTTTGAATTATCTAAAGTGATAATGAGCAATCTATGTAAACAGTAAGAACAATAAAACTGATTTAGTATGTGTTGAAAATCAGTAATGCAGGATAATAAGGGCCTGGTAATAAATAAGACCAAGCACCAAAACAAGTATTTGGAATAAGAGCTTAGAATAGGCTCCACCTCAAAGTGGGGGAATTGACACACCTTGTCTTGAAGTTGGCTTAAGCAGTGTTTCTCAGTGAGAGGCCCAGATGGCATTTAGGGCAGGGCAATTTTTCATTGTGTTGAAATATCTTTGCATAGCAGAATCCGAAGCATACCTGTCCCAACCCCAACTCTTTAATCAAAATACTTCCATACATTTGCAAATGTCCCCTAAACAATTGAAAACTGACCACAGGTAGTAATTTATGACTACTATACAAACTAATTACAACAACCAAGACCTAAGAATGACTTTGACAGGAAAAAAAAAAAAAAAACCAAGTGGTTAGGATACCTAAGTAAGCTTTTTGGTCAGCTGTGTAACACAGGATACAAATAGTATCCTGAAGCCTTTGCCTCAATTGCTCTGTTAGAAACAGCTTTTAGTGTGTGTGTGTGTGAGTGCTTTTTTTTTTTTTTTTTTTTTTTTTTTAACACCAGTCTTTAAGGGCTGGGAATGTAGCTCAGTTGTAGAGCACTTGCCTTAAACATGTGCAAGGCCCTGGCTTCAATCCCCAGTACTGCAAAACAATAAAAAGAAACTAGGCTTAAACTGTATTTCTTGGATATTTTATTACTTATGGATGAAATGGCATTAACTAAACCTTGAAAAATTGATTTTAAATTTGTTGACAGTTAACACTTCAATGTACTAAATAAAGGGATGATGTTCAAAAGAAAAGCTGCCATATGATAAACATGTGGTCTCATAAGTATACAAGAAGGATCCAGATGACATACACAAAGCTACACTCTTCTGTAGAAATTATCCTTCAGGGCCTCTACATTAACATTGAAGGATTAGGGACACATGGGACAGTTGGCTTTTAGTGAAAGAAAAGTAGCTGACAGTTGTAATGTCAAGAGAAAATTTCAGTTCTATGCATTTATTAGCGAGTTATCATTTCAAACCCACATTAATATCATTCCAAATTGTCATTTAGGTAAAAAACTGTAGACTCTTATTTGCATTTTAAAAATGAATTCTAATAAATGCAAGCTTATAGGATTTTACAAAGAAATATTAAAATAGAATTAAAACATATATACATATATTATAAAAAGATGTTATAACACATGGCTTACCAAGCATACTGCCTGCCACCAGGATATCAAAGAGTGTGTCTGCATAGCGACGATAATCTAATCTTGAGCCAGTTGAGTCCAGAAATTTGGCTACAGCTTCAAGGTCATCACCAGCTTCATTAAGCCCCTGGACAAGTGTATCCCTGAAGACCGTGGGTTCGAATTTCTCTTTTTCATCTAAAATTGAAAATCCATTAAATTATCCCTTTATATATACACATTATATTCCCCAAGGTGTTTTACACATATTCTCTTTGTCCATTATTCTTTATTTAGTGTGATTATTTAGAAATTAAAGGGCAATTTAAGTTTTTCTATTAGAATCCCATGTTCTTAAACCCCTTGTTTAAACATTTACTCAAGCAAATAATGCATTTCTGTTCAAAGGGGCCACAAGAATATTTCAATTATCTAATATATAATAAAATTAATGATTGTTCATTTGTCATTTGTAGGCTAAGCCAATAAAATCTATTAACTTTAATCAGAGGAAAAAAATAAAGAGTGTAACAACTGCAACTTAAATTGCTGTTTCACCTTAGACCAAGAAAGAAAATGATCCAGAGAAACACCAAAGAATTTATAAGAATAAAAATAAAAAGCAAAGATTGAGAAGGAAGAAATGAATAGGAATATCTCCTTTATAAGACAAATTACTCTAGAATATAAATTCTTCAATAAATGTTATTAGCTATAGATGTATAATACTGCCTCAGAGCAGAGGGTTTAAACTTTTTGGTCTCTTCACCCCTTGATACTCTTAAACAGCACTGAGAATTAAAAAGAGCTTTCTGTTCATGAAGGTTATATCTGTGGATACTTATTTTACTAGAAAATAGAAAACTAGAATGTTTATTAGGCAAAAAAAGTACTGAGAAGAATGGTATTGTTTTACACTCTTGCAAATCCTTTTAACAACTGATTAATAGTAGATGGACAGATGCTTACACCTACTGAGTTCAATCTACTGCAACATTACATACTGTATAGACTCTATAAACTCCACTGCAAACTCAGAGAACATCAAAAGAGTTTAATATCTCAATATTGTAACTAACAGTTCTGATTTGTAGATCCTCTGAAAGGACTTTAGAAGACTTAAAGGAATATAGATATTGTATAATTTTTTATTCTGAGCAAACATTGAGAAGAAAAATCTAAAACAACCCCAAAGGCTTTTATTTACAGGCATAAATGAACTGCTGCAGGGAACGAGGTGGGTGAGCACAGAGAATCTGCCAGGAAGGGAAAGGATTGGCAGGAGTTTTGGCCTAGACACTAAAGATACTTCTTGTGAAAGGTGGATTTTAAGTCAGATGGAGGAGGAGACAAACTAGAGATGGAAGGGGAGGGAATAATACTTTAAAAATTTACAAGTAAAAATGAGTTCTTAAAATAAAAAAAATAACAAAAAAGTGAAAAACTCAATGGAAGAATTAAAAGAGAAAGCTTAGAATATCTGTCAGAAAACTCGGGAATGATATTGGCTAAATTATATTGCTATATTGTGTGCATGTATGAATATATAACGATGAATCCCACCATTATGTACAATTATAATGTACCAATAAAATATGGGGGGGGGGAAAGAAACAACATATATATAACAGAGGCCTAGAAAATAGAAGAGAAAAATGTTAAGAGCAGATCAGTCAAATATTCACATAAGTATGGTGAAAAGATAGAATAAAAAAACTGTAAAGGAAGTTATTTTTAGAAAGCGTCACAGAATTGAAGAATGCAAGTTTCCAAATAAAGGGCTTTTTAAGTGTCCAGTACAGTGATTGAAAAGGGAACCATACCAGGTAAGTTCATTATCACGAATTTACAGAATACTGGGAACAGAGCAACCATCAGGAGATTATGGGCAAAACAAACCAACAACAACAAGCCACACAGAAAGTAATAAGAAATAGAGTGACAAGAATTACTCAACAATTCATGACATATCAGAAAGCAGAAGAAACTTGTTCAAAAGTCTGAAGAAAAAGAGCTTCCAACATAGAATTGTAGTGTTTAGCTAATTGTAGTGTTTAGCTACTAATCAAGAGTAAGAACAAAGTGAATGTATACTGAAACATTCAAGCTTCCAAAATAGAGAATGACTAGGGAATAAGTTGTGAAAAACAAACAAAAACAAATAGTACTGTTGAGGATAATGGTGAAAGGACATTTCAAACACATCAAGCTCCACAGCTGACCTAGAGTTTATCAATGTGATATGACATACAAATCCCTCCACTAGCCTCTCATTGTTAGAATTCTGAAGTGTCTTGTAAGAAGAGATTTACACAACAGGAAAGGTAAAGGCTGCCTAGTTTTCATTTTCGTTTTTCTTTTACAGTGTAGAGGGTGGAATCCAGGAATTGACACATGCTCTGTATATGATATACCACTGAGCTACACTCCCAGCCAAAGGCTGACTACTTTTAATTATTTAATTCAGAAAATATGTTAAAAAAAAATCAAATAACAGTTGAGCTGTGAACAGCATGCACAAAGTCATAATAATATGAATCCTAAACATAAGTCTAACTGAAATTATGATAAAGAGGTATGAGCTGGGTGTGGACAGTGAGAAAGCAGAATCCTCAAATTCTTTAGTAGGAAGTACATATTTAACACTTCCAACAGAAAAATCAAGAAATAGCTATAAAGAATGCTGTTTGACTACATGAATGTAAATCTCAAAAGTAGCAGTTAAAAAGGTTCAAAGAGTTCCCCTGGGGAGGAGCAGGCCCTGCTGTTGTTAGAACTTGCCTTGCAGAACCGTTTGACTATTTAAATGATGTGCTTGCATAATTTTAATAAAATTAAAACTACATGTAAAAACCAAACTGTCCGGTTTGCATAGACTGACTACTACATGTAACAGAAGGATGGGTTATCAGTGGTTAACAAAACTTACATCAGCATTAGAGCCAGAGAAGAATGGCATTCGCAGTACCAGTCAGAGCCACGGGTGTGAGATGCCATAAAGACATACACAAACGAACAGAACAATATTCATCACACATGAGATAAAAAGTCCTTTTGATGCCATAAGCAAAACATCATGCAGCCAAGAACACAAATGTTGACAGCAGAAAAAAATAAATAAAATTTGGTTCCTGTGTTGGACAGTGGGGATACATAAGAGGTCTAAAGAAACATTTTTTTTTTAATATTTAATTTTTAGTTGTAGTTGGACACAATACCTTTATTTTATTTATTTATTTGTATGTGGTGCTGAGGATCGAACCCAGGGCCTCACACGTACTAGGCGAGTGCTCCGATGCTGAGCCACAACCCTAGCCCCTAGAAAAACACATTATATAGAGCTGGAAGAGAGGAAAACTGTATCTCTAAGCAAGAAGAACCCATTAGCAAGCAAATAAAACTTCACTTCTTATTCAGGATCTAACTAAAAAGCAATTCTCCTTCCTCTTAGGAGAAAGATGTTTTCTTTCCTATATTATAAGAATACTGGAAGTGAAAAGACCACAGCCTGTTTATTAAGTCTTGTGGCCAGCTTCCAAAATGAACTGAGGCCATCCCCACAATGACACAACATGTTTGGACGTTGACTCAGGTGGTAGATCAGATTTTGATGGTTTGAAAATTACAAATTGAGGCATATTGGGTAATATATGTTGGTAAATAAGGAAAAACTTAGGCTAGGCCAAGAATCCATGTGGAAGAACTTGTTTTGAATTTAAGAGACAACTTAAAAACTTGTGTTTATAAAAAGGCCATAATCGTCCCATTCTAATTTTCCAAAAGAATTGCCAAGGAAGAAAAATAAAAGGAAGATAATATATCATGGCCAAGGACATTCCAACAGTGAGCAATAATGCATTAAGTCAAAATGACTATTTATAGCTTGGAAACCTTAAAAACTTAGGATGGCATGATGGGACTAATAATTCTTTTGCACACCCCCAAAATCTCTCACCTACAAAGATAGTCTCTATCAAGAGAGACAGAAACTCCTATAGAAGAAAATGTCAAGAACACTAATGGAAGTTTGGGGAAACAAGACAACATTTTAACCAAAGATTTCCTTTCATCTGAAACAACAGGATATTGTGTAGTTTTTATTTCATTTGAGGACAAACTAGCAGCAATACTTTAAAAATCCTAACAAAAATATATCATTGCCTCTTTTGGTTTCCATTTGGCAGTTCAAACCTTTCCTGAAGTAGGAAGTATATAATTAGGGTCTCAAATTTATACTGTGTTGGTGAATCACAAATATGACACTGAGGAGGAGTTAGTCATAATGGCCCTTTCGCTGACAGAAAAACAGGCCTATTCCTGATGCTCAAATATGCCTGTAAGTTTTCTGACTGTATTACTTATTATAAGAGCTACAGTAACTGGTTAATAAAGCATTTGTCTAACCTGTTAATGAAGTGATTAATAATACAACCTACATCCCTTCCCAAAAGTCACCGAAGCATAGTAAACAAGTAAAAAAAAAAAAAAATCATGTATTTTCTAATTATATACAAATATTTCAAGATTTATAGGTATACTCGATTAGTTATTAATATACTTATCATAAATCTCTTTTTTTTGGCAGTGCTGGGGATCAAACCCAGGACCCCACATATGCTAGACAACTGCTCTGCTACTATGTTAAACCCCAATCCTATAAATCTAATTGTGATTGAAACCCAGTAGCACAAAGCTAAAGTCTGAGGGACAAGCCTGAGAACATTGTCACTTGGATGCCTGCATTTGTTCCTCTTTTTTTTTCCTCTTAATTTCACCAATTTTATCTAGTTTCTACAAGATCCTACAAGTCATAGTAGAAAATATAAATTTGGAGAGCATATGATGTATTTCATAGAAGAGGGTATAAATGGGTCCTGTGTGATGTGCTCTACCATATTGTTTATATTTGCATTAGGCAACAATTCTTTTTTTTTTTTTTAAACTAACTTGGCATGCAAGAGCATTATCTTTGTTAGGAAAAGTTTCAAGGTAATGATAAACCTTTGAAAGAGAGACTATCAAATGTCCTTGAGATAGCCCTTGTAGTTTCCCCCACTCACCCCTATGAAACTACTAACCATTTATATGAAGTCAATCCCATGATAAAGGCAAAGAAAAGCCAAGGCACAATAAATTATCAGTAGGCAATTTAGTATGAAGAGCAGAAAATGAGGTTGACACAATTTTATTTTTCCCAGTCAGCAGTTTGGCACAAAATGGCTCAAGTGTTGTTTAAATCCTCAACAGACCTGAGTTATGTAAGTCCAGATCAACTGACAAATAATATATGTCTCTCAGTATCTCTCCCTGAGTACTCTTGCTGCACAATCTTGACCACCCGATGAATCAGAGGCAAACTTGTTCAGAATTAGAGAAAACCTTTGTGGCTCCACGCTGCAGGCGGACGGCAAGGGCCAGCTTACTGATGGAGTCAGGGCTGCAGTTGTGCAATAGTTCTTGGGCTTTCCTGGCTCTAGAGCTCAGTTACAGTGAATCAGCGTCACGCTCATCACGCAGCTTGAGCTGGAGATCCAGGTCTGAGATTAGCACATACCCTCAGCAGGCGGGCAACAGCAAACCTCTCTGTGCCTCACAGTTGGGCTTAGATTAACTGGTGTCACATTACTGGGCTCCACAAAACCTTCACTATAATAAGGTTTCTAAACTATATCGCTCATGACTGTTAAACTCCTTTTGAAATCATCTGCATCTTTTTTTTTTTTTTTCTTTAAGACTGTTTAAATAAGGAGACAATAAATGCATGCTGGTCAGCACCTCATGTTTGTTATTTGCTTCCAGATTCCTCAGTGGGGAAATGCAGTAAGACATTAGATGAAAAATAAACGCAGGTGGCATAGCCTATATCTGAACTCATTCAGCTTATGGGTTAAGCCAGGAATCAAAATAAAAGGGCACACAGTGGGTCATCAATGAAACAATTCAGCACTCAGAGATCACTGAGTGGGACTATACTTCAAGGCTGTTTATCTTCATACAGGATACTTCCTTAAATACTTCTCAGCCATCCCTCTCAATATTAGTTAGCTTAATAATTCACCTCGTGTTTCCTCTTTGAGTTTCAGTTCAACTGTCTTTATATTCAAGGACATAATTGCATAAAAATTACTAAATGCAAAATATATAACATAATTGTATAAACCCATGTATTTGTGTAAAATATAACTGTAAAATAACAATTCATGTAATTGTGCAACTGACAATGTAAAATCATGTTAAAATAGTCTTTACACAGGAAGAGCAGTAAGATGAATAGCAGATAAAAAAGAAATTTTATCTGTCACTGTCAAACTGTATCTATTACTTTTCTACTCACAATAAAAGAGATTTGAAAATACTATGAATTTAGAGGAATTTAGGACAGTAGATCTAATTTGACTTCCTAAATTCTGAGAAAGCAAAAAACTCAACATCTCTTTCTGTAACTCACTTTTCTCTCGGTATTACCTTTGCTATCAATATTTTCTCAAAACAACAAAACAAACAAAACCCAAATACAAATGCTGATGTTAAAAACAGTCAAGTATATCAACTTCCCTCAAGCTAAATAACTTGTCCAACAAACATCTAGGAAACTGGTAATTCTATAGCTTGACTGCAGAACTTCAGATTCTACATTTAGAGCACGTTAGTGAAATTTGTGAGATTAAGTGGAAGCACAAAACATTGAATTCTTCTCCAATCTGATAGTTTGATTAGAACTTTAAACACACATAAACACAACACAGCCTACCCCTTTTCCGAGTTTTGAACCGCTGGCCTGTTAGCACTGGCTTCTGATGCTTATTCATAAAATTTCTGAAAAACAAAATAAAGGTTATATATTTTAAATAAACAGTTCACACATTTTTATATATGGCTAATGAACATATGTTCTAAGTCAATCAAAAAATGAACATCTTTTAAAAATAATTGGACTAGGCAAATTTTTAATGTTTACCAATACCAGCTGTTTTCAAAGGACACAGGGAAAACAACCACATGTCAACTTTGGCAAAGGTTAGACTCAATACCATACTTTTGAGGAGCATACAGTGAGTTATCTATAAATATTATATGTATATAACCTATGGTCCATCAATTCCTTTCCTAGGAATTTATCCTGCAGCTATACCACACAAGAATGCCAACATATGTGTATATGTAAAAGTATTTAGTTGTGGTATTGCTGGATTCATTGTGTGTGTGTGGGGGGGTGTCAAATGACCATAAATATGAAGTCTGATTAGACAAGACCTAAGTTAGCCACTACATGAAACATTAGGCAGCTTTACAAAAGAATGCATTCAATTTCTAGCCCTGGCTGTGTCTCTGATTACATATGTATGTTAAATCCACATCTCTTCCTATCACTCAATGAGTTTCAGCCACACTGCCCTACTGTTGATAAGGTTCTATTTCTAAGGCTCTGCACCTGTCTTTTCAGGAAGCATCTTCCCCAGCTGTCCACATGGCTTACCTACTGCATTCATTCAAACACCTCATTTCAGAGAGGCCTCCTTAACTATTTTTTTTTTAAATATTTATTTTTTAGTTGTAGATGGACACAATATCTTTATTTTATTTATTTATTTTTATGTGGTGATGAGGATGGAACCCAGGGCCTCCCACGTGCTAGGCAAGTACTCTACCGCTGAGCCACAACTCCAGCCCCCTCCCTAACTATTCTGACAAACATGGCCTCTTGTCACTCTCAAATCTTTACCTAGTTTTTTTCTCCCTTCCTAACCTTTAGCATTATCTGCCATTTTATTATTATCTGTTTGTGGTCTGCTTCCCCCATGAAAGTTAACGTCAATGAGCTAGGAGTCACGTAGGTTTTTACTCAATAATATATCTTTAACACCTAAAAAGCTAACAAAGTTTAGCTTTTAATGAATGCTTCTCAAATACACTGCTCTGCTGATATGGAAGGATGATTCAGGCATAATGATACTGGGGAAAAAAAACAGACCCCCCCCAAAAAGAATGGAATGTATAATTTTATTTGATTAAAAAAGGGATAAACAGAATATGTGCTTTTCTAAACAAGGAAATTTTGAGAAGGATTAAAAAATATGTAAAACTTGCTGCAAAATACCTCTTAACAATTGAGAATAACCATGCTGGTATTAATATTATACACTAAAATATATCTGTATTGCTTAAATTATGAAAGCCAAACAAGATAAAAGGTACTATATTCAAGCAGATTATCTCATCTTTCAGAGTTTTAAAAACATGGAAAAATCTTTATTCTGTTTATTAAACAAACCTTCCATTCCAGGGCTCGGGTGTACGTAGCTCTGTGGCAGAGCACTTGTTTACCATGCTGGGGGCCCTGGCTGGATCCTCAGCACCAACAACAAAGTAAAACAAAATACCAATCTGCCATGGAAAAGTTCTAATCAATCATTATTTTAAAAGTGAAACCAATTACAAAAGCATTAACAATGCAAAAGTAAATTCAAGTTTTACCATTTGAATTGAGAGAAATTTGATCATTTCTATGAACTAAAATGAACTTAATAGCGCATGCCTGGAGAAACAAAAGGTGACTAAAGCAGAATCCACACCCTCAAGGAATTTAGTGGGAGAGATAAAATCCAAACCTTCAAAACACAATGCAACCCTTGAAACAGAAGTACAGACCAGAACCAGGGTAGAGACAGTGACTGATTGCAGCTCAAATATGGGGCAAGAGCTACATATCGAAACACAGGGAAAACAACTTAATTGATAAAATCTCATTTCATTTGATGAATGTTGGAAATTGTTTCTAATCCATTATTTATGTTCACTGTAAAACTCATTCAGAAATTTCCCTGTTGGCATTTTCAGAATTTACTGTGGATCAACAAACATTTAATTGGTGCAAAATTGATGTCATTGTGTAAGTAGTTCCCTCCTTGTCTCTGTATCTCCCAAACATAATATTCAGAATGTATTCTTGTTTTATTTTATTTTTTAAAAAGGGCAACATCAAAAATCTGTCAAGAGTTTGGTTCTCATTCAAAGCCAAAAATAGAGCCCAAATAGCTTGAAACGTCTTCAGCAGGCAAACATTCAAGGAGCTGCTCTCTGCCGAAGATGTTTTGTTTCATAATTAATTTTAAAGCAATTTTAAGCATGAACCATATCTAAAATTTTTATTTTTAGTCTAGGTTATAAACTCATGGATTTCTCTGTAAGTAAGTCCATATTTGTACCTTGTTTCTATCTTTCTCTGTTAATGGATAATTATCAACATACTATGAGAGAAGTACTCTATTTAAAAAATCCTTAGCTTTTTTTATACCTACTTCAGTTCTAAATAAAAAAGTTCCTCTTCAGGGCCCAGTTATGGGGACTTATTTTCTACATCCTCAATATAGTTTATATAGAAAATAATATAATAAAATATAAACAGATATATATGCAAAATTTGACATAAAAACCACCATATAAAACTAACAAAACCCCAAAACTCACCCACTTAGTGAAAGACTAAATGAAGGTATTCTCTTCACCAAGAGTATCTATGGTTTAGCTGTTACTATTTGGAGCAGAGACACAGCTTTCCTCTAAATTTAGCTCCATGCTACAGTATAATCTGCTCAGTAAGGGTCAGCCTTTATAAGGTCCTTGCTGAGCCCTTATCAGAGAGAGCCCTGGCCTAAGATAGAAGCAAGGGCATTTTGAGCAGAAAATGGTGCTAACTTAAACCTGGGAAAGTAACAAAGAAACAGTAATAAAGACAATTCTATAGCTCACTGTAAAACGATTACATGTATTACTTTGCATTATAATTTGAAATCAACTAACTTTTCCCCTTCTAACAAAATGGAACAGCTCTATGGTTTAATACTATTAAAACTTGTATGCAGAATGTCAAACAAAATAGATTTAAGATTTCACAGGTCATCTAAGAGACTATCTCTTGGATATCACACAAGAAAAAAGAGAACCATAAAACACTTAACTGATTCAATAATTCAAAATTTGGAAACTAGTCATTATTGAATTAAAAACCTCCTTTTCTGGGGGAAAAATCCTTTTAAAGTCAATGTTGTAGGGTTTAATGAGAAGGTTTTCAAGTCTGACATGTTTCATATATTTCACCCCACCTAATTACACTAATCAATCCTCTAACCATCCTAGTGTCCACTGTAGATTCCATTCTTTAACTCAGAACTACACCCTGGGCCCAGGTGTGACAAGGGGGCAAGCAGCCTAGATACTAAACCTACTAGTTTTCCCAGCCCACTTGAAATGGACTGAAAACTTGGATGTTGACTATTCTGTCTTGACTGGTATTCTTGTTTCTTTAATTCTCTCAGTATTGGAAGGAGCTGATTTACCAGAGAAGGACTCAGTCTTCCTGTTGTCCCTACAAGGGAGTGATTGTTCTTATCCAGTGATCCAAAGGTGTGGTCTTATGCTCTATTTTTAACTCTTCTTCTGGTTTAGCTCATCTTTAGACTATGAGACACTGCCTTACATGATATGCTATACTACCAATGTATTGAATATGTAGTATGAACATAATAATCACATTATTTAACCTCAGTCTTATGAATATATATATAGTCAAAAGCAGAGGTCACAACATTTGTGTGTGTGTGTGTGTTGAGAGCCACAGTTTAGTTGGAATGACGCCTGGCATTTTGCTAGAGGGAATGGTTGAAAGGTGACCCTGCTCCAGGATTAGGGCGGATCCTCCAGGAATAGGAGGACTCCTGCTGGGATTAGGGCGGATCCTGCTGCCTTGGGCACCCACTACTTTGGAGTTCCCCTGGAGTTCTCAGGGGGTTCTGGGAGAATTGGCGCGTGGAGCCCAGTGGAGGGAGTGTACTCCCGGGAAGTGTGTGTGCAGGTGAGAGTTCGGGAATAAAGAGTTGCTGTTTGAACTTACAAGGCTTTGTGCCCAGCCAGACTGCGGCATGTGTGTGTGTGTGAGAGAGAGGACAAAAAGAAAATACTTTAGGCTCTGTGGGCTATATAGTTTCTGTTCCAACTACTTGATTCTGCTGGTCTGACAACAGCCATAGACAATATGCAAACAGACAGTAATGGCTGTATGCCAATAAAATTTTATTAACAAAACAGACAGTGGTCCACACTGGCTCCACAGGTCAGTTTGCAGACCTCTCTTCTATAGCAGGGTATCCAATAGAACTGGACTTGATAATGGAATTTTTCTGTATTTGCATAGTCGAATATGGTAACCATAAGTCACATTTGGCCATTGAGCACTTGAACTGTGGCTAGTATGACTGAGGAGATTAATGTTTAATTCTATTTCACTTTATTAGTTGAAACTTAAATAGTCAATGTGCCTGATATCTACCATGTTGGGTACTGCACTTATGAAGTTATCCTTCCATCCCCTAATACTTAATTTGATAAAAAAGTAAAAATAGGGGCTGGGGCTGAGTGGTAAAGCACTCTCCTGGCACACATGAGGCACCGGGTTCAATCCTTGGCACCACATAAAAATAAATAAATAAAATAAAGATATTGTGTCCATCTACAACTAAAAAATAAATATTTAAAAA
>NW_025999905.1:8936584-8962571 GCF_001458135.2 Marmota marmota marmota | reverse complement strand
AAAAAAAAAAAAAAAAAAAAAAAAGAAAGAAAAAGAAAAAGAAAGAAAGAAAAGGAAATTTAAAACAGAAGATAGTATAGCTATAAAAGAAAAATGTTTCTAAAGAATTTTAAATTCAATATTCTTTTAGGATTAAAAAAAATTCACGTTCTCTTCTTATACTTATTAATATAAAAGAACATAAACAACCTTGTCAAACTGCATAAAACTTAATATTAGTTTCTTCTAAAAAATTTACAAGCATATTTTTCAGTGGGGAACATTGATGGTGGAATCAAATTGTGCTAAGCAATTACCTTATGAGGAAAGGATCAATTAATGACAAGGCACCATGGCAAAGTTGGCATTTTTCATGTTTCCAGAACTATTTTTCTATCTCAAGTGTAATTAGTACTACCTAAGTTCTAAACTGATATTTCCTTTGGAATAAAAATAGAAATGTTCCAAAAGCTACATGCCAAGTATCCATGTACAACCTTTATATAGAGACAAATTAAGGTAATTACATATAATTTGTTATCTTAATGAAGTTATTTTCAAAAACTTTTAAGAAACATAGTTTATTCCTAAAATACTTTCACTCTACCAATCAACTCCTGCTGTCCACTTCATCTAACCTCGAAGCTCCTTAGGGCATGGATGTTTCTTTGAGTACTTAGGTTTTCCCCAGATGGAAAATCTCCCAGATTCTTAATCCCCTCCCTCCAACTGACTAGGCTCATCTGATCTTCCAGATGCTCCCATCTTGCTGATGCCATTCTTATTTCTCTCAACACTTGCAAAGACATGGACGCATGTACCCTACCAACATTAGAGAATACTTTGGCTTTTAGACAACCTATCCCTTAAATAAAGGTTTCAGGGTATTTTAATAGCAAAATGACCTAAAACCTCTGTTCTAGATAAGACCCTAAGAACCTCTGTCTACAAGATAACAATTGTAATAACAATTGAATACCTCTAATATTAAAATTGTAAATCCTGAAAATGTTGAGGAAACAGTGGCATAAAACAAGGATATGTCCAATGGCTACACTGTATATATTAATGTATCAAGTATTTGGGGATATCTATTACGTGTAAGGCATTGTACTAGAACAATGTTTTCACGCAGGATAGTTGATGATTTTGTCACCCAGGAGTACTTGGCAATGTCTGGAGATATTTTGAGATAGGATCTTACTAAGTTGCTTAAAGACCTCGCTAAATTGCTGAGGCTGGCCTTGAACTTGTGAACCTCCTGCCTCAGCCTCCCACGTTATGGAGATTACAAGTCATGGACCACTCACTGTGCCTGGCTTCTGGAGAGATTTTTTTTGATTGTCACAGTCAGAGGATGGGTATAGATGCTACCAGCATCTAACAGCAATGGTGTCAAATATCCTATAAGCTACCAGCATAAGAAAGCCCTCCACAACAAAGGATCATGTGGTCCAAAATTTCAACAGTGCTATGGTTGAAAGACATTACATTAGGAAAGAAATAGTGGTACATTTAAGAGCTAAAAATTTTGCACATGGAACTAAACACACCTCAGCAGCAACTCAGCAGGTATTTAATTGAATGACTGTTTACGTTTAGCAAACACTGATGTCAAATATTAGAGAAAATAAACTTATCACTGAGTAGACCATTTTATATGAAAGCAAAAGTACCATGATGTATGAAATAAATGTTTCCCAGTCTCAGATTTATTTCTGCATTGATAATTTTATATTCTATGATATTCATGGGTGGTAGAGGACAGGCAGAATATAATTTTAAAGGAAGAACTAGAAAAAATAAGGTTGGGCACCAGCAGATAAATTTTTCCTACTTTAAGATGATGCAATAATGAATAGGAACAAAAAAGACAACAAAGACAAATTTTAAAATGAAATACATTTACTAAAAATGAAATTGCCTATTTTTTATGACTTGGAGAAAACAATGATATGCTAAGTGGATACAGTAAAATGCAAAATTTTGTATTCTGATGTGAATTTGGCTATGTAAAATAAACCAGCACTCAATGAGCAGTGGGCTTAAGGGGACATTTAATTCCTCTTATCTATACCTCTCTAGATTTTCTATAATATAAATACAGGTAATAGATTAAAAAAAATTGCATATATATAAATGAAAAACTTTAACCTCCTCTGAAGTTCCTATCAAATCCAAAAAGTTACAAGCAACAATATTATTTGTGTATGAAGAAAAATTATATTAGACAGGATATAAATAAAATTCTGCAATATTAGATATAATTCTCTCCTAAAAGAAACCAGGATTCCTTGAATAAATGGTTGATACCAAGGCTATTCAAGGAAAGGTTCACTATGATCCTGGGAGGTCTTGTGCCATAAAATACATAGTTTAAAAAAAATCAGAAAAGTATTAAAACAATACAGGATCCTTCTTTTTGGAGATACTGGAGATGTAACTCAGGCCTTGCACATGGTAGGTAAATATTCTATCACTGAACTGTATCCCCAGTTCATTTTTTTTTTTATTTTGAGACTGAGTCTCACTAAGTTGCCAAGCTGGCCTCTAACTTGTGATCCTCCTGCCTTAGCCTTCTGAGTTGTTGCAATTACCAGTACTTTATACCTGGAGCCACGTTCATAGGAATAATCTTGAGGACAATTCTGCTAAAGCTAGCTTGGGGACAATTTTATTACCAAAATAATTTAAAGAACAGCAATGATGAATATGCTATTAAATAAAATAAGAGCCCACAATTTCATACTTATAACTTCATATTCCATTTATTTATTCATACCAAGGATTGAACCCAGGAGGGCACCTAACCACTGAGTCACATCCCTAGACCTTCTTATTTCTTTCTTTATTTTATTTTGAGATTGGGACTTGCTACATTGCTTAGGGACTTACTGAGTTGCTGAGGTTGGCTTTGAACTCAGGATCCTCCTGCCTCAGCCTCCTGAGTCCCTAGGATTATAGGTGAATGTCACCGTACCTGGCTCATATTCCTTTTAAAGAAAACAACTTAGTATACAACGAAAAGGGAAGTAACTGGAGATAAAAAAGGAAACATGAGGCCTGGGGATACAGTAGTTCAGTGGTACAGTGCTTGCCTAACATGCATCAGGTCCTGGTTTTGTTCCCCAGCACCACAAAATCAACAATAAACAAAATAAATAAAAACAAGAAAAAGAAACATGGAATTAGAAAATTCAGTTTGCAATCATCACACTACAAATTGATTCATGCATTGAAACATGGGAGATTCATCCATGTATATTAAATCAAGATGAATATGTGCATGTACATTGGGAAGCCCATGATGATCAACAGGATAACTGCATAGCCTTAAATCATCTTCACATGAATCACAAAAGAAAAAATGGTGACTACACATTGGAGAAACATGGTCAACAACAAACCTTCAGAGGATTCATACTGAGGAGCATGGGATATTGCTCATGTGGTATTCCAGACAAAAATGCATGATCTGACTCTAATTGTCAAGAAACAAAAGTATACCTAGGAATATTCTCCAAAACCAGGTGGCCTGTATTCTTAAAAAATAGAAATGTCTCAACAAAGACCGAAGAACTGTTTTATTAAAGGAGAACCAAAAAGACATAACTAATAGTAACACCTGTTAAATTAACTGAATTTTATTATTGCACTGGGGTGCTGTAAGAAAAGTCTCTTATTCTTAAGCTCAGAACCACAGGGACTTTGTATTTTCTGGGACTGCTTAGAAAAAAAACTTGCCACAGAGGGAGGTAACATCACTTTCCAGATCCCTCAGGATTTGCTCAGCTGTAAAGTAGGAAACAACTTAGCCACATCAATCACTCACTCAGGAAAAACCAAATTAACTCCTGATATGAACATGTCTATAATAAATACATTATTCTGGTTAATATAGTTTGTATTTGACTGATCTATGCATAATGAAAAAGTTTTGAAAAATGTTTTTATTGCTGTAGCACAGCAGGGGGTTCTTCACCTTGCTGCACACCAACACTACATAAAATCCTTGGCTTAAGTGAGCCATGAAGTGCTTAGCCACACCTTGCACTACCTCTGTAACTCCTGCTGTGGAAATATTTTTCCATATTACATTGTCAACTAATCAGCAATTCAGAAATATATAAAATGAAAGTGATAAAGATTGTCATCATGAAAATAAACTCAATGGTGAAAAAGCGTGTGTGTGTAAAATAAGACATGGGGTTTTTAAGGAAAATAAATTCTGATCTCTGCAAATTCAAAGCAAATACCTTTAAAACTGGAAAAAAAAAATGATTCCTGAACAAAAACTTTTAAAAATTCGTTAAAATCCATTATTTTTTCTACATTAAAAATATTTACCAAAACAACACACATGTAAGTATACAATGCTACATAGTAATTTAACTCATAAAAAAGCACATATTTCAGAATTTACACATGGAACAACTTCTTCCCTCAAAAACAAAGAAACTCACAAATACTATAAATTAAGCTAATAATGCTGCTACTAATCAAAATTCCTTTTAATTAATATATTTCTGAACTCCAACCCCTGCTTTATAAAGAATTTCCCCCAGAGTCTACAAGACATTCTTTTCATTATCTTCAATGATGAAAAATTTTACTGCTTGATGGAGGGTTTAATTTTAGGAAATCAGAGATAATTCAGAATCTAATCGGTTGAAAAGGTATGTGGCCATTTTGAAGCTACCTGGTCTGTGTATTTCTATGTTCAATCATGTCGTATTTCCTGATATACATACTTTTTATGTACTCGAAATAAATATTGAAAAAAAAAAACAATGGCATTCAAGGCATAAAAACTTTTCAATAGAAATTTCAAAAACATTATTCATTAGTTGAAGTATCAGCACAGTGAATATACAATCTTGCAAGGTGATGATTTGGAAGGTCCATATGTTCCAACATTTGGGTTTATTTTACCCATTATGATTGTTTTTTTCTTATTGACATATGGCCATATATTTCATATACAATAGTATATGCCACTTCCTTATTTGACAAAGGTGTGAAAAAAATGCTTGCATGAGAAAATAATTTCTTTAAAATAACTCTAATTATAAAGTCAGCTTACCATGTAGATTCTAGAAAATTTAGAAAAAAATTGGGAAAAATGTGAATTTAGCTTTCTGCAAATGATCATCAGACACATTTAAATAAAATGTAAATTCCTTCTTCTTTATCATAGAGAGCATATATGTAGAAAAATATTAAAATCCAATTCTATCACCTTTTCTAATCTTAAAGTGTAACTTAAAATAAAAGTTGCATTAGGACTTGGAGTTAGTTGTATGACTTAATTCAAAGAAAGTTTCTAGCATCTTTCTTTTAAAAGCATTGTTTTGGGCTGGGGATGTAACTCAGGGTACAGCACTTGCCTAGCATGCACAAGACGCTGGGTTTGATCTCCAGCAAAGGGTGGGGTGGGTTGGGGGTGGGGGTTGTGTTTCAATGCTTCACTTTAGGAAAAGTAGAAACCTTTCTTGGAGAGGAAAATATTCTAGAAATTTGGTTAATCATATTATAGTTCTAAGCTCAAGAAATAACAAGATGGTTTCTATATTGATAATGTACTTATAGCAAACAACAACAAATACTAACAATGTATAAAGGGGCATAAAATAAAAAGTGAAGTCCATTTCTCTATTTTTCACTCTTGTTCTAATGTGCTAGTTGCACTCTATGGGAATGATAATAATTCTAACTCTTTAACATTGTACTACATGATTTTCAGAAAATACGTACATATGAGATCTCCACCTATATCGAAGAAAAAACAAAGGTAAAAAAGTCTCCTCATCTCCAGTGTTAATTCCTCCAGAAAATGTCCACCTCTTCAGAAGGTTCCTAAATAAAGGTTGAGCCCTTCTTGGTACAGGAGAAAGATGATCTTTACATGAGATTTGCCTTTCACCTAAATGCACATACATACAAGATGCACATACAACCAAGGCCTTCCTAACTGAGGTAAGAAAATCCAGTCAATGCAAGGAATACATGTCAAATGCCAGAGAGCAGTCAGTTTATAAGGGCCTGATGAACATAAATCTCATGGGAGTGTTTGTGGCTAGTGGGTCAAAATGGAAGCCAGGGTTAAAGTTACAACCATGAGTACTGAAGTGTGTGTGTCTCTCTCTCTCTCTTCACAGGATTTTAATCAAGGAGAAAGGAAAACAGAATCTTCTGGGGAAAAAAAAATAATATACAAGACTGGTAATAGTGGAAGATTTTTGCATTGTAGCAACTGTTTAAAACACATGGTAATGGACTCTCTAAAAGCTTAAAGGTGGTAGTGGGCATGTGTCCAAACATTTACTCACTTATTAGTTCTCTCAACCAAGAAACTCCTGCCCCATCCTCCCATAGACATGCCAGAGCCTGTCTAGCAAGTGAAGCTTTATGTGAAGGGTTTCTCACCCCCCCCCCCACTTTCTCTCTCTCTCTCTCTCTCTCTCTCTCTCTCTCTCTCTCTCACACACACACACACACACACACACACAACATATGCCTATTAAACACAGTGAGAACATGAACTACAAACATATGCCTATTACACACAGTGAGAACATGAACTACATAGGGCACAGCACACCAATGATATTGGACTATATTCCCTGATACAACTGTATAGAAGTAGACTACACGAATTCAAATTAAAAGAAGGTGGGCTGGGGATTTACTTAGTTGGTAGAGTGCTTGCCTCAAATTCACAAGCCCATGGGTCAATCCCAGCACCACAAAAAACAAAACAAAAAACAAATTAAACGGAGGTGGGGAGACCAGTCTAACACTACAAACTCTCTCAATTACACTTTTCAGTAAGGTTCAAACATAGAGAATAATTCATTCATTTGTTTGCCAAAATACAACCAGGTCTGGTACTTAGTTGATAAGGGAGACATTAGGGAGCAGATCAGAGAAGTTTTCGATGCTCCCTTTCTAGCAGGCAAAGCTTTGTTCCAAGCACTGACCAAAACAAAAAACAACAAAAAAGAAGGATAAGAAAAGAAATATGGCAGTCGGACGATCAATCATACCTTATATCATGCATTTGAGTTGCAGTTGTGTTTATTAATGTTTTGATAACATTGCTTTTTCTTTTTTTTAAATTATAATCAACATCTATGAGGAATGGAACACTTTGAAAACCATGGCTCTAAACCCAGGTCTCAGCTAACCTCAAGATAAGGTGTGGAGATGATAAACCACTTGGCTGAGGGCCTGTGTTTCACTTTATATCGATGATATAGTGGAGATCAAAGCAGAAAGATCCTTGCTTATCTGGAGCTTACAAAGTCAGAAAAGTAGGGGCCAGAGCCCATCAACTGTCTTTACTCAATGCACTTTTCAAAGAGCCAAAGTTGTGGCAGTATCTTCGAAAGTTATTTATATGATTCTTGAAGGCAGTTTTCTCATTATTTGCCTCATAGATCCTATAGTCTAGAATTAGGTCGAGTAAATATTAATTTAAAGTCTAGTTTAGCACTAGAATAAATTGAATTAGCAGATGTTATCTCCAATATGCCAAATAGCTCTCCATATAGTTCATCATTTTTTCTTTGGGTACCAGGAATTGAACCCAGGGGCACTTAACCACTCAGTCACATCTCTACCTCTTTTTATTTATTTATTTTATTTTGGGATAGGGTCTTACTAATTTGCTTAGGGCCTCACCAAGTTGCTGAGGCTGGCTTTCAACTTTGTGATCCTCTTGCTTCAGCCTCCTGAGTAGCTGAAATTACAGGTGTGTGCTACCATGACTGGCTTGAGTTCTTTTAAGGAAAATAATTGTATTTATATTTAGAGAGAGGATTTAACAAAAATACTGCCTCTTAGGAACATACTAATATTAGGAAATTTATGGTACCATGATTTCTGTAACACTATAAGATCTAGTTTCTAAACTGTTTCTGGTAGAAATCAATTCTAGCAAAAAACAATCTTTAGCCTCCCAAACACCAACCCTACATCCTCTTCCTTTAGCCAGCAGTTTCCTCTGTACCATCAACTTAGGGTCCCCTTTCCTGTTTATAATAGCCCCATCCTATTACTTTGTACACTGAGAAAACATTTTGTCATGTCCTTTTTTCCTTTAGAAATGACCATAAATCTAGAAAGCTGTCTAGATGAGTTTGAAAAGCATTAAAGACCTTTTTGTGAATACACAAAAAGGATGACAGGAGAATATTAAAATACTGCACACCCCATAGAAGCTTATGACATGTTCTCTACAATGGCTGAGTCCTAGTACCTTTACTATTTCCTTTTCTTGAGATGCATTTGAAGTCCTCAAAAATAAAGGTACATCTAATAATTATTTCTAAAAGTCTTCATCTTGTATAAAATAAGTTGAAATATGAAAAGAGAACTTTAATTTTCCATCTTACAAATTTATTGTTTTCCTATTAAAATATTAACATTTCCAGAATCAAGAGAATTAAAGATAGTCAAAGGATTATACTATCCTTAATATTAGTGTGGGCCATTATTCTTTCTTACCTCTATCATCATATTTTCTTTGTTCTTAACATATATAGAACAAAATCAAAGGAAGCGCCTAATGCTATAATCCAAGAAAGAATAAAGAGAACACTGTCTCTTTTGCATTTAACAAAGAATGGTTCATTCAGTGAGCTACCTAAACCTTTATTTTCAATGCAGATAGTTTACAAATATGACTATCTGAGCATTTTTGGCACCCTTTATTCAACACATGCCAAATTTGGAACAGGC
The DNA here is from genome assembly GCF_001458135.2 of Marmota marmota marmota. Lineage (NCBI taxonomy): Eukaryota > Metazoa > Chordata > Mammalia > Rodentia > Sciuridae > Marmota > Marmota marmota. The sequence goes on along the minus strand of NW_025999905.1, from coordinate 8,953,850 downwards.
CAAATTATTCCACTTGGCACCTGACTGCTTAAAGGATACCTGCTGAAGAAATCCATGGCCTCAATACACAGACACCAGAGTGAGCTAAGAATGGAAAGCATTCTTGTGCATGAACTACTAATATTGGTAGATTTTATAGTAATTAAATGATCTCTAAAAACCCTTCAAACAATGTGTGTGAAGACATGATAAAAATAATATTAAACATATCCAAAATTTAAAGAAAAATTTTCCCCTCTTTTTTTGTGTGTGTGATATTAGGGATTGAACTCAATCCTCACATATGCTAGGCAACTACTCTACCACTGAGCCACAAACCAGACCCACAAAGATGTGCGAACACCAGGAAACATAAACTACAAAGTTATAGGAAGCAGAAAGAAAGCATCTAAGTCAGTGTTCAGTTAAGCAAACCCTGAATAAGAAACTTGCAGGCACAACCTGTCCTGTGCCTGACCCTGATTTTTATATATTAACATACTTATCCTAACAATGCTGATACTGCTCACAACAGTTTTCATACTTCTTTTTGGGGAAAACTTTCTGAAGTTGGCTTAGGAGGCATACAAGAGAACCGGTATCTCCACTTCATTCACATTTCAATTCTTAGCTAAGCTAAATATATTTGCACCCCTTCTGTAAATTACTTTGTTGGTTTCCAAAAACCGATGGAGATTAACTGCCAGCAAGATACTCATAAAACTGTGAAACAAGCACTGAGTGATTCCACCTACCATCTAGTTTTGTCAAGAAGTTTAAAATGTGATGTGATTTGCTTATGGAAATGTATTGTTCACAAGACAGTCCTTTGCAGATTTAAGTGTAACTGTTTTAGCACTTAAATGAATAATTGCATGTCAAACTCCAAATATAGAGAAATTACATTTGCATTCATATTAGTTCATGTTATGTGAAAAAATAAAATAAAACCAGCAATTTCTTAGGGGCTGTAATACTTCCAAATTTTCCCTTTGAAACTGTCATTACAGAAAATTTCAAACACATCCACAGAAGAGAGAACAGTATAATGTAGCCACCATCCAGCTTCAACCACTAACAGCATAGTTAATTTTGTCTCATTTATATCCTCACTCAGTCCCTCTCCCCTGCCACAGAATTACATTAAAGCAAATCCCAGATGTCATACCATTCTCCCCCCATTTAAATAATTCAGAACATGTCTCTGAAAGATAAGGGATGTTTTAAAAACACAACCATAACATTATTTCAAACCTAAAAACAATTAAAATTCCTTAATATCAAATATCAGTTAAGATGTGGTCCCAGTATTAAGTCTAAGAAAATGTCAAGGAAAATAGTATCTGGAAGATATAATATTCAAAACTCAAAAAGGAGCTGTACACTGCAATAAAAAGGACACAGGGTCCTCTTAAACTGGAGCTAGAGATCAGAGGCTTGAATGGAGGAATCCAGGAATGATATGACAAATTTCTAATATTGCATATGAACAATTTTTCTTTTCTTGGTTGACAGCATTCACTCAAATGTCAAGAAGCTTGAGACTCAAAGCATTTAAAGACTTTCTGCCCCTGGTTATGGTTATATGTGCTCAGTGCCACATCACTTCACATTGCCAGGAAGGATTAGTCAAGTAGGAAAGCAAATCCACCTAAATTAACTTAGAGATCAAATGAATTCATCTCAGCATTCACTGAGCAAGTTACTGGGTTATATCTTGAGAAACTAAGACGAATTTGACCTAATTAATTTATAGCATAGAAGAGGAAGGGTCCAAATAAATTAACATAAGCTATATTAGAATGTGATGGTAGTGGTGCAAGCTTTATGTATTTTTATGTGGACACATATCCAGAAGCAAAGAAGTTAATTCAGAAGAGGTTAAGGGGGAATGGGCATGGCCTGGGGTCCATAAGAAGATAGGAGAAAATTAGAGAACACCAATAATAGTACTAGCTACTACGATGCTTGTCAATGCCACCTTTGTGCAAAGATTTTCTTTACTCACTTGCTCATAGACCTGAATAATGTGTGTGAACACATTATTTAGGTTTTATTATTATAATAGGGTCTATACTCCCCTCACTGGACAGGGTGGGAGAAGGAAATCATAGTTGGAGGAAAAACAACTTATATTTAAGTCAGGTCTTGAGAGTTGAGCAGCTCATCAGATCTGGGGAGAAGAGACTAGGTGAAGAAGGAAGGGAGGTTATTCCAGGAAGAGAAAAGCAAGAACAAAGGGGTGGAAATTACTGGCAGGTTAGGGAACCAGCAGTGTGGTGACCTCAGGGCAATGTGGGAGGGCCTGGCTGACTGGAAATGCTTGCTGGGACCACAAGATGGAATCCTGTTCTGTGGCCAGTGGAGAGCCAATAACAGCCTAATGAGTGTTCCTTGAATTAGCTGGATGGGTAGAGAAAGAAGCAGGCTATTTAGGATCCACCGTAATAGGCCAGAAGAAGTCTAAGGCAGTAGCAGTAGAAAAGGAGATGAGAGGACACATAGAGTATTTCAGACATTTCAGAAATGATTATTTTTAAAAAGGTGGAGTAGATATGGAAAAAAGTACCACACAAATTTCATTAAACAATGGCCTATTAGTATATTCCCAGTTCTGGAAAAAGAAAGGGAAGGAAGGAAGGAAACAAAGAAAGAAAGAAAAAGAAAATGTAGTAGAAATATACATATATGCTATATTTCAGAAAGAAGACATACATTCCCTTTGGTTGTAGGTAATGGAGAAGGAACTTGGGGAAGAAGTGGGAGAGAGACTTCTGTACCTTTGCATGCTAAAACACATGGACATATTAACTATTAGGTAGTCAAAAAATGTACAATGTGCCTCACCTGGCAGGCACATAGAGAATAATGAAAAGAAAAAGTTTTAGAGACAGACCAACCACTCTGAGTTCCAATTCTGGCTTCGACACTTTCTAACTATAGGGTCATAAGCAAATCAATTTACCTTAATTTCTGTTCTCTTATTTGCATAAAGGGACAATACTGGCTAATTCCTGGGTTGTTAGAACAAGGAAAAAATAATCCCATGCAAAGCATCTGGTAGAACAGCTAGAACAGACTAAATACTCAATATTGAGTAGCAATTTTATTATCAAAATATTTATTTGATGTGAAAACATTTTAATATGCTCATTAATTAATCCTATCCATACACCAAATATTTATATTATATAAAGTTATTAACTTAATCTATCTGATAAAGACTCTCCATTAGGTATGTTTCTGGAAATTTAAACTGAACATGTGATTTATTTGCATTTCTAGGTGGATGTTGGTTTTTCTTTGTCTTTAAATGTCATTGACTCTAAATTGATTAAAGTCATTATTCACAGACTAACCAGGTATCATAAAGCACCAAGAAAATTGATAATAATTTGTATCCTCGAGGAACTGACAACCCAGCAAGACAAACAGGTGTGACCTTCAAGTAACCATGACCCAGATTTGGCACAAGAGATGGAAACACTGGCAGGGAAGCACCCAATTCTGCCTATGCATCTGCTGGTAAGATGTTATGTCACATGTTGAGGTTACTCCTCAAGCATTTTTTTTAGGCTCCTGGGTTCCTTTGGCATGATACATTATAAATTGATTGTAACTGTGGCAGTAAAGCATTTTCTGAGTGTTACAAAAGACTGGTCTCTCTCAAAAGCTATGCTACTTGTTTGAACAGCTACATCATTATTAAAGCATCATCAAACAAAAGTTTCTTTGTTATACATGGAGATGAATAATTTGAAACCATTTTCATATGAGATATTCTGGCCCAGATCTACCCTCCTCCCCAAAAGCCAAAGCCTGGCAGGGGGATCAGGGGTGTCGTGGAGAGGCAGCTGGAGTTTAGGAAAGATTTTTGTTAAAGGTAAGAAATAATGATGAATATCTTCCCTGGATTTCAAAAGAGTCAGTAAATGCTTTCTGCACAATGAAGACATAAGGCTAGAGAAAAATGCATTTCACTTTATATATGGCACTATGGGAAGAAAAAGTGGTCCTGGGGATGCTTAACAAAAACCATCTACATAATTATTCAAATATTTCTCTTTGACACAGATGGGTCTTGAGAGAAACATCAATAATTGCCCGTAGACAAACAACAGTAAAACTGCAAACAGTAATTTCTAAAGAAGCTTTCATTGATGCTGTAAAAACATTATGGATGTACACCTTGGAGGAATGACTGACTACATATTTCAGAAAGGGAGTCTTGTTTCTAAGCCACTGAAGAGTGCACACTTTTATATACCCCCTATTTACCTATGGGAAGCTCGGGCTACATTATTACATTTGAATGAAGTTTGGATTAAGAGGCTAATCTAAGACTATATATAGACAGCAACACCAATTTAATCTCCGCCCCTCCTTCCCCTCCCTATTCCATAAATCTCAAAATCTGAGTTACAAAGAGACTGGGAACTCTAGCAGAGTGAAGAGGCCCTTCCTTCCCCTTCCTCCAGGCTGTATCTCATAAATCTAGCATTAGTGGAAGTGTAAATTGCTTCCAAACATCCTTAATAGGCACCACAGGGCGATCAGGTCCGGTTTTCTCCTACAGCTTCCACAGAGGCCAAAAGGAGATGACAAGTAATGGGGGGGACGAGGTTTGCCAAAAGAAAACTACCTTCTCCGAGTCCTTTACCATGAGCTCATCTCGCTCGCAAAGGGGAGCTCTAGTCCTTACTTCTAGCCCAGAGCCCCAGTGCCCGCCTCCCCGGAGGTCGCATCTGGCTGTGCCACGCACGAGACCATGTGCACCCGCCACTTCCCACCGCGTGGTCGGCCCCCGCCGGCTAGTGCTCAGAGGATCTCCTGGGACGGCCAAACGTGGCGAGTCGGGAGTCTCCATCCCAGGGCACTGATACATGATACATGTGGCGATGAGCGGGCAGAATGGGGGCTTCTTTACTTAGGGGCAGGAAGCCACCCCAGGAGGCACATGCTTTTTCCCCCGCCTGCTTTGGCCGTGTGGAAGCCCCCGACGCGGTGGCGGCCACGGCTTCCCCAATCCTGCTACGTCTCCCGGTCCCATCTGGGCTTCCTCTTACCTGTCCGAGGAGGTAGCGACGACGCGCGAGGCTGGGGGCTGCGGAAACTCCTGCAGCTGCAGTGGCGGCAGCAGACAATGGAGGAGTGAAGGACAGACACATTGACATAGACACACGGAACCCAGAGAAGCTCCGCCTCCCGCACCGCCCCCGCCTCCGAGCCCGCCCCCCGCCCGGTTGCGCCACTACGGGGGTTTTTGTGCGTTTGTAGCGAGACTTGCAGAACTTTGCGCACGCCAGGAAGGCAATGTCGGACAGAGAATGCAGGATACAGAATTTTAAATATTGCTTATTCCCAGATAACTGAGCCGGACGTGATGTAGGCGTGGGATGGGTAAGGCGAATTTAATACTCCCCTCTAGTTTTTTCCATTTGATTTTTCCCTCGTAGGCTGCTCCAATTGGAATCTCTTGTAGCTGCCTATTGCAGCTCCTCCTTCTGGCCGGGCCAATGACGCGCGGGGGCGGTGACTGCAGCTGGATCTGCGGAGTCCGCCTTCCCGGCTCGCCGGAGCTCGCTCCTTGCCCGCCAGCCTGTAGGAGCCTGAGAAGTGCTTCCGCGGTTGGCTTCAGTGCCCTGGTCTCAAGTTGCCTCTTTGCGGTTGACGTTCGAAACACAGGCACATCATTTCCTTTGTAACACTTCCTTTTTAAATCTTCAAGCTGGCGGGAGCAATGGTTCACATAAAGAAAGGCGAGCTGACCCAGGAGGAAAAGGAGCTGCTGGAAGTTATCGGGAAAGGTATGGGTGCTGGGCTTTGATCCGGGAGCTGCAAACTTGGCTGCGGAAAGTGGCTGGGCCCCAGGGGTGCCCCTGGTCCGGGTGAACCTTTTCTATGGTTCTGTGAAATTGGCAGTCTGGGGTCGGAAGAAAACCGTTTCTGGCTTTGGTCTGGGACCGGTTGCGGGGGCGAAGGTATGGTAGGCAGAAACACTGCTGTTACAGGTATGGAGCTCTGCAGAGGAGCGTCCTCTAAAATCAGCTTTGGAAACGTACGGATTTCCACTGCCCACCATAGACTATAATGAAGCATCCCCAGGGCGAGTGCCCTAGCGTGCATGTTCTTCAAAACTCCCAGGTGATTTTAACCACAGTTCGTCTTGGCGACAGTGGCCTGTTAGTTCCAGGTTATTAGGCGGGTATCTAAAGGGCCCTTTCGACTTCCGGAGGCCGAATTATCTGGATCCCTTGCTAGTCCCCGCCCTCGCTTGGAGGGTGGTGGGAGCTCTCACAGAGCGGGGTGCTTATAAGGGCTTAGAACTAGGTCCATAATTTGCCGCATTGAGGTTCCCTGCATTCAGGGCTTCCAGAAGCCCTGGTCGCCGCAGGTTTCTGCAGAGAGGCGAGAAAATTGGCAAGACGTCCACATCCACCCCTTTGCCAGTGTTAACACTGCTGGGATCTTCTAACCCCGCTCCTCAGCGCTTTCCCTTCCACCCTCCCTGAGCGTGTTCCACTTCCGCTGCTCGGGTTTGTAAAAAGGAAGCCACTGGGACGAGCCAGAAGCCATGTTTTGCCCTCAGTCCCAGAAGTGGACGTCCCAGAGGAGTTCTCTGCTGAATCTCCTTACCTGGCGGGTGACCGCAAGACCACATGCCTCTCCTGCACTGTCAAGGCGCTGGGACGAGGATGCGTGGGACTGTCGACATGATTAATGTGGTTTTAAATTCAAGAATTAGAAAGCCACGTCTGCCCTCAAATGGCAGAAAGGCCCAGAATTGCATCATAAGGCTGGCTCCCAGGATCCCTTCTTCTAAGTAGCGAGAATAAGGCCAATTTATTCTTCAGAACAACAAGGAAAGCCCAGATGTAAAGGAGGGGGAAAAAAGAATTTGAACTCAACAGGTGATGATGGGCTAAGCCCATTTGATTTTATCTCAACATTTCAAAGTCATTTGCAGCTAAATTTACCTTGTGTTCTTTGCCAGAATTGTGGGACTTTGGGTTGGGTTGTCATTGTTTGTACTGCACAGTTCTAGATGACCTATTTGGCATTACAGTCTTTCTGTTCTGTCTGTGAATAATCTCTCCCTGTCTTTGGTGTCTCAGAGATTCATTTCATAAAACATATGAATTCCACTTGTGTACCTGCTGTTTTTTGCTGGGCAAAAAGGGACAAAAGATCAACTCGCAGCCCGCCAAGGATGAGAATCCTGATTTTGAACAGGCCAGAACTATCACATATACTGTTAAAAGTGAAAACCAGTGAGCAGTTTTATAAACTAGGTCTCTGAAAGAGGAGGTGGGCATTCCCAGATAAATTCTAAGAGGTCCACCAGTTTTTATTCCAAAGATTATACAAAACAGAATTGATGAACATTTGCTCTTCTTAGTGCTGTGGTGTTTATGGATTCACATCATGGATCAAGTTGCATGAGTGCAGGATGCTATGTTTCATCACTTTTATTGGCCCATATCAATGAGAAAAGAACTGAAGTGGATTTAGTAGGTGGTATTGTTCATAAATCAAGGTCTGTGGGCAATCATTGCCCTCATCATTGCCCTCTCAATATGGGTAATGGGAGATATGAGACGATAACAACTATAGCCAGTATGTTATTACAAGCAAGGCACAATTTTAACCACTATGCATGTATTAATGCATTTAATTTTGATGAGCTAGAGATTATTTTGTTATATTATTATGTTATAAGATTCCTTATGGGGTGGTGGTTAGCCATGTGGTCTGGTTTTGAATCTTATCTCAATCATTTATTATTGATGTGGCATTGTGAAAGTTATTTTTCCTGAATTTCACCTTTTCCATGTGAATAATGGAAATAATAGTACCTCCCTCACAGCATTATTGTTAGGATGAAATGAGTTTGTATAGGTAAAGCACTTAAAGCACTGTTATCTGTTGCTATGGTAAATATGTTAATTTCTTCTTCATAGACGATGAAAATGAAGTAGGAGAACTTTTAGAAACTTCACACAAATCCACTATTTTAAATGCATGTGATACTCTACAGAAATATATTTTTAGCTTTATATCTGTGATTATATAAAAGTCTATGTCTATGTTTTTAAATTAAGGCACTTTAAATGTTTTCATATAACTTTTTTTTATACCTTATAGCAACTAACAAGCCAAATGATTTCCATACCTCGGGTACAGATTCCTTCCAATGTCCATTTTTGGGGATTCCACTAAAATAATTATTCAGATATATACATACCTAGTGGCTGAGGGTGTAGCTTAGTGGTAGAGTGAATAGCCAGCATGTGCGAGGCCTGCTTTCAATCCTCAGCACTGCAAAAAGACAAACCTATACATGCCTGAATCTCATGATTTTCTGATGAACTGCTGGAAACAGAATGTCACAAGTTTGTTTCTCCCTGTTTGCTTTAGTTGTATCTGATGATCTTCAGTAATGACCTACGGACTCTTATCTGGATATTAGAAATGTAACAACAAGTTATATTGTGCTGCTCTGAATATGAAATAAAAAGAATGTCTAATATGTAACAAAGGCTTACAGTGCACCCATATAGGGCAAATCCTTAGTCCTCTTAAGAATCCTATGGGATGGATACTACTGTCTTTGCTTTGTATATGGGGAAGCTGAGGGTTTTGTAGGTCATGTTGAATTTCATAGCAGTCCTAAAAGGGCAGTAGTGTGGAGGAAGAGAAGATAATAACAGAGAATGTCACTCCTTGCACCATCTTTTCCCTGCTGAAATGCTGGTTTATTCAGATAAACTGATCAGTTTCACCTTAATGAATCAGGTTGTGTTGTATTCTTTTCTTTGTTTTGAGCAACCCAGAAAAGTCCTCAGAAGGAAACAAATTATTAGTATTACTTTCATTAGTTTAGATCTGTTAATTTTTTAGACACAAAAGTCAATATTTATTTAAAATAGCAAAAGAAATTGGATCTGTTAATTTTTTTTTCTCCAAAGAAGGTAAAATTTGGCTGATATCATGTTTCCTTTCAGTGATGCATCCTTACCTTAAGAATTTGTTAAATCATATTTAACACATTTCTGACTCAGACTATCACAGTTTATCTTTTAAACTTCACTGCAAGATATTGTTTGAGATGTACTATGGGTGGTAAGGAAAGAATAAAGTAAAACCTCAAAATGAGCCATGTTTCTCATTTCTATGCTATTCTGGACTGTTTATGTTTTCTTCCTAATATCATTAAATTAGGAACACTAAATTAAAAGCCAACACAAGGTTTTTTTAATTGATATTGTTGCTCATCCATTTTCTAAAACCTGTTTTAATTCCATAGAAGCCCACACTGTTTCAGAATTTTTCTCATCCTGGTCCTTGCATTTCAAAAGGCTAACCATAACCTATTGAGTGGTGTGTGTGAGTATGTGTTTTCACGTGTGTGCATGCACACACATTTGTGATAAAATAAATATGTGTTTGCTCTCTGCCCCCAGTTCCTGACACAATTCCTAAAACCTTCATAAACTCCTAAACAAGAGTGCTAGGTGCATCTTTTGCTCTAACATTTGGTCTTTGACCCTGGTTACTGAAAACAGTTGCTAATGCCTTGGAATACCTGGGGTCACAGGAGTGTATTTTGTTATAATTTTATAATAAGTTGCCTCTTGGTGGGCTCTTAGATAGCTTCAGAATGGGGCTGGTTACTAGAGCCCAAGTCATAATTAGAATCTCTTGCCATCCTCCAGGAAGGACAGAAGCGATGAAGATTGAGTTAATAATAGATTATGTCTGTATTGAAGCCTCCCTACGTATTCTTGAACTATGAGATTCAGAGAGTATCCAAATTACTGCTAGTTGGAACACCCAAAGAAGGTTGTGTCCCCCTTCCCATATACCTTACTGTCAAATCCACAGCCCAGTTGTGCCAGTCCAATGGTAAGGTTGCTAAAAGACCAAAGAAAGTGCCCAGAGATGGTATGGGAGACGTATGACTTATTGGGAAAAACTTAAATCAATGACAGTTCTACTCCCATCCTTCAAAGTGCTTCACCAAGTAGTGTCTCTATTCCTCATGGATTTTGTCCCATGGTGGCTGGCTAGGTGAATGACACATATCCTTACCACAGTGCCCTCAGTTCTGCACTAGTCGCCACTGACAGGGGTTTTATGTGTTAAGTTACAGAAGCAGTGACATCAGCATTGGCTTGCTTAGTTTGCTTATGTGACAAGCAGCCCTAGGAGTATTTTCCTGGCATGCAAGAAGGTAGCTTTCAGCAGAGAGCACTAACTTGCCCCTAGTGTGCATGAGAAAGTCAGTGTCCTTCAAGATAATATATAGCTGGACATTTTGGCCCAGGCATGCTCTCATTTTACCTTTAACTTGGCTAGGTTTTGGGGAACATGAAGGAGGCATTCAGGGACATGGTGTTTTACTGTTCCCCCCTTTTTTTTTTCAGAAGATGACCGTTCTGGGGATTGAACCCAGGGAACACTTTATCACTGCAGCCCTGTTTTGTTTTGTTTTTTTTCTTTGAGACCATGTCTCACTGAGTTGCTGGGCCTGGCTTCAAACTTGGGATCCTCCTTCAGCCTCCCAAGTCCCCCTTTTCTTTAAAGACAATACACTTGCCCTATGTGTCTCTTCCACTGAGCTTTTCAGCTATATCCTTTGAAATGTCCTTTAAAATTAATAGGGAAATGTTAGTAAATGGTTTTCCCTGAGTTCTTTGAGCCATCCTAGGAACTGAGGAGGACACCCCATTGGTGTCGGCTGAGAATTGCTTGGTTTGTGGGGAAAACCTTTATACATTTGGAAATTTGGTGACAGAAGTGAAATATTGAGACAACTGAGTAAGAGTTTAGCAGGAGAGAACGGTTCATTTTTTTGTTTTTGTTTTGTTTTTCCCTTCATTACAGCTTGCTTTGCTTTGCTTCATTACAGATTTGCTTTTTTTACACTTAAAAAAAAAAAATTCCTTGACCAAACAGATTAACTCAGATTGTTGGCTACTGGGCAAACATTTTATAGAATTAGCAGACTGTTTGCTAATGAGAACCAAATGTTTTTGATCGTAATCCCCATCCTCACCTTGACATGTAGCAGGCTTTGACATGCTCACAATCCCTGTAGTGTTCATACATATCCTGGCCAGAAAGAAAGCAACTGCAGTTAGTTCGCAATGGAGAATGTGAAACATCTTTAAGTGAAAATGGGATGCAGGAGTTTTTGTTCAGTTTTAATTCTTCTCTAGAGTTCTTTGAGAAAGTCTCTGACAAGAAGCCACAGGTATGGATAAGGTTAATGTAGAATTTGCTTACAAACTCAAATCTCCCCATCCCCATTCTACCCCCTGCCTTTTTTTTTTTTAAGGCATTCAGCTAATGATACCAACTGACTTTAGTTGGAGTTCAGGGTCAGGAAAATGCACTCTTTACAAAAATAGCTGCTGTCATACTCCAGGGACATGTAGATCATTCTCTTGACATTTTCCCAACAGAGACATGCCTCTGTATATGGAGGGGACATTTCTGTTCCTCTGTTGGAGTGCAACACTCAAGGACTTGTCTAAGGGGCAGGTTGGGGAGAAAGAACATACTGATCTTCATTCTGTATTCCACCTTTATTCTGGAAGGCTAGCAGAATTTAGTATATTCTCGAACAGTAATTCTGAAATTCTGAAAAGCAGAGATAACCTGGTTGGGGGATGATACTATTCTTTATAATGTTCTTTTAGAAAAGAGGCTCATCTTATCCTTTCTCCCTGAGAACATCAATTTCTTTGTTCTCTTCCCAGTCAAACCAGAAATTATTTGGCAGAACATGTCTTGTATTAATGATGATAATCTCAACATTGTCTCCTGAAGTCACTTGATTCTGCCATTATGCCTTACAGAAGACTGGAAAAACCTGATAATCATGGCCCAATTTCAATTGGTTTCCAAATTCACTGAGGACTGACCTTCAAGTTTAAATTTGATCATTTTTAGCATGCTGGTTTGAATATTGACCATAGAACATTTTCACCGGGCACCAGATTTTACAGTTTAGTTTCACCTAAGCATTTCCAAACCAAGCATTCCATTATAAACATGCATTAATTCACAAGACCTAGTGCTGACAAATTATATAAATACTGACTGCGTTTTGAATTCCAAGTATTACACTGACTAGAATTTAAACTGTAGATGGTGATTTGGATCAGATGCCCTTTAAGATTTGTTTCAGTATTAAATCTTATGCTTTGTGGTTATTATTATTATTATTATTATTATTATTATTATTATTTTTAGACAGAGAGAGAGAGAGAATTTTTAATATTTATTTTTCAGTTTTCGGTGGACACAACATCTTTGTTTGTATGTGGTGCTGAGGATCAAACCCGGGCCGCACGCATGCCAGGCGAGCGCGCTACTGCTTGAGCCACATCCCCAGCCCCGCTTTGTGGTTATTATATTGTAGCCAAAATGAAAATGTGGCTAATTTAACATAGTTTAAGGTCAGTTAAAGTAAAAACAAGATAACCTATTTTAGTTTCTATAAATCTATTTCTCTCTACTTTGTGAATAAACATTATGTGATTGGATGCCTTATTTTCTTGCAACCCAAGGGCTGACTGGTCTTAGTTTTACAGATAATCCTTTAAAGTTTATTATTTTGATATGTTTAATTCTAGTGGTAAATAATCTTAGTTTTCAACTTTTTTTCAGGTACTGTCCAAGAAGCTGGAACACTTTTATCCAGTAAGAATGTTCGTGTTAACTGTTTGGATGAGGTAAAATGAAAAATATTAATAAAGTGTTTTATTTCCTGTGTAAATGTATGACACATATAATCTGTCAGTAAAAGTTTTCTAGTATTTGTGTTCAAATTATGCTGACACTCTCCAAATCAATGTAAACAGGCAAGTCACAAAAGACATGCATCTGAAACGTGTATAATCTTGTTAGTAATCAAATAAGTACAAATTAAGCCCAAGTCATATTGTTCTTTGATCAAGTATAAGAAACAAGATCTTTTATATATTAATGAATTATGTGTTATACTATTTTGTAAAGGAAATTCTAGCTGATATCAAACAAGTTCACCAAATGCAGTGTGTGATAGATGAAAAATAAAAATGTAATCAAAATAATAAAGCATATATCTGGGAATATGTGAACTCTAAATAATTTTTTAGCACCAGGCTAGTGGTGGTATGCATGCCAGTAATCCCAGCAACAAGGGAGGCTGAGGTAGGAGGATAGCAAGTTCCAAGCCAGCCTCAGCAACTTAGCAAGGCCCTAAGCAATTTAGCAAGATCCTGTCTCAAAAAATAAAAAATGCCGGGGATGTGGCTCTGGGTTCAATTCCTGGTACCAAAAATAATAATAATAATAATAATAATAATAATAATAATAATTCATTAATTCTTAGATTAATGAATAAGTAGAATAGAAATTGTCTTTTGAATTAAAAATACAACATTTATCAAAAGCTGTTTAGGTAGCCAAAGTGATATTTAGAAGAAATGATGTGCATTTATCACTGCCTGTTTTACATGGGTACTTTTTACCACTGAGTCATATCCCCAGCCCTTTTTATTTTATTTTTTTAAAGTTTGAGACATGGTCTCACTAAGTTGCTTAGGACCCCACTTGGTTGCTAAGGCTGGCTTTGTACTTAAGATCTTCCTGCCTTAGCCTCCTGAGACGCTGGAATTACAGGAGTGTGCCACCATGCCAAGCTATCATTGTACTTTCAATCTTTGTGGTGTTCTAAGTTTTCAGTTCATGAAATTATATAAAAAGAGTAAGGCACAAAGTAGGAGAAATGAGTTAGGAAAAATAAAATTAAATACAATAAAATTTAAAAAAGCAGTAAAGCCAAGCCACAAAATGAAGTCTAGATAAATTGGAAGTCACCAAAATAAAACCTTTTGTGTTTCAAGGCACACCATTAAGAAAATGAAAATAGAGCCTATAGAATAGGAAAAAATTTTTACAAAGTATATGTAATGAGGGACTTACAGCAAGAACATACTTTAAAAACATCTATAAATTAATTATTAAGGTACATATAACTTTATTAAGAAATTCCTTTGTTCCACATAAAATAGATCAATGATCAATATACATATGAAAAAATGCCCAGTATCATTAGCTACCAGGGAAATGCAAATCAAAGCCACAATGAGATACTACTTCATATTTACTTGGGATAGTTCTAATTTTAAAAAGTAGGTAATAATGAATATCATTGAAGATATGAAGAAATTAGAGTTCCTACAGATGTACAGCATACTAGCCTAATATTGATGAATTATTTGATTTAAGAATTGTGTAAGATGAATATCAATCATTTTAAAAGTCATTGTATTTAAAGAATTGTAAAGGCTTTTTTTTTTCATATAATTCAATTAAATGGATATTTCTAGTTTGTCTTTGAGAAAAGACAAGGAGGTGAGAAGTTTCATTCTGATCTTTCATTGGATCTAAGGTGCCATAGATTTAAAAACTCTCTAGATTTTAGAAATATTAAAAAAGGCAGAAATGGAAACTCAATTTCATAGATTTAATATAAAAACAAAATATTTCATAGAATTGATGCATTACATTTAACACTATGATAACATTTTATGAAACTTCACTACTTTCCTAATTTGACCAGAGATGAACATTCAATATTTTAATTTTCTTCCTCATACTAAGTTATTCTATATTTATAACTGGAACATAGCATATTAATTTACCAAATTTATTTTAAACATGGGAATATTATTTTTCTTGAAGATTAGCTGTTTTGTTTTGAATTATTCATTTCCTTTTCTTGATATTTACCCTGAAATAGTATAATGTTGAGAGCCACAGTTTAGTCGGAATGACGCCTGGCATTTTGCTAGAGGGAATGGTTGAAAAGTGACCCTGCTCTGGGATTAGGGCAGCTCCGGGATTATGGCGGATCCTCAGGGAATAGGGTGGCTCTGGGATTAGGGCTGATCCTGCTGCCTCAGGCGCCTGCTACTTGGGAGTTCCCGTTGAGTTCTCTCAGGGTTCTGAGAGAATTGGCGTGCGGAGCCCGGTGGAGGCAGTGTGTTCCTGGGAAGTGTGTGTAGAGTACCGGTGAGAGTTCGGGAATAAAGAGTTGCTGTTTGAACCTACAAGGCTTTGTGGTGGTTCAGTTAATTTGTCCCCAGCCAGACTGCGGCAGTATAAAAATACTTGAAAGGGGGCTGGGGATATGGCTCAAGCCGTGTGCTCGCCTGGCATGCATCTGGCCCGGGTTCGATCCCCAGCACCACATACGAAAACAAAGATGTTGTGTCTGCCGAAAATTAAAAAATAAATATTAAAAAATTCTCTCTCTTAAAAAAAAATACTTGAAAGACTAGAAAATTTATAGTATGGTGGCTTTATATCTCTTGGAACATCAAAACTTGTTAACATCATTTCTTTTTTGTGGTCCATTTAAATATTTCCATAAATGGTACTAGAACCAAGGTGATACACAGTAACATTGCCCTCAAATTTTATAATTTCCTTTATACTGTTTTAAATTTGTATATTGCAAAATTGAACTAAGAGATGAGGAAATATGTGTGCTACCCAATTCTTTGAAAGCTAAAGTTGTTACTGTGAGTTTGGTTTCTAATCCCTAGAAATATTCAGCACACCACTGAATTGATATGGCAAAAAATACACACTACATTATTGACACAAGAAAACATCAGGTTCAGAGATTGCCCTGCAAATGATGTAATTGAGATAACTTTACATTTTGGAAAGAAGATCACTCATTGGTTGATTGACTCTAGAATACGATTCCTGCTATGGTGATAGCTGGTAAATGAGAAATAACAAGAGAGAAGAAAAAAGAGAAATTTGAAAATGAATGGAAAAGGAGTAGTGGGAAACAAAGAGAGGTAGACAAATCAATGGGCAGAACTCATTAACATAGAGTTAAAGCACAGGCAAGAAAACAGGCACCCTTTGGCTGCCCACTGTTCTGGATGAATAGAAAATGTTAAACTCCCTGATTGAAGCCTGAGTCCTAAAAATTTGTGAAAGAAATACCTGATTGCTTCATTGTTACCACCATGGTACTAAGTCCTTCCAGCCTGCTCTACACACTATCCTTTTATGTACAGGTTTCATCATCCATTAGGGCAGTCACCCTATGTTCTTTGCCTTATTCAGAGGCTAATGACTATGCAGTTCATTCCCTTTCCCTAAAGCACTCCACTGGTGGCCTATGTACATGTGTACAATGAGTGCCGCACTAACCTGCCCACTGCATTCCTGTAAAAACACTCAATTAAGGATGTCTTAAGTTATCATTTCCTTATTTTTCCATTCTTACACCCAAGAAACACAGATTACTCCCACTGAGTTTCCTCTTGTGCAACCACCTGAAAGGTCCTATCCTTCTGTCAGCAACCTTTTTAAGAACAGTATGGCATTGTGTTAACAAGAATAGTAGTCTGGCCAGGCATGCTGGAACAAGCCTGTAATTCCTGCTACTCAGGAGGATGAGGCAGGAGGATTGCAAATTCAAGGACAACCTGGGCAACTTAGTGAGACATGTAAATATTTTTTTAAAAAGGCTAGAGATGTAGCTTAGTAGTAGAGCCTCCTGGTTTCAGTCCTCAATATGAGGGTGGAGGTGGGCGGGGATGTTTGAAATCGTCAAGAACAACTCAAATTATGTTAGCATTCTAAGATTACAATAGTAAGGGATTGTATAGCTAAGAAGGTTTTTATCCTAAACCACTTTGGCATTCCAGCATATAGAGTTTAGTTTGGAGAAAATTCACTCATAGAAAATAGCTCATTAATTTATTCATCAAATAATATTAGGAGCACAATACATATAAAGATGACTGTTTCACTGAATATGCACAAAATATTTGGAGACCAAACAGTATAGTCCAGTATGAATACTACCAACCAGCTCTGTGTGTGTGTGTGTGTGTGTGAGTGTGTATGTGCGTATAAAACATGTGATATCATAATGTGATTAAACTATGTGATTTGGGTATATTTGTTTTTCGAAATGATATCACTCTAATAAACATTTGCTACACCTTCTTTTTCTCATTGGCAGTCATTCAAACTTTTCCAATTCAGTAGGTACAGATGAATTAGTTTATTTGATAGCTTAATAATATCCACTGTTAAGAATATGCTGTACTTTATTCAACTTTCCTTTTGATGGGTTTCATTTGCTTCAAAGTTTTTCTTTAGTTTGATATTATGAGTTTATATGTTCCCCAGGAGCTAAGTATGTATGGTAGAGATGAGAACGTTGGAAATCTGTGTACTTGTTTTTGCCCCCCCCCCC
>NW_025999905.1:8908265-8936564 GCF_001458135.2 Marmota marmota marmota | reverse complement strand
TTTTTCCCCCCCCCCCCCCCATGTTTCAAAGAATCAAACACATCCTTTCCAAATCTGTATGTTGATGTATAAAAAAAAAATCTCAAAATGAATATAAAAATAGTTTGCATATAATGAACTAGAAAAAATAAAAAATAGTTTGCAGGCTTTACCATGCTTTTATTAATTCATGTTTATTTTATATTCATGGTAAGGAAAATGTAAATATGTAAAATTAATACATTTTTCCTTTTGGTTGAAGAATGGAATGACTCCTCTCATGCATGCAGCATATAAAGGAAAACTCGACATGTGCAAGTTACTTTTGCGACACGGAGCTGATGTGAATTGTCATCAACATGAACATGGATACACGGCCCTCATGTTTGCTGCACTTTCTGGTGAAGTCTGAGCCCTTGCTCTATTAATATTAGATACCTTTACAAGTTTGTTTTAAATGCATAGGTATTTGAAATTTAAATGCATTTTTATTTTAGTAATTTTAAGATCAATTTTGATGGGATGGAGTGGTAGGAATTGGTTTTGAAAAGTTATAAAGTATGAACTTAATTATATACCTAAATTGGCAATCTGTTTCTTTAGAGACTCAAATCAATTGGTTCTTTATGTTGACAATATAATTTGGTGTAATTGAGAAGCTAGGTTTGTTACGTTAGTTACTTTGTTCTGTTTCTTGATATTTTGAAGCAAACACTTCTTGGTTCTCTTGATCCGGTGGCTGCTATGATAGGGCAATTTGTCTCACTGCAATTTTAACATGATCACCCATTTAGAAACTTATTTATGATATTTATTCTTTGCTGAATAAAGTCAGTTGAGAAATATGATGTAAAATTAAGTGAGGTTATCTGTGATTATTGCAGTTGTTTTAAGAAAATACAGATATAATAATCTTATTTTAAAAACAGTAATCTGTGTTTTTATAATCTTGGAACACAAATGCATTTATAAGCCCCAAAAGGACAATATTGTCTAATTTATTAAATTTAAACATTGGCATATATACCATGATATATACCATAAAAAGAGTTAAAATACAAATGAAAGGGCTGGGGTTGTGGCTTGGTGTTAGAGCGCTTGCCTACCGTGTGTGAGAACTGAGTTTGATCCTCAGCACCACATTAATAAATAAATAAAATAGAAATGAAAAATGGAGGAAAATATTTATTATATAGTTTAAATGGTTATATTGCTATATTTGTATATAAACAATTCTTATATATCCACTAGAAAAAAAACAAGTACTATATTACCAAAGAACAAAAGAAATATTTTATCACATACAAAACATTTTCAATAATAATCAAATGAATCCTAATTTTATGCTTATTATGTTGGCAAAGGTTAAAGATAATGCCCAGGAACTTTTTGCATTGTGTTGGTGAGTACATTGTAGTCCAACCTTCCTAGAAGCCAAGCCTGGCAAAATGCATTTAAAATATGCCTAACCTTCAATCCATCCATATTTTCCAGGAACTGTTCCTCAGGAAATGGTGGTTCAAATTTGGAAGAATGGACGGAAAATAATATTCATTAACTATAGTTTTTATTGGCAAAGCATCTATAATGATTCCATTAGTGAAAACAACTATAGATGTTTAGATAGAAAAACATCTAGAAAGATAGATCCTAAGTTGTTAATAGTTATTCCAGAGCCTTTAGTTGTGAGGGTTAGAAAGAGTTAGTGGATATTAAAGGAGGATTCCTATTCATTTTTTCTCTTCTGGTTTTTATTGTTGTTGTTGTTGTTTGTTTTGTTTTTTAAAAATTGTCAATGGACCTTTATTTTATTTATTTTTATGTGGTGCTGAGAATCGAACCCAGTGCCTCACACATGCTAGGCAAGTGCTTTATCACCGAGCCACAACCCCAGATCCCTGTTGTTGTTTTTGATACTTTTGTATCTTTGTTTTGATTTTATATTGAGGATTATCATTAGGAGAACATTTCAATTATTTTTAAATGTGATAGTCAATCCCATGCCATTCCTTTTTTTTATTGCCTGATTTTTTTTTCCAGAAAATTTGGTTAATTTTTAAATAGATCCTGTAGAATTTTATTTTTTTTATAATTATGATTCATATTTTGAAAAACATGACAATGTTCCCATGATGGAAAGCTAAAAGTAAATGGGGGAGGAAGAAGAGATACAAGAGAATTTTGAAGGTGTTTACATTGTATATTCCTTATATTAACAAATGTATTCCCTTTATCACTAGGAAACAAAGACATCACATGGGTAATGTTGGAGGCTGGTGCAGAGACAGATGTTGTCAACTCTGTAGGGAGAACAGCAGCTCAGATGGCAGCTTTTGTGGGTGAGTTTTGCTATAGTTTTCCATTAGATTATTCTCAAAGTTTCCCTTCTGGGAAAAAATACCACTTTGCTTTTCAGAATGAAAATTTTGTTGTTATTTTTTAAAAGAAAATGTAGCCTATTATCCCAGCAGCTCTGGAGACTGGAGACAGGAGGATCTCGAGTTCAAAGCCAGCCTCAGCAACAGCTGGGCGTGAAGCAACTCAGTGAGACCCTGTCTCTAAATACAATACAAAATAGGGCTGGGGATGTAACTCAGTGATTGAGTGCCCCTGGGTTCAATCCCAAGTATTGGATTAAAAAAAAGAGAGACAAAATGTTCACAGTCCACTCTCTTTTAGCATATTAAAATAACTAGTGATATTTGGGGAAAATGAAGGCATATATTGAATTTCCATTTTGTGAGATACAAAGAATAGTAGGGCCATTTTAATTATAGCCAAGTGCTTTGAAGTAGTATGTTTTATTTCTCTAATGGAAGTAGTTTGACAATATTTAAGACTATAAACTGTGAAGTCAGCAATTCTAAAGTGAAATTCTGGCTGTGCCATTTAATTACAAGGCATTTAATAATTCTTTCAGTTTCCTCATTGTAAAATAGTTACAGGGTCATTTTAAGGATTATAAGAGATGATAGACTGAAAGGACCTTACATGTAGCACTAAACAAATAGTATCAGTTTCTATTAATAATTACATTAGTGATGCAATTCTTTTTTAGGAAGGAATGTTTAATAATAATATGCAGCTGCTTCATTATCATCTTTATCAATTACAAATGTTTATTTTGTGTGTCCAGTGATTCTTGGCATGTTAATCCTGTTACCTGATATAATGTTTTGGTTTAGGACAAAATGAGAATGAATGTTTGATCATTGGTATTTTGGCCTCGTTGATTGATCTGGTAGTTAAGAGAGTCCTCTGATTCAAAAAAAAGCAAAGATAGAAACATCTGATTTATTTAGTGGCCTTGTGACCAATGATTCGTTTAAAAAAAATTCTTAATGTTTATAACCTGTATATACAGTATCACTCTCAGGTGGTTCAGTTATAGTGGTGAACAAGATAGAGGTTGGTCATGTTTTCATGGCATTTAAAGGCAAATAGCAATGGCAGTGCGAAATGCTACATCAAGGGAGAATTTAATTCCATAAAAGTACATAGAAGGAGGAGATATTCTGTTTTATTCCAAGGGGGTTTTGAGAGAAATTATGTTTGAATTGAGCTTCAGTGAGAATTAATCAGGTGTATACAACTGTAACTGAGTATCTAGTTAAATTTTGTTATTACATTTTCTTAAAATATAGAGACTTTCAATGATTAAATCAGTTACTCATTTGGTTGCCTTGTGACAGCTTTATAAAAACAAGTATCCCTATTTTATTTTATTTTAATTTCATAAGGATTTGAGAAATGTATGGCCTTGCTGTGCAAGCTTCAGAGAAATATTTTGTCTCCCGATTGGGGACCCCATGGTTGCTTCCAACTCTTCTCTAAGTTAGTTTTGATGGGGTCAGTGCAGTGGGAAAAATCGCTGAACTACTGACATGGAAACATATTTTAGTTCATTTCTGCTGTTATTAGCATCCTGGCCAAATCCTGTCACTTCCAATGAGCCTCAGTTTTCTGATTTATATGCAATGAAGCAGGGGAATTAGAATGTGTCCCAACTTTTATTTAGCTCTATGAGTGATCATTATGTACATGATGAAACAAAACAGAGCTCAGATAGAGGTTAACCTTCCCAAGTTCGTAGACCTGGAAGTGGAGGAGCCTTTTCTTTCAGTCATTAACATGCTCTTTTTTCTTTACACTACAAAGTTAACAAAAATCTAAAGCATAAATTGTCCACAGTCACATTCTAAAATAAGAATAGCATTTTAAATGCATTTTAATCTACTTAGACTAGTTTCACAGACTGAATATTTTTTCAGTTGGAATAAATTTTCCATATAAAAAGACTTTGAAAAACAGTCATTCTTCCCAGTGTGATGGTGCATGCCTGTAATCCCAGCAGTTCAGGAGGCTGAGGCAGGAGGATTACAAGTTCAAAGCCAGCTTTAGCAACTTGGTGAGGCTCTAAGCAACTTAGCAAGACCCTGTATCTAAATAAAATATAAAACGTGCTAAGAATGTGGCTCAGTGGTTAAGCGTCCCTGGGTTCAGTGCCCAGGTCCAAAACAAATAAGTTATTTTTCCCTTTTTGTTTGCTTCAAGTGGATCAGTACATATACATGTACAAAATTTTTTTAAAAATGTGATCAACTATACAGTAAACATTCCTTGCAACTTGTCTCCTTCACTTATCAGTGTACCATGGGAATTCCTCCCAACTCAGTAGGTATAAACCAATTGTTATTTCAGTAGCTATATAACATTTCTTGATATAAATGCTTCCCAGTTCATTTAGCTCTTCCTTGCTGACAGATTTTAGTTTTTTTAATCACTTCCCTAGAAACTATGTAATAATCATCCTTGTTATAATTTTTTATTTTTATGTATCTATAAGATACCTATTCTCAGAAGTAAAATTGCTGAGGCAAAGGATATATAATTTTAATTTTAATGTGAGTCTAGATTGTTTTCCAAAAGGATTAGTATCCTTTCACATTAGTGTCCTCAACTGGACGTTATCACTTTCAGTTTTGCCAGTCTGATAGTTGAAAAGATGGTATATCATGAATTTACCTTCCCTTTATAAAGGGAAAGTTTTCGTTTAGTGAAATTAAACTGTTGTTTCTGATCATTTGTATTTTCCCTTCTGTGGGTGGTTTGTTCATATTCTTTAATTGTTTTTCTTTTGTGTTGTCTTTTCTTCTACCAAGAAGCTTCATGTATTTTACGGTTGTTAACCGCTTTGCTTGTCTAAGACCAAATGTCTTTAAATTATTTTATGCCAGTATTTTTTTTCCCCTTTGATTCTTATGAGGACCTTTGCCACAGGGAGTTTATTTTTAATAGTCTTATTTATTTTTATAAATTCCATGTTTCTTCTCTTGTTAGAGATTTTCTTTGATCGGGCAGTCTCCTAAATGTTGTTTGGATTTTTGTTTTTCCTAAGGAGTTTTGCTTTGGTACTTCTAAAGTTTATTTATTTATTTTAACAATTTCTTTTCTCCTAGGTATATAGCTGTGATAATACCATTTATTAACCACCCAACTTTTTCCCACTGCACTGAAATACCATCTTGTTTTAAGTTAAATTCCCTTTTATGTAATTTTCATTATGTAAGTTAAATTCCCTTTTATATAATTTTCATTATGTATATGCAGAGAATAAACATCTGTATGATGTAAGAACTTACTATCCAATTCACATAGTATGACTTTATATGGTTTTTGGGCAGAACTTGTTTGGTCTCTCAACAATATTTAATAGATTCCTTAATAACAGTCATTTTTAAAAAGTTCATATCTTTAGTAATTTGGAGTTATTGCCCCATTGCAAGGAGAATTCTTACTACACCTCAACACTCTTCCACTTCTCCTAGCCTGTTATGTGTAAAAAGAGAAAAGCTATTGATTCCTTTTTTTTTTTTTTTTTTTTGTCATTTTTATTAGTCTCTTGGATTTTTTAGCTATTCAATTCTATTTTATATTCTATTTGAATTATTGTCAAATTTCAAACTAAAGAGAAGTACTAATAGTGATAATTGGCATGTCCTTTTCCTGGTTTTCATGAGAATGTTTTTAGTATGATATTGTTATTGATTTTATCACTTCTAGTTTTGCAAATAAGAACTCAGTTTATTTTCTTTTGTAAACTTTTCATCTCTTTCTGAAAGAATATTTAATGTTTAGTTCATCCTTGAAACTAAGCAATTTTACCAGAATATGTCAGTGAGTTTTTGAGGGCTACAAGACTCAAGTCTAGTCATTGTAATACTAGAGCAAAATGATGTGCTGACTTTCCCCCCTTGTAACATTTATTCTCTATATTGATAATTCTTTTTATTTGTGTATTCAGAATTTGTAAATTAAAACCCAACAAAACTAAATATTTTATAATTCTAATTATAAAAATTAAAACACATTATCAAACAAAAATTACATTTATGAAGATAAACTTTAAACATATATCACTGTAATGTAAATCATTAGATTAGTTAAAACGAAATGTCACATTAAGCATTATCTAAAATTAAAAACATTGACTTTGACAAAAAGTAAGTAATATTATTTTTTACTTTTCATAAAGGTATAATATTAAACCCCTAATCTTAGCCGGGTGTGGTGGTGCACGCCTGTTATTCCAGAGGCTCAGGAGGCTGAGGCAGGAGGGTAGTGAGTTCAAAGCCAGCCTCAGCAAAAGCAAGGCGCTAAGCAACTCAGTGAGATCCTGTCTCTAAATAAAACACAAAATAGGGCTGAGGATGTGAATCAGTGGTCGAGTGCCCCTGATTCAATCCCCAGTACCAAACAAAAAACAAACAAAAATCCTAGTCGTATGACAGTGTGATTGTTATGTAGTAGATATTTTTATGTACAGCCACGTCCAACAGCTAACAGCTTTTTTTGACTGTACTAGTTGGGGGAGGTACAGTTTTAAACTAATTCCATGATGAGGAGGTACAGTTTTAAACTAATTCCATATTTTCCTCTGACCCCTTTATATTAATACCAGATATAAAAGTATCTGGTTTGATCATTTCAATGAGATATTTTGGAACAACTTTTTTAAAAAATAGGAACATATATGTTTTATTCAATGTGAGTGTAGATTGTATTTCAAGGAAGCTTGTGCAGTCTGTCTCATCTTCTCTAGTTTCTTCAAGTACAAGTTGTAAATTCACACGGATACCTGTACTGCTTTTGATGCTGTCTTGTCCACAACACACCTCCCTTAGGAGATAAAATTCATTGAACATCATTTTTCTCTCTTCTTGAAGATCCTGGAGGTAGACTTGATCATTCCCTAGACATCACCTTGGCTCATTACAGATTTTTAATATAGACTGCTGTTGTTTGACTTCTCAAGGTGTAGGCAGTGGAGCTTTCTGACATAAGGAAAGGGAGAGAAAGAAAAAGGAAAGAAGGGAGGAAGGGAAAAGAGAATGAGAGAGAAAGAGAAAAGAAAATGCCCCTTCCCCACCCAAAGGAAAGGAAAAAAGAGAGACAGAAACTAGTTAACTAACTGGTGATTTGGTATTTAATGGTAGCATGGAATACCAAAAAATGATGTTGTGATCACTACTAATTTCTCTTTCTAAATCGGTGACCTATTCTTTTGTCATTTGCTTAATTCTTTCTCCATTTCTTTTTTTCCTCTCTGGGATTTTTTACTATTAGATTTCTTGGATCTCTTAGTTCGCTTCTCTCTTCCATAATAATTTTTATCTTTGAGTTGTTCTCTGTCTTGAGATGCTTTGCCCCCTTGATCTGCATTAATGATTTAGTTCTCAATAGTCAACAGGATTACCTCTTTCAGTTTGTGTAATAATCTTTAAAATTGGTATCTTTCTGTGGTTCTTGAAAGTCTCTATATACTGTAATAGAATCTGCTGAAGGGCCATTATTTTCCAGCTCTGATTGTGGCCCTAGTTGTCATGGTTAATGTTACTAGTCCACTGCCATTCCAAGAAGCCATCTGTCTTAGTACTGCGTAATCTTGGAGTTGCTGGGTCTCCCTGGGTACTCTGCTCTGTGTCTGTTAGGCAGTCCAGTGAAGCTGTGAGGGTTGGGCAGCAGTGGAGGAGGTGCCACAATCTCTATGCCTTTGGGCCCAAGGTCACCCTACCAGCCGAGGCACCAAGAGGCTGCTCCACTCCCACGTTCTCCCAAAAATGCTCAGAGACAAGCAGAGCCCCTTGCCAGCCTCAAGTGCCAGGGGTCCAGTTGGCCCACAGTACAATCCCCCTGCAGGTCACCTGTTGTCGAAAGGATCAAGCAGATGCTCCCAGGACCGTGCACACGTGGGCAGGGGCCTCGCTGTCTGCCCAGGACAGATCACCCTCCGAGAGCTGCAGTGATGGGCACTCTCCCCAGGACTCGCCACCACTGGTCCCTCTGCCCTCACCAGGCAGAGAGGCGGAAGAGGTTTCTCCTTCAGAGATCCCAGAAGAGCCTTCACCCTGGAGTATGCCCTGTAGGTTTTGCCTGCTTCCCCAGAGTGGCCGCTTCCCAGCTCCAGAGAGGTAGTGGAGAGGGATCCCGGGAGGGGGAGGTGGCAGGAGCACACTATGAGGCCACCAACCTCCGTAGGAAGGTTTTGCTTCTGTAGAACCATTTCTAAAGCTAGAGATGGCTCAGAGGAGTGGCTTAGAGATTTATGAGAAACCAAACTTTTGGGAGCAAAAATTTAAAAAAATAATAATTTTTTTTTCTTTGATTCATTTCACAAAGAGGCCATGCTTTTCTCAAATTGGGGGAGAGGGGTAGTTTAATAATATTAATTATTACTATTATAACAATATACTTATATAGCATATATTTGAATTAAGTATAACTAGGGAAGCATGATTATCATTTGTGTAGCGGTTTGAAGAAGAGACATTTAGATTACAACCCATTTTTACAAAAGACTTCAGGGCCATTTATAACTTGAACACTGCTTTTTTGTAATCCACATAATCTTCAGATATGTTGTGGATTCTGTGCATTTAAAAGATTGTTTCTTTACTTTAGAATGCTTATAAATGTTCTCTAAAATAATGTACCTCTCCTTTTCCTCCTATACTCTCCTTTTCCGATGCATGGTTACTTTATAAGGAAGCAGCAACATAGTTAAAAAAAAAAAAAATCCAGATGATGTCTTGTTTTTAATGATAAAAATGCAATTTTTCTATTTTTCTATTAAAAGGTCAACATGATTGTGTGACTATAATCAACAATTTCTTTCCACGAGAGAGACTGGATTATTACACTAAACCCCAGGGACTGGATAAAGAGCCAAAACTGCCTCCAAAGTTGGCAGGCCCATTGCACAAAATCATCACCACAACAAATCTTCATCCTGTCAAGGTAGGTTGTATTTGCTTTTCATTTCAATATTGCTTCAGAGTTTGAACTGCTCTTATTATATGGGATCATAATGGTCTGGGTTTGAGTTTTGTAGATGTGGAGTTTGGAGTAGGCCCCTTTGTTCATTAGATTTCTTGAAGGAGTGCATTCGGTTGAAACCCAAGAGATAGTAGGAGCAACAGGTTGGAGCAGGAGGAAAGGTCAAGCAAAGAGTGGGGCCCACATGAAGCCGGCTTCACACCATTGTGTTCTGCAGCAGGTGTGGCTCCAGAGTGGCCAGTGAGTCAGGCTTTTGTATTCATTTCTGGAGAGAAGAGACAACCTCCCAGGTAGAGAGAAGCGAGATGGCTCCCATTGAATGAGGACAAGAAGGAGGCCACTCTGAGCCTTTTGCAGCCAACACTCAGAGTGCCCAGAGCCTGATTTGCAGGACTGTTAGAAAGGCTCCGAGTAGTGTTCTGTTGGCATCTACTATTAATTATCTTTCTAGGAAGCATGAACATGCCAATGATTCTTTGATGATTTTAAGTAATATAGTTTTTTCAGGAGTCAGTCAAATCAAGCAGATTGTTCAACTTTTAGACCAACACTTAAGTTCAAATCGCATAACTAGGATGCTTTAAGAATCATTCCTCACTATTTCCACTGCTATTTTCTTTGGATTCGTCATTTTAGAAACAACAACAAAAGTTGCATAAAAAATTATGAAGAAAATGGTACTTAGAATTTACCCTTTAAAAAAAAAAATTGCCTCTTTTGCGTTAGTGGCTCCTTCCATCCCAGCACACATTTAGAAGAGAGAACTCGTGGGAATAGCAGCACCTCTTTGTCTTTGACACTCTGGTGTGTTGCAGGCTGGGCTGGAAGACAGGTTTTTTCATATAGATACCATATTTCTTACTGTAGAGAATGTGTGTGGTTTTATAATACCTTTGTTCCTCTTTGGCATGAGTATTACGAGGAATTCTAGTTTAGGTGGATTTGAAGAAGTTTCCTGTATTTTTCTGACTCACCAACTCTTGTTTTTTTATCAGTACTAGGGATGGAAGCCATAGTCTCTCATATGCTAGATAAGCAGTCTACTACTGTGTTATGTCCCCAGCTCTGGATTTACTGACTTTTATATCTACATTTCTATGCCATTAGACTGCAAGAAGGTTCTGGAATAATTTTTGATGTTTACATGGAACCTGGTCTCTCAGGTTTAAAAAAATCCTAAGAATTATTCTACTTTCAGATATCTTTAAAGGCATATATTTTGAGTAAATTAGATAAAGGGCATATTTATACAGGTAATAAATTGCAAAGGTATATAATCTGAAATATTCTACATAATATTTTTGTATCACATAGTCTTATAAAAGGAGACTGTTATATAACCAGAGTAACGTCCTTCAGACCTGACTTTGCTTTTTTGTAGGTATAAACAATCTATTCACTTGAAAATCTTTCTTTTATCCATACTTTGGATATAAAGCTGGCCAGTTGCTTTCATTGTGGCCCACTTTCATTATTTTATTTCTTTTCAAGCTAGCCTGGTTCTTCCTAGTGAGTATTATAAAAAAGTAACAGGCAACCACTGTCTAAAGTCAAATAGCTTTTAAAATAAGCACAGAAATTTCTTCAGTATGCAGCTTACCTTTCCATTCCCTTGCACGTAACATAGTTGCATTTGTGTCTAGGTTAAGTGGCTGCTATGGTAATAAGGATGTGTTTATTTTCAAAAGGGACTTGGGGAATTATGCTGATACCCAGAAAATCAAGGTTATCTAGAGAAAAATAAATCACAGAAAAACAGAACTGAGCAAAGTTTCTACGTGGAAAGGAGAGAGGTATATAGAGAGCAATCCTGTTTTTGCTTAGTAAGATGATATTCAAGCCCCAAATTGTTGATTTAGCAATTTTAAAAATGAAATTTGGGGCTGTATCTGTAGTGGTAGAGTGTGTGTCTAGTCTGCATGAGGCCCTAGGATTGATCTCTAGCACTGGAAATAAAAGGAGGGGGAGTTAAAAAAATGAATTCAAAATTCATGAACATAGTTTCAGGTAGCACCCTTTTGAGAGTTAAGATTCAAATAGTTTTTAATGCTGAAAGGCATATTTAATGCTGAAAGGCATATTGTTTTTCTCTTGGTAATTTATAATAAGGATTCATTTCAAAATACTTCAAAATTCGGCAGAGGGACTGGAGTTATGGCTCAGTGGTACAGCGCTCACCCAGCATGCATGAGGCACTGAGTTCGATCCTCAGCACCACATAAATGTAAAATATAGATATTTGTCCACCTAAAAAAACTTAAGAATAAATATTTTTTTAAAAAATGCTGCAGAGATGAAAAGGAAGGAAACTAGCACAAATATTCCTTTGTGTACAGCTATGTAAATGTTTCAGTAAATGCATGGTAATGGTTCATTACACTAAATTTAATCTTAATCTGTGTATACATAAGAAATGTGGGACTCAAAAGAAAATGAAAGGTAAATAAAAAAAGAAATGTCGGCTATCGTATTTCTTTATAAATATTTGCTCTATAAAATAAGTGTCTCGAGACAAAAAAAAATCATTAATCTGGGTTCTCTTTGAGATTTTTTTAAAAAGAATTCCCACTTGTAAGTTAAGAGCTTGTACTTTGATTATAAATGCTATATATAAAAATATTGAGCAAACAATTTTAAATGATTGCAGTAAGTAGAGATGTAAATAAGCTAATTAATGAGTCTTCTTCACAAATTAATTTTGATATATATTTGGTAGGGGGAATAATCAATAAATTGACCACTAAGTATTCTGATTATACATACTTAAGTCTAATAATTTATTGTTATTAAGTGTTGGATTTTAAGAAAAATACTAGGTTATATATAAATCTAGTAGTATCAAGAATAAGTGAAGATTCTGTTTCAGTTTCTCATGTCCATATAATCTGTGTTAGGAGGCTAGGTGTAGGTTTTACTTAAACTAACAACTGATCTTTTTTCATTCCTGAAGAGAGGAATGTAACTTACTAAATCTGCTAACTTTTGTTCCCTGACATTTACAATCACTAGGATAAGTATTTAGCTGTAACATGTAAATTAGTAAGTACTGACTGCATACCCTTGTGGCGATGTTATATACATGTTCACTATAGGTCCTCACGCAGGGTCTCATACAGACCCAAATTCAAGTAATCTACCCTGTAACAAAGCTGGTAAGAAACATACTCCTCATTACACTAAATTCAAGCTTAATCTGTCCATTCATAAGAAATGGGGTAGTTAAAAGAAAATAAAAAGGTAAATGTAGAAATGTGGGACTTATAATGTGTAAAATTTGATAATTTTTGACTTTCCACTTTTTTTTTTTGGTAGCAGGGATTGAACTCTGAGGCACTCGACCACTGAGCCACATCCCCAGCCCCATTTTATTTTGTTTTGTTTTTTGTTTTTGTTTTTGTTTTTTGTTTAGAGACAGGGTTTCACTGAGTTGCTTAGCACCTTGCCCCATTGCTGAGGCTGGCTTTGAACTCGCAATTCTCCTGCCTCAGCCTCCCGAGCTGCTGGGGTTACAGGCATGTGCCATCATGCCCAACTTGACTTTCCACTTTTAAAATTATTTATAGTTTCTTCCTTGACCTATTCTCATTAGTGTAGATAATTTGAAGCATCTTTAGGAAAATTTCCTCAGAGAAATATAGTTAATTGGAAAGAAAAACAATTTCATTTTTAGACTTTTTATTGTGAAAATCTCATTTTCTTATAATTAATAAGAATTAATGAGAATTATACTTATAATCATGAAATTATAGAGTTCAGTAATGTTAACTAAGAAGAGTAATTGCTCAGTGATTTGATTTTATACATAAAGATTGTACAATGTGCCATGATTACTCTAGAGGCAGTAAAACTATGTACCTGAAATGATGTACTAATACCTTGGTTCAGAGAGATGGCAGATCATATTTTACTTTGATATTAAGAGATACCATGGTGTTAGGGTTCTTTCATATTAGTTTTATTACTTTGGTGGCAATTTGCATTCTAATTTGAACTAGTACACTGACTATATGATCCTAAGAAAGACTTTATTTGGTAATCTCTTGCAGTCAACTAACTACCCAATTTGTAAATTGAAAATATCTCATGGAATTTCTAAGTTCTCTGGAATTTCTTTTAGATCGTGATGCTTGTAAATGAGAATCCTCTGCTGGCAGAAGAAGCAGCCCTGAATAAGTGCTATAAAGTGATGGATTTGATTTGTGAGAAATGTATGAAACAAAGAGACATGAATGAAGTATTAGCAATGAAAATGCATTATATCAGCTGTATCTTTCAGAAATGCATTAACTTCTTAAAAGATGGAGAGAATAAATTGGACACACTGATCAAAAGGTACTGTTTTTTTACCATGTCTTGTATAAAATACAGACAAGTAGGATAATACTTTAATATATAAAAACTAGTTATAAGTTTCAAAATTAAGTATTTTAACAGCATTTTCTATTGTTGGGATCACATTTAGTCTGCAAGAAATAAGGGGACCATATTATACTAAGATTAGTTTTGTAGGCTTTGCAGTGATTTTTTTTTTTGTTATCCTTGGTTTACACATGAGGAATCTGAGGTTGAATAGTATGTATAAGATCAGGCAGCTAAAAAATGCCTAAGTGCAAGTGTGAGGTTTAATGGTGTTGGTGCTGGAGGTTGTACTGAGGACTCAAAATGGCATTTAGGGTATTTCTGTTGTTATATCTGGGAGAGCTGAGTGTTGTTCTTGTTCTCTGACCACCAGAGATAAACTTTTCTTGCAACGTTAATGAGAAAAGGGAACCAAGTCAGAAGAGTGTGACTCAATGAGAGTTTTCATTCTTCCTACAAATAACTGACATGGTAATAAGTAACCAGCTTATCTGATAACAGTGTTTAGCTTTTTCTGGTGGGTCACCTTTGCCTGTGCATCTCAGAACCTGGAAACCTGTAAAGGCCTGAATTGCAGGTTGAATTGAGTCATCTTCATGATTTAAAGAGATGATGAAAATCTTACATAACAAAGAAGAAACTACTAAAAGCTGTTGGGTTCAGCTAGAAGGAAATGCTTAGTGATTGAACTTCAATGTGTCCTTAAAAAATATCTTTCAGCTTGTTAAAAGGCCGAGCTTCTGATGGCTTTCCAGTGTATCAGGAAAAAATCATTAGAGAAAGCATCAGAAAATTCCCATACTGTGAAGCTACACTCCTCCAGCAGCTGGTGCGAAGCATTGCTCCTGTTGAAATTGTAAGGCTCCTCTTAACCAAGTTTGCAATCAGTAAGACCTAGTTACTATGCATTGTATTGTTAAAGATGAATTTTCTTTTAGTATTTATTTTTATTTTCATAAAGTTTTTAGGAACAAAAGTGGGGATAGGTTTGCCTGCTAAACATGTTCCTGTTTGTTCTTTTCTCCTCTTGTGGTCTTCTTACATTTTTATAGCACTCAGTTTAATTATCAGTGTTTCCTTATGTAGGAAGTAAATGGTTATAATAGACACTTAGGTTTTAAATACATCTGTGAAACCTGTGCAGATGGGTATATATCTACTGTTTAATACAGATGAACACATATACACTTGTAGCTATTAAGAATTACTGGTACGAGGTCTTGCATCATGTACAGATGATAAGGGGTGATGGTATCTAGACTGTGGGTGTGTAGCTGAATAAGCCACGAGAAGGTTCATTGTAGTTCTTAATCTCAATTATATCCCAGCTTCTTATTTTCCACCTTAGTAACTCTGATTAGGAACTTTCCATACTTAAAAAAACAAAACCAATAGAAAAAAACCTGTGACTATTTCCCACATATAGGAAGTAGATTTTGTTAACTTTTTTGTCTATTTTTTAAAATTACTGGTTGTCCTTTTGCCATATATTTAAGTTGTATGTCTTAAGACATTCTCTGTCTTCCTTATTTTGAGTAGATTTCTGTTCAGTTTATCCATCCCATTCATGCTTCATATATTTCAATCAAATCCTTCTTAAGTGTCAGCCGTTATGTCTCAGTCAAGAAACTGATCCTAAAACCAGTCAGTCCCATTCCTTACATGTTCTCTCCTGGCAATTTGGCTTCATTCTCTAGGCTGTTATATCATTTTCAGTGCAGAAAATTGAGATCGAGGCTAGAAGTGAGTTCCAGGGGCTCCTTTGTACATTAAGAATTCACCTACTATGAATCATGAAATGGGCAAGAAGATTTCATAGAGTCCATGCATTAATTTATTCATGAGAATTCCACATCTGTTCACACAGATTCTTTTTTTTAACTTGTTCTTTTTTACATATACATGATAGTAGAGAATATTTTGACATATTATACGTACATGGAGTATAACTTATTCTAATTAGGATCCCATTCTTGAGGTTGTTCATGATTTGGAGCACACAGAAATTCTTTACTCTTCCATTTTAATATAGTTGGCTATTTAGTATTTGAAGATAAAAGTCTTTGAAGATAAAAGTGAGCAAATTGTGAGGTTAACTTATTAATTATAAATATGTTTTGTCTGCACATATCAAATTCAAACCAAATGCCTTAAATAGATAAGGGTTTATATATTCACATATACTCAAATGCTTAGGTAGGCAGACCAGGTCCGGTGCATGGCTCAAAAACAATTTCCACCCCAGTTTTCCTTAGCTGTGTAGGTCCTCATACTCATGCTGATGTCTACACATTCATGATGCTTTTTTTTTTTTTTTTTAAATATTTATTTATTTTTTTAGTTATCGGCAGACACAACATCTTTGTTGGTATGTGGTGCTGAGGATCGAACCTGGGCCGCACGCATGCCAGACGAGCGCGCTACCACTTGAGCCACAACCCCTGCCCCCTTCATGATGCTTTTGACACTTCCTGCAGGCTCACATTCCCATCCCAGGCAGGCAGGAAGTCCAAAGGGGCCTATATCTAAAACATATAAGCTCTCCGAAACACCCTCTGTGTCATATGACCATTCTCAGCTGCACAGGAATTTGGGGAAATGAGTGTTTTGTCTTACTCCTGCTGCTTTAAACAAAATTATGCTTGTGTTAGTGAGAAAGCTGGAGAAACTGACATCAGAAAAGGAACTAGTATAGGCTGCTGTGGGAGGGTTGCAACACTAACAAGTGCTGGCTGGCTTTCCACCTTCATGGGAGAAAACAGAAAAGCTTAAACAGCAGCCCAGAGGACTTAAAAAGTCAAAGCAGGTCAGTGTAGGGTACAGCGATTCATCTTAGCCCCACATGATAGAATAATATGATTAAAGTTTACAGAGTAGAATGATTCATATTTACCATAACAATCTAAGTCATCAAGAAAAGGTTCATAATAAAGTTAAGGTAGTACTTAATACGATTTAGAAAGATGTTTCTTTTTTAAAATTTTGTCCTTTAAGAGTTATATAATCCACTCTCTGGAATCCTTTATTTTGAATGCTTGTAGTTGAGTGTCCCAGATAGCTACTGTTTACTGCCTAATAGTTTTGGTTGTACCACAAGTTCTTAAGCCTCTGAGATAATGCTGACCTTTTCCTGTAACACAAGGTTCCCAGGGCTGCTGCCCTGAGGATCACCTGTTGCTTTCTGACTATTCATGCCTGGGTCCACTTGTGCAGGTTTTGATTCCTTCTGCCTGGTTGTTTTTTTTTTGTTTGTTTGTTTGTTTTTTTAATATTTATTTTTTAGTTGCAGTTGGACACAGTATCTTTATTTTATTTTTATGTGGTGCTGAGGATTGAACCCAGGGCCTCACACATGATGGGTGAGCACTCTACGCTGAGCCACAATCCCAGCCCTTCTGCCTGGTTTTAATTCCTGGGACTCTGGCTTCTGCCTGTCACAAAGCTCAGTAGGAAGTGTGGCACATGGCCAAATTTAAGAAATATTACTCCAGCATTGCAGCAGATTATGCTGTTACACATGTTTTGCTATATCCATTGCTAATGGGTATTTTAAGAGCCTAGCTTCTTTCTCTGATTTTATAGCATACATTGAATAAAGCTTCCTGTTTATTTCCAGGCTGAGTATCTTTTCATAAAAGAAGCTCTGGCACCTAAACAAATTCTTATTTAACCAAGTAGATAACAAGATTTTGTTTAACAGGAAAGTTCTTGTCACACATCAGTGACAAGAAAGATTCTCTGTGGTTACTCATCTGTTCCATCATTAATTTTTCTTTGGAAGTAGTAGTTCACATGAACAGCCATACTCCTAGGAAAATATCCTTTGGTTTTACCTTCAGTTTTATCCATGCGGATATTAGTGTGTTGATGACTCCCACAAAAGTCCTATTTGGAGGGGTATTTTGAATATTTTTGGGTAGTTCTGTAAAGAACTATTTGGATATGAAAATGTAATTGTTTTGATGTCCATTGGGCATATCATGTTCTCTTTTGATTTGTGGGTGGGATTGCTATCTAATCTGATATAGTACTTTGGAGGCAAAAGAATTATGTAGATTTATGTATATCCAGTGCTAAGTACTAGTGATTCTCAAACTTTTAATATGCCTTAAAATTACCTCAGATGTTGATAATAATGCAGGTATCTTGACTCCACCCTAAGAAATTCTAATTTAGATATGGGCCAAGGGGATGGTTCTGAATTTTTAATAAGTTCTCTGATGCATGTCAGCATTTCAGCACAATTGTCACCTTCATTTCTGGTGGAATTATTTAGAAAAGTATCTGATATCCAAGGGTTCATTTCACCTAATTTTTTCTTATTAGTACCTCATATTTAATGCAAAAGAGAATTCTTAACATCTTAACATGAAAAGTTAATATTATTGTCATTATTATTTGTGTTCAGGAGCATGAGAGTTTTTTAAAATTAATTTATATATGACAGCAGAATGCAGTGCAATTCATAGTACACACATAGAGCACAATTTTTCATATCTCTGGTTGTATGCAAAGTATATTCACACCAATTCGTGTCTTCATACATGTACTTTGGATAATGATGTCCATCACATTCTACCATGATTTCTAACCCCATGCCCCCTCCCTTCCCCTCCCACACCTCTGCCCTATCTAGAGTTTATCTATTCCTCCCATGTTCCCCTTCCCTACCCTACTATGAATCAGCCTCTTTATAGCAAAGAAAATATTTGGTATTTTGTTTTTTGAGATTGGCTTACTTCACTTAGCATTATCTTCTCCAACTCCATCCATTTACTTGCAAATACCATGATTTTATTCTCTTTTATTGCTGAGTAATATTTCATTGTGTATATACGCCACATTTTTTTTATCCATTCAACTACTGAAGGGCATCTAGATTGGTTTCCACAGTTTAGCTATTGTGAATTGTGCTGCCATAAACATTGATGTGGCTGTGTCCCTGTACTATGCTGTTTTTAAGTCCTTCAGGTATAGACCAAGGAGAGGGATAGCTGGGTCAAATGCTGGTTCCATCCCCAATTTTCCAAGAAATCTCCATACTGCTTTCCATGTTGGCTGCACCAATTTGCAGTCCCACCAGCAATGTCTGAGTGTACCTTTTCCCCCACATCCTTGCCAATACTTTTTGTTGTTAGTCTTAATAATAACTGCCATTCTGACTGGAGTGAGCTGAAATTTTAGAGTAGATTTGATTTGCGTTTCTCAAATTGCTAATGATGATGAGCATTTTTTCATATATTTGTTGATTGTTTGTATGTCCTCTTCTGAGAAGTGTCTCTTCAGGTCCTTGGCCTGTTTATTGATTGGGTTGTTTTTTTGGTGTTTAGCTTTTTGAGTTCTTTATATACCCTAGAGATTATTGAGGAGCATGAGAGTTTTAAAAAGAATTCTACTTTAAAAGCACTTCTTGAATCTTTTAACTATCTTAACTATATAGAACAGTATAGAACTTGCTTCCAGGTTTTATTTTCTAAAGATCCATTATGTACAATTGGTAAAATAATGTAAAAACATTCTTAGGAAGAAGTAAAGACTCAAATGAAAATGAAAATTATGAACAGTGGCAAAATATTGGTTCCGAATAAGTAATCCAGAACACAGAGCTATTAGGAATAGGTAAGAAAAATAGATGCTCCTTGATTATTTTTGCTTATTCTAGATAGGTTTTAAAAGCATCACCTCAGGTAGCTAAATATTTCCCCTCATAATTTTCTTCATAAAAATTTTTATATATCCTCTTTAATAACCCATTCTAATTTTAATAATCCTGCAATAATAATTTCACACTGTTGATTTTTCTTAGTACTTAATTTAAATGCTTAAGTTGCATCAAACTTAAGAATTAAGATGATTAAACATTCATGATGTGCCCTATAACTGTCCCACAATTATATGAATATTGTCTTGATGTCAGTTTTCAAAAATTCTACTCTTGAGTTCATTGTCCTTTATCTGAAATCACTATGGGCTTACTGAATAATGTTAATTGAAAAACACTTGTATTCAAAAATAGGTCATTTTTTTTTCTTTATAATTTTTGGGATCTGAGACTTCTTATATGCTTTGTATAGAAAAAAAAGTGTTCTCAAAAAATATTTGTCATTTTGTCAAAAAGTCAATGTAAATGATTTCTTTCTTGAGTATGTGTTTCTAGATAACATTGTTCATGGGGCGGCATCTTAGTATTCTTTTGTGGTGATTGCAGAGTTTTTCTTTTTTCCCCCCTCCTCTTTATACCCACTCTAGGGTTCTGATCCCACTGCATTCTCTGTTCTTACCCAAGCCATCACTGGTCAGGTGGGTTTTGTGGACGTTGAATTTTGCACCACCTGTGGAGAAAAGGGAGCAAGCAAGAGATGTTCAGTGTGCAAAATGGTGAGAATGGAGTTCTTTTAAATTCATTGATGTCTGATTAATATTGCATCCAAGCTAGCAATTGGGTTTTAGTTGTCTGTAAACATAACAGCTGGTGTTAGTCTTTAATAAGTTGTAATACATGAAAGTATTGCATCTAATATTTTAAAGACTAGTTTTGAAAGAGAATTATAGAATAAATGTAGTTCTGTGTTTTATCTTCTGCCAAACTACCAGTCCGCCTTAGTTTCTTTTCTACTCCACAGAAAGAAAGGATATTACTGGGTGAATATAAGAAAATAAGAAATAGGTAGAGAGCAGGAGATTGAGGTTGGAGCAGATATGGAAGCTTAGATTAGGACAGTTCATAAATACATACTCTTAACTCTTTTGATGTTGACTTTAACTACCATCTTTTCACCAACTCTTTTTAAAACTACCACTTCTATCCCAGTTACTTAGGAGGTTGAAGTAGGAGGATCCCAAATTTCAGGCCAGCCATAGCTACTTAGGGAGTCCCTGTCCAGAAAGAAAAATGGGGTGGGGGTTGGGGGGTAGCTGGGGATGTATTTTCAGTGGTAGAGCATCCCTGCGTTCAGTCCTTAACACGCAAAAACAAAACAATCTACAGCTTCTTCTGACTGTCCCCAAACTTTAATTCTTAGGGAATACACTGCCCACTTCTGCCAGAATTACCTTTGTAAATGGCATATGTGATTGTGTTCATCTTCTTAGACCCCATATAACTCACATACTTGTGTCCGTGCATTCACTTAATCCCATAGGTAATAATTTCCTATTGATTTTAAGGTGAGATTCTTCAATGTATTATACAAACCCCATCATAATCTGCCACAGTCTACCTCTCCAGCTTTATCTCCTTTAATTACTTATTTCTCTGAACCTCAGTTTGCTTATGTGTGAATTGGGGCTAAAGGTGTGAAAATTCAACTATCTGTGTTGGCTAATTATTGCTGCATGTGAAAACAATCTAAAAACAGTGCTTATAGCAACAGTCACTTCTTTTCTGTTTGTCATTGGCTGGCCTCAGTTGGGACAGTTGGGCAGCTGAGCTTGTTCTCATGCTAATGGAAAAGTTCAGTTGGGCAACTAGAGACACACAGGGGCTTCTGAGGCCGGGCCTTGTAATCGCCGTGCTGTCTCCTTCTGTGGGCCAAAACAAGTCAGGTGGCCAAATCTAAAAGTCAGACCTCTCTCCTTTTATGTGCATAGAACTTTGAAATCCTATCTAAAGTGAATGAATGCAGCAATGAGTAAAGAATTGAACCCAGTAATGCTGTCCATAATACCATGCATGCATGCATAACGGCCTACCACAGGGCTTGGCATCTAATAAGTGTGTATAAGTTCATTTCCATTCTCACTTGGAAAAATATAAGCTCATTTATAAAGTATTCTTGCTTATCTTTATATATGTCATTCCCTTCCTTTTCCCTGTATTTTTGTTCGAGATACTCCCCTCACTTGGTACACTTCGTTCCTATTCTCTGCCTTCCCTGACTCCCCCAGTTAGAGTGAGTCACTGCTTCCTCTCTGCCTCCTTTGCTCCTGTGTCGCGTAGCTGTTACCAACTGTATTGTTAGGCATCTGTCTCCTTCCATTCTACCCCACCCTGCTCTTTCTCAGGCTTGGCTTCCTCTACGATGACAACTTCATCTTGTCATTTATTCTTCCAATTGTGTTATATAGAAGGATCTTAATAAGTCATTTGTCAGTCTTTTGTAGACTGTTGGTTATATATCATTACTGTTTTAAAGTGTAAGCTAAAAATTGCAAACCTAAATCAATACATAGCCATACAGTACACAATATGGAAAACTAAAACGTTTTTACAGAATAGTTCTTGGTTTAAGGCTATAGTTGGGAAATCATGCAATCCTAACTCTTAAAATGAAAATAAACCTACAATTGCTTTCAGGTGATATATTGTGATCAAACTTGCCAAAAGACACACTGGTTTACGCATAAGAAAATATGTAAGAATCTGAAGGACATTTATGAGAAGCAACAGTTGGAGGCTGCCAAAGAAAAGAGCCAAGAGGAGAACAGTATGTATATGTAACCACTGATCTCATTCTGCTTCTCAGTGGGGAAAATGAAAGATAGTTGATGTTTACACTGAGAACATGGGAACTGAATCATATCTGGGGACCAAGGAAGCTCAAGAGTGACCAACATAAGGACCACACTTAAACTTAAATGTGTCCCCTTCTAGTCTTTGGAATAATGCATAGAATATAGTCAGAAGAAATGTCACTGGGAAACAGAGGAACATAGGATACTAAGGGAATGTGATTTATTCCACATTCTTTATGTAAGCTCAGGAGCCTGCCCTGAAAATGGTGGGACTCGTAATGGATAATCACTTATGTCCTGCTCATGAAGGATTTTTCGAATACAGAAATACTTAAATTTTCCCTAATGGGTACCAGAGGATTTTAAAATTGGAAGCCTTTAAATT
This sequence comes from Marmota marmota marmota, assembly GCF_001458135.2. Lineage (NCBI taxonomy): Eukaryota > Metazoa > Chordata > Mammalia > Rodentia > Sciuridae > Marmota > Marmota marmota. Next base: position 8,914,051 of record NW_025999905.1, on the reverse strand, counting down.
TAATTTCAGTATTACAGATGAAATTACAGAGTATATTTGTAAATTACAGATTAAATTGCAGATCTAATATACAGATTAAATTTCTTCAAATGTCAGAGTAGTGAGTTTCACATTCTTTCTTTCTCCTTCACTGGTAAGTTTACATTTTCTTCAGTAACTGAATTGTTTCAGCAATGATTCTCATATGCAAGAGAGGAACAACCCACATCCCTATAGCCCACCCCAGAGAAGCTATTCTGTGTTCTTGGGGAACTTATGTAGTATGTAGTTTGAAAAAATTGTTTAAATGACTGATCCTAGGTATTTCTATCTCCACTAGTGATGGGACAGTGTCCTCTTTATCACTTGATTTAAAAACACTCTTAGTTTGATTGAATGGTTTGTATAAAATTAAACAATTTATCATTAAGAGAATAGTCAGGCCTCCTGACTACCTTGTCCTCTCTTGTTCTCTGGACCAAACCTTTTTTATCCTATGCTGAGGACAGAGAATAGTACCTCTTTATGTTCTAACATCATGAGAGGATAGACGTGTCAGTAGAATGAGAATTCCCAGCCATGTGCCAGACACTATTCTAAATGTTACAGATATTTTTTTCTTTATAAATGCAGGTTAGGCTTTATTACAAACACTGTTTTATATATAAGAAAACAAGGAATAGAGGTGATTACCTACCCAAAGACATCAAGCCAATTAAAAGGAAAGCTGTATTCAAATGCTGATTGGGTTAAATCCCAAACTGCAATCCTGGGTTGGAGGATTGGCTTTGGAGCCAAGAGTCTGAGTTCTGTGATTATTCTGCTATTTTACTATGAAGCTTGGAACAAGTAACCAAACCTATGTCTTCTCTTTATTTGTAAAGCAATGATGATAATTATAATAGAGATAATAATCTATCTCTTGTAGTTATGAGAAATTAAGTGAGTACACATAAAGTATTAATAGACTGTCTGGCACATGTAGGAACAATTTTTTTTTTTTATCTTTTTATCAGATGGCAAACTCGATGTCAATTCTAATTGTGTTAATGAAGAGCAACCAGAGGCTGAAATGGGCATCTCCCAAGAGGACTCCAATTCTAATGATTCCATGGAAGGGAAGAAAGAATCTCTTGGAAGTGAGTCTGGGTTGGAAGGTATACAGGACGCCTCTTCAGGTCCTCAGGTGTCTGAGGAGTAAAAGCCATAGCAGGTGCCATCACGGAGGGGCCTCACCTTAGCAGATAGCTGGAAAACTCGTGTGAATGTACCCTCATTGCTTCATGACACCTGCAAGGCACCACGGCAGGATTGCACATTTCATAGAATAGAGGCTTTCAAGCAAAGCTCTGTCTACCATGCCCCAATTCCCCATTGATCTCTAGTTCCATAATTTAACAGGTAGATATATATGTATTTTTTTTTTCCCTTTCAATACAGGAAAAACATTTCTGTCCCCTTTCTGAGGCTGGCTCCCCAGCAATTGTTCTCAAAGGAATATAAATCCCCTTAAAGAAGAAATATAGACTCTAGGGAACAAAGGGACAAGAAGAATAGATATGTGAGAGAAGAGATTTTCAGGAAAGAAAAATTTTATAGCCACAGAGATGTGTAGTTAGGGAAAAAATCATATATGTGAGTAAAATACCTCTAAATAGCATTTATTATAATGAAGTTCTACACATTGAAATGTAAGGAACTGAAGAAAAGCTGTATGTTAAGAGATATTTGCCATAGTTCAGCTAAGTGTAGTTGTATGTAGAAATTATCCTGAGCAAGTCTGAACTTTATGCAGTTCTTGTAGCAATGTTTTCTCTGTAGTATTTTTACCTTCAGAATGTCAGATCTTTCAGAAGGTACCAAGGCAGAGCCAGGGCTGTCCCAGCATGTGCATTAAAAGATACTTCCTGAAATTCTTGACTCAATATTGGCTAAATACACTGTATACACAATTCTTGTAAAATTCACTCATGTGCCATACACTACCTGAGAGGCTAACTTTTATCTTCCTGCAAGCTTTTCATGGGACTCCCTGCTCGAAACTGATTTATAACTGTCATTTAGAAGATGTGCTGGCCCCCATATTCAGCATATGTGGTATTTAAACATAGCTTGGGTATGAGGTCTGAAGATGATTCTGTGTTTCAAAGTTTCTTGTGTTGAATTTAAAATAAATCGTGCTTACTAATGTAAACAGCACATCTTGTTTCATAATTTATTGTTGTCATGAGGTGGCAAATACTAGAGAGCATGACAAATAGTAGGAAATATGGCCAATATTGGAGAACAAAGTAAAAGTTATTTTTAATATGTGCAGTCAAGGTCCAAGTAACTATAATTCTCTCTTCTTTGCATATCAAACTCTTCCATCTTGTTGACTCTCACTTCTTTATACTCAATCTCTTTCTCCTAGCCTGAGCACATGCGTTTTCTCACACACCCTGTGCCACACTGCTCCAGGATGACTTCATGCAAGTAAATCCAACACTTAGGGATTTAGAGTAGGAATTCAGTGGGTGATTTCGTCTGAATTGTCAATTATCATAAGCCTCCCTTGACAAAATAAAAATCAGAGTACCTCATCTATACAGTGATAAACATTTATTTTTCAGTAGTGAAAGTGTCTTCCTAGACCTTGCTCTCCCACAAACATGAGTTTCTGGTTAAATTTTAATGGTTTTGCATGTTTGTGTTGCTATCGTTCTCCTCCTTTCCCTCTCCCCACTCTGCCAGTTTGGACTCTAGTAGACTGGCTAAGGACCCTGGGATTTGGACAATTACACTAATTGGTGAGTCTCCACGTGTTCTTTTTGCCTTATATATCCCACACTTGGAGCTGAAGAAGCCTGCAACATGGAAACTCCAACAGCTACAGGCTAAAAAATTCCAAGAGCCTGCCAGTCTGCTAGCCAGCCCTGTAGATTTCAAACTAAAGATTGTATCTTCCAGTCAAACCTGAATTTCCAGCCTGCCAGCCTGTCTTACAACTCTGGACCTCCCAGACCCCACAGGGCCTGAGCCAAATTCTTAGAACAATTTAGTGTGTGTGTGTGTCTTCCCACCCCCCACCCCCATCCCCTTCCGTTGTCTTTGGGTTCTCTTTCTCTGGAGAACCCTAATACGTCCAGTGTCTTGGTGAATTTGGACTGCTATTATAAATTATCATACACCACATGGCTTAAATAACAAATATTTATCGCTCATGGTTCTGGAAGTTGAAGTCTGAGATCAGGGTATCAGCAAGTTTGGGTTCTTGGTGACTGACTCCTTCCTGGGTTATGAAGGGCCCTCTTGCTATGTCCTCACATGAAGAAAGAGGGAGAACTAGCTTTGGCCTTTTATTAGGGCACTAAGCCCATTCATGAGGACTCTCAAGGCCTAGTTACCTCTCAAAGGCCACAATTCCAAATGCCATTACATTAGTAATTGGATTTTAACAAATGAATATTGAGCATACACCAACATTCAGCCTATAACCTCCAGAATAGTCCCTAAGGGGCACAATTGTCCTTGGGATAAGAATAGCAGTAATAGCTAACATACATGGAGTACTTACTTTAAGAAGACTACTGTACCTTGAACTTTACATGTGAATCCTTGAGACTGTGAGGTCACTTTTATTATTTTAAATAAGAGGATATTAAAGCCTAGAGAAGTTAACTAATTTTTCTAAGTAAAATACGTGGGGTGGGGGTGGAGAAAAGCTAGATTTGTCTGGTTCCAGAGACCTAGCTATCAGCCACAACCTGTATACCTCTATAACTGTATATATCAGGATTTTGTTTCCTAGTCACGAGACCTCCCATTGGATGCTGAAATATATTTTTAATTGAGTCAACTTGAGTCGATCTCTGTTGTTAAAAGTAAATAATGTGATCTCGTAATAAAAAAAAGTTCCTCCCAATAATGGTGTGGTTTCGTTTGGGTAGAGTTTTAGGTAACTTATAAAAAACTTCATTTTTGTGTTTTCCCAAATGGTATTTAATACATGTTTTCTAATTGCCACAAGCCCTTCAATATTGAGTAAAATATATCCCGTACAAAAGAATGCACTTTATAGAACATCTTTTTCTTTGAGGCATGATTCCTTTAATTCCCTAACATGAAAAACAAGTAACATATGTTAGATTTTTTTTTTTTTTTTTTTGCAGTGCTGGGTTTGAGCCCGGAGTCTCACACATGCTAGACAGAAGCTCTACCACTGAGCTTACATTGTGAGTCCTGGACTCAGTCTTCTTTTAGTGGTTAGTCTAGAGATTATAATATCCCATCCTTAATTTACTGCTGTCTAATTAAAGAATAGTGCTTATGTAACTTATGGACCAGCTTAAACCTGATCCCCAACACACCGTTTTCACCATGAAATGGATTGCTGCCATCCAGTGTTATTGCTAGATGCTTGGGCTTGTTCTCAGTTCATGGTGAGTAGCTTTAGTTAGTTACTTGATTAATGGTCAGGCTCTCAGTACTAAGATGGATTCAGTAGAATGAATAGTCCTTTGCGGCAGATGGTGTGTCCTTGCTCAAGAACCCTTGGAGACTGTGTTGTGAGTCTCCTGTTGGAGCCCGCCAAGGACTCTGCGAACACTATGGATTAGCCCAGGTTATTGCATCCGTTACTTGTTGCTGTGTAACAAATTTCCCCCAAACTTATCAGCTTGAAATATTACTAAGCATTAGCTAATACAGTTTCTAAGACCAGAAATCCTGAATCAGCTTAACTGGGTGGATAATTCTGGTATGGGGTTTCTTGGTTTGAGGGTACTGAAAAGCTTTCAGCCAAGGCTGCAGTCATCTGAAGGTTTCAGTGGGTATGGAGAATCTGTGTCCATGATTGTTGGCTGAGAGACTTGATCCTCATTGGCTTTTGGATGAGAATCTCAGTTCCTTAGAATATGTACTTATCCAAAGGACTGCTTGGGTGTCATTATGGCACGGCAGCTGGATTCCCCCAAAGTAAGTGATTCTGGTGGAGCAGGTAAATGTGTCAATTCCTTCTATCACCTAATCTTGGACATGCACTCACTTTTGCCTTCATATCAGGCACCCTCATAAATATGGAAATCATTGCTTTTTCATTACCCTAACTACAGTCTTCTGCTAGGAATCATACTCAAATTTTAGACTCTTTTCTGTGACACAATTCTTAGGTGTTCACAGCAGTAGAATCTTGGTGTCAATTCACTACTCTAAGCTTTCAACTCTTGCCTGTTTTGCCAGTCTTCTTTCTACAGTGTGTGTGTTTGGCAGAATGGACAGGATAGGGAGAAATACCAGTCTGCCTTTTATAAGGTTTTTTTTTTTTTTTTTAGTTCATTAGTTGGGAAAAAACACCAATGAGTTCCCTCAAGTGTCTAATTTTGTCACTCAGCAGCAGGCAGTTGCTAAAAGCTTGTCTGGTTTCTTTTTTCCCTAGCAGCAGGCTTCCAGTTAGGCCCAGCCCAGATCATTATAGCCCATGTGTGAAACTGGCAAATGTCTCCAGAGGTAAGAAAAAAACCAGTATACTGGGTAAATAAATTGTGTAAAGTTATTTGATGGACTACTAGACAATAGTGAGAATGATAGAACTATTGCTGCAAGCAACAAGGAGGAATCTTACAAGGTCAAGGGAAAAAAACTAGATACAGACTATTCATCTGTTATAATTCCATTTATATGCCTTTCACAAAACTTATTATCTAGAAATCAGGACAGTAATTACTTTGGAAGGTTGGGCAGTGACTGGTAACAGAAATGAGGGGCTTTTAGAGTGCTGGTAATGTTCTATTTCTTTTTCTTTCTTTTCTTTTTTTTTTTTTTTTTTT
>NW_025999905.1:8905738-8908245 GCF_001458135.2 Marmota marmota marmota | reverse complement strand
CAAAAAAAAAAAAAAAAAAAAAAAAAATCAGTTTGATCCAAGTGAATTATTTTTTATTTAAATGAATAAGTGCCCTATATTTCTGTGGTATTTGCAGTATAGTAGTATTAATAATTTGTCAACTCTGACAATGATTTTCAGGCTATGTGACACTATTTTTATTGCATATGTTTTATTTAGAAAATAGAGTATTTGGGTATGTTTAGGGATCTAGAATTGTAGTTTGAGTCTCACACAGTCAAGTATTTGTGTTTGAAAACAGTGTTAGATGATTAAAATACTTTCAGAAATCATATGCATATTAGTATCATAAATACATTTTATTACAGTTATTATTTTTCTTCACTGATGTATTTTAAAAATGTGCTCAATAATATTTTTCAACTACTGAATCCAAAGATTCATAAGTGCAAAAATAAAAAGAATGATTTTTAAATTCATCAATATTTATAAATTTGAAATACCTTCCATAGAATTAATGAAGTGTTTGCTTTTTAAAATGTAAATTACAGTGAATGTAAAATGTTAATTTACAGGATAATTACTCTCATTGAACCTATTTACATGAAGAGTAAACAAAGCCTCTCATTTGGAATAGCTTATAATTTTCAGGTTATATTTTCTAATACATCAAATCATTTTTTCATTTATTTGGGGTTACAATAATTATATTAAAAACCTAAGTATGCCAAACATGAATACACAACTAGAACTCATCACAAAAAGCCATAGTCATTTTCACATTTATTGAAGAGCTAGTCATTTTTTAATTCATTAAAATTTATTTTAGGAACTAGAGCGAATTTAGGGAAATAATTGTGAAACAATCTGATCATAAAAGAGTTTTAAACTTACTTGTCTACATTATCCACAAATGTAAAATCTGAAACAAAAAGTTCTAAATTAGTATTTTTCAAATGTTTAATAGCATTGAAAAACAAAGAAGCATGCTCTAAATAAACTATTAGCTTTCTGTTTTCAAATAATCTATCAAAATTGCCTTGATACCTAACCTAAAATGGAAATTTTCTCTTAGATATGATGGGTTTTCCCATAGTTTTGGGCCAGAGTCTTTAATACAATCAATTCTCAAAACCCTGAGAATAGAACACTTCATCATTTTAGTTAGTAATGGAATCCAAGTGGGAATTTTTATAATTAAGATTTTGAGTCTCATTGCCAAAGTAGATCCTTTTTCTTTTGACAGGCACATGCACCTGTAAATGGACAAATAGTCCAAATGAGGAGAAATATTTAGAGCCATTTTACCTATTTAGGTTTTTGGCATTAACTTCAAAGAAAGAGAATAAACAAATCCTAGATCACAAGAGTCTCTGTCTTTTCCAGCTTAGAGCTCAAGGACTAGTCCTCAAAGCCAGGAGTCCTTAGGATGTCTTCCAGACTGTCCTTGCTTTGTTTATTGCTCTCCAGGAGGCCTAGTGCCAGGCTAAAGGCAGAATTTACCAGCACCTGTTGGGCCACTAAACCACAACGTGAGCTCTGGCCAATCCATGAGCATCAGAGACCACAGCCGCTGCCTTGGGAGATTCAGGGCACTGCTCCTCTTCATGATGGCTGGCCAAGGACACCTGTGTCTTCCTATCTCCCAGTCTCTTTTCTCTTTCTATATTCTTCCCACCTCCTAGTGTTATTGTGGTATAATAAAAAACTTAAGAATTGGAACATTTAGGATGCACAACTAGATATTTTGTTATACATTGCAAAATAAGCTAATTAACATATCCATCACTTCACGAAGTTACCATTTTCTTATTCTAGGGTGTGTGTGGGTGGTGATGAGAACATTTAAGATCTACCCTCTTAGCAGATTTTAAGTATATAATACTGTAAATAGTCATTTTACATTCAATCTTCAGAATTTAGTCATCGTCCATAATTGAAACTTTGCCCCCTTTGACCACCATCTCCCCATCTCTCCCTCTCCCTAGTCCCTAGCAACCATCATTCTACTCTTCTCTGCTCTATGAGTTTGAACATTTAGATTTCATATATGAGATATTCTGCAGTATTTTTGTTTTTTCTGTGTCTGGCTTATTTCACTTGATGCCTCCAGGTTTGTCCATATTGCTATAAATGGCAGGGTCTCCCTAATTACAAAGAGCAAACACATCTCCTATAATTAGATAAATAATTATAAACAATATGAATATTAATAAATACATCTTAATTTATATAAATTATAAACAAAAAGGAACACTGGGAAAAAAGTAAAATCTCCCTTTTACCTTTCCAATTCTATTTTTTTTTGGGGGGGGGGGGCATGGCATTGAACCCAGGAGCATTGAATCACTGAGCCATATCCCCATCCCTTTTATTTATTTATTTATTTTTTTATTGTTGGTTGTTCAAAACATTACATAGTTCTTGATATATCATCTTTCACACTTTGCTTCAAGTGGGTTATGAACTCCCATTTTTAGCCCATATACAGATTGCAGAATCACATCAATTACACATCCATTGATTTACATATTGCCATACTAGTG
>NW_025999905.1:8873688-8900681 GCF_001458135.2 Marmota marmota marmota | reverse complement strand
GGTCTGGACCTCTGCGCTGCGTGGCGGAGATTCACTCGTCTAGGGCAAACTGTCACCTCCAAAAATCCTTCCAATTCCCGGCCGGTCTCTCTTTAGTGGAATTTTGCTAGGAGTTTCTCAGCAGGTCGAATCTAAGCGTATCCATGCGTCTCTCTGACCCCGTTGTTGAGGAGGTACTGAAAGCGCTGCCTCCCCCCTCGCCGCCATGTTGGATCTCCCCAGCCCTTTTAGATATTTTATTTAAAGAAAGGGTCTCGATAAGTTTCTTAAGTCCTTGTTAATTTGCTTCTGGCTGGCTTTGAACCTGAAATCCTCCTATCTCAGCCTCCAGAGCCTCTGGGATTACAGGTATGCACCATTGCGCCCAGCCACCTTTCCAATTCTTATCAGAAGTAACAGGGTTAGCCGGGTATAGTGGTGCATACCTGTAATCCCAGTGGCTCTGGAGGCTAAAACAGAAGGATCTCAGGTTCAAAGCCAGCCTCAGCAATTTAACAAGGCCCTAAGTAACTTAAGGAGGCCTTTTCTCTAAATAAAATATATAAATGGGCTGGGGATGTGGCTCAATAGTTGAGTGCCCCTGGGTTCAGCCCCCAGTACCAAAAAAAAAAAAAAGAAGTAACACTGTTAAGCACTGGGTTTTTGGATTCCCTAGCTCGATGGTAGACATATATAGTATGTACAAGGCTTAATCCTTAGCACCAAAAAAGAGAGAAAAAAACCAAAAAGTATTATTGAGTTTTTTGTGTATGCTTCCAGCCTGTGTGTATACTCACACACATATACACAGATTTATTTGTTGGCAAAGTTTAAATTTTTTTATTACTCTGCAATATGTTTTTAAATTTTATTATATTACTCTGCAATATGTTTTTAAACACCTCAAATATATTCATAGAATAATTCTATAGTGGAATTGTTTGTAATACATGAATGTGCCATAGTCTAGTATTCCCCTATAAATGACCATTTAGTGGTTTCTACTATATTTGGTATTACAAAAAATGTTGCAATAATCAACCTTAGACATACTTATATATTTTTGTTCATGTGCATTGGAAATTTAGTAGGGGAGATTTTCAAATCAATTGCTGTGTTAAATGGTTTGCACATTTTATATGTTGATAGAGAATACTATGTCGTCTTCCAAGAAAGTTCAATCAGTTTCTATCTTCCTCAATAATATGAATTATATGCTCTTTCTCCTTTCGTTTTTATAGTCATTTCTCTTTTATGACTTCTGGGTTTGGTGTGAGACTGTGTTTATCCCTCTCCTCAGAATTATAAGAGTTATTTGCTTCTAGTACTCTTCAATTTTACTTACATTTTAGATATTTAATCTTTTTAGGATCTATTTTTGTGCATAAAATCTCCCTTAGAAAGTCATCTAGTTTATCTCTTGGCCCAGGCCTGTACAGGGCAGAACTCCAGGGGACCCCAGTCATCCTTTCCTATGTAAATGGTGCCCACCAGAGTTGTGGAATGTGGTAGCTCTGCTACTGCTGATACTTGTCTTCACAAGTTCTGACTGAATAACTCTTGCAATTGCACAGTTCCTGTGCTAACCAGTCTCCAGGCCTCACGTTGACCTCAAGAATCTATCTTAGACTTCAGGCATAAATAACACCTGGCATTCACTTTTCTGGGTAAACCTGGTGTCATCATTACCCAGAGTCAGAGTTTTCTTCAAGACTAGACTTCCTGAGCTTTTGATTCCCCAGCTCCTCACTTAAATTATGTTTTCTCTGAATGCTATCCTGTCTTGTGTCTGTATTGACCAACTCAGTGGTGAATTGCCATTTATGGAATAGTCTGGCTGATTTTCCTTTTGGGTTTACTCCTCTGTCTCTTGCTGAATAGTAGGATAGCTTAGCTCTCAGGCCAAGGCTCTGTCATAGTATACCTCAGCCTGGTCTCTATACCTGGAACTTTATCTTGTTTGGAGAGAAGAGCAAATATAGTAGAAATCCAGCAGTCTCACTTTTGAGTCATTAGTAGATATTTTAAAGGTGTATTGATATTCTACTATAAATAATCCCTTAATGTTTTTCCATAATTGTGTAGTTGCAGGGAAATCAGCAAATGTCTCATTTTCCACAAAACCATGTAAAAGGACAAAGTATTTTGGTTCTGAGAATATTGCTTATCATGTAATAAGACACAAAAACATTAACGGAAAATAGGCACAAGCCTTTAAACCTATACCCATCAGATAAGGATTGATGGCTGAGATTTGAAGAAAACTTAAAATTGACCTTGCTTCCCAGGCTGTTTTGAATGTAATTGGTTTCTTTCTCAATTTAAGATTAAGGATAATAAAATGGAAATGTGGTATTAACAATTGCCTCATAAACAATTTCAAGCATGGTTTCTTTGCAAGAAAAGAATATAGATCCCTAAATGTGCATGCCACAATAAGATAAAATTTATATCAAAACAAATTTCGAAGCTACAAAACTGTAAGCCATGAGTTTTGAAAACTTATGTAAGTGTGCTTTGTTAGTTTCATTATAAATGTTTAGCTGAGTAAGTAAGCTAAAATAAGTCACATGAGCTAAAAATGCTTTTTAGTTGATCTGATGCAGTATCATTTTTCTGGAAAATAAGTAGATTGATAGAGTCACACTACCAATTTTTAGATGCCTATTGTCAAAATATCTATGAATTAAGAATATGAATTTAGAAGAAAAAGTTTCAAATGCAATAAAATACTCTATCCTTTTTTCCTCTGGTTTTGATTTGGAGGTAATGAAAAACAGTAAAAAGGATCATCGTTTTTTAGCAATCTGGTTGTATAAATACAATGTACAGCACCAAAGGTACAGATCAGTTCTCCTCTCACACCTATGATAATTATAGCACTGAAACTAGACTGAAGCAGCCTGTGTTTGCTGTTCTAGTGTGTATCAGCTTGTTTTAAGAGGGGATTTTGTCTCTCATAGATTCCTTTCCCACCTCAGCATAACTTGCTCCCATTGCATCCAATAATATTCAGTTTGGGCCATCACTTCTCACACGAAGCAAAAGAAAACCAAGGAAGTGACTAATAACAGTCAACTTCTGATACATTTGGTGTCAGATCCAATGTTAAAATGTTTTACATATTAAGCATCCTAACAGTCAAAGGAAGATAAAAAATCTTTGTTTTGAAATTCAGAAAGTTGAAACAAATTTATGTCCCAAACAAATCTTGCCATGATCAGCAGAGCAGGTATGTGAACTCGGGAATTCTGATTTCACGGTTTGGCTTCTTACCTTTGCAATGGTGGTTGTGTGCCAGAAGCCACCCATGAACTGTGCGTGAACTAAAAAACGACATGGAAGCTACTAAACAGGAAAGTCTGGTATCTGGGAACTCCAAGCGGCAATCCTGCTGGTTTGAGACTACCCAATACATGCGACTTCCTACCTAGCTTTAAGTTCAGCACAGAACTGGAGATGGGGTGACCCACTGGAACCACACAGCCTCTTGGAGTTGGGTATGGCTTGCCAAGATGCCAATCAACCTGTTTGTTGCAATACCCCTGCCACACCAAGAAGCAAGACTCCTCCTGCTGAAACCTTATCCCTGCCTTTGATATATTCTCCTTTAAAAAAGAAATAAAGCCATTTTTTGGTTGTTCAGTTCCAGCTCCCATGTCGACTGGTGGACCTATTAGCTGTTCCACTTCCTTTAAATCTAATTTCTGGCTCTGACTCTTATTCTTTACTAATTATTTCAGACTTTCTTTTTCTCAGGTGGTTCACATCTTCTGAGCAGGAAACTACCCTGGCAGGGTGTTGGCCGCCAGCCATGCCAAGTTGTCTAACTTGAATTGAATGGGCATCGGAATCACTGGGAAAGCTACTTAAAACACAGTGTGGGGTGGGGAGTGCTTGAGTTTCCAAATTGGTAAATTAGGCAAGAATTTGAATCACAAGTTCCTAAGTGATCTGATAATGGTAATTTGGGGACCACACCCCGAGGCCTACCCCTGCTGTACATGTTAATCTGTTGCACCCATTAAGACTCCTGCAGACATCACTTCCAGTCTGTGGGAAATATAAGGGTTAAAGGAACAAGTTTAAGAACATCCGAAGGAAGCAGTCATCAAAAGTGACACATTCTGTAATATAATTTCTAGGTCATGGGAAAAAAATTGACGAATCTATTCTAAATTTAGAGTAAAGACCCATACAACCAAAGGTAATTATGAATCCTGACTGGATTCTGGTTTGAAAAAAGCAGCTGCAAAAGGCTTCTTGGGACAATTTGGAAAATGGGGAAACTGATTCTATATTAAATAATTGGTTATTTTTCTTATGTCTGATTGTAGCATTGTAGTTACACAGGGGGATGCTCTTATTTTCCAACTTGCAGGCAAAATTATTTAAAAGTGAAGGGTTGAGATTCTACTACTGAAACACTTAAGTGGTTCCACTGCATATTGATGTTTTCCAGTTGACTGTGTAGCTGGGGATAAACGATAAGTGTAAATAGGAGCTTCTGAGGCGGCCTGTCCTTTCTTCCCTCTTTTTTGCCACACTGGGGATGAAGTACTCTTACACTGAGCTACATCCCAGGTCTGAGATCTGTTCTTTGAATAAAGAGGCAAACAAAGCCTCATATTTAGAGGCTGGTGAATATGGCAGAATATTAATAATTGTTGAATAACCTTGGGCATAGATAGACATTTATTTTAATATTCCTTCAACTTAGAAAATTTTACAGCAAAAGATTAAGAAAAAAAAAAGTTTCATTTGACCCTCATTTCTCTTCCTTCCTTCCTTCCCCTAACTCCCTCTCTTTCTCCCTCACTTGCTCAGTGTTGAATTTAGTTGATTTGTGGATTCTGTTGGCCATTACTTTCTCCCAGCATTTTAAGGAATTAGTTCACTGTCTCCTGACTTCCATAATTGCAGTTGGGGAGTTCATTGTAAATATGTCATTCTTTTGTAGATAATCTGCATTTTTTCTCTGACTTCTTTACCTTTGGTGTAAACAGTTTTGTTTTTTCTTTTTTAATTTTGGTTATGTGTCTTTTATGTGTGGATTTATTTTGTCATCCAAATCTAAGGATTCCTATAATTTATCAACTTTGGAGAATTCTTAGTCGTTATCACTTCAAATATTACCATCTACTGAATTTCTCTCTATAATTTTTTTCTTTAGGAATTATTACTAAACTTTCATTGGATTTTCTCTTTTAAATAACTCCTTTTCTCAACATTTAATTTATATCTCCATCTCTGTCACTTTCTTCATAATTTCTTCAAAATTGTTTTCTAGTTTCATATTTTCCTTTTTGTTTCTGTAAAATCCATCTGGTTCTTTTAAAATAAAAATGTGCATTTGGCAAATGCCAAATGATGAAGAAAAAGGTTATATTTTTGCACCATTTTTCATTTCCTGTTTCTTCCTTCTTGGAATGAAGATGTGACACATGATGGTATAGCAACCACCTTATAAAGCACACTAAGAAAAAAAAAGATAGATGTATTCCTCAACATTGATGATATTATAGAACTTTACACTAACTCTGCATACCTATCTTTGTACTCTGCTATGTGAGAAAAATAAACCCTTATTTATTTGGATTTCAGTTACATCTAAGAAATTCCAGCTAATGAAATGTCACTGATATATTTGTTATAGTTGCATATATAAGAACTTCATATGTAAGATAGCCAAAATATTAACAGTGCTTATTTCTGGGAGGCAAAATTGCAAATGATCTTTATTTCCTCTTAATATTTTTTTAATATCATCAAAAATTGATGAATTTGTCTTGTGTTAGTGGTAATAATAATTTTCCACTGTGGTAGATACTGGAAAAGAGACTTTAATGTATTATCTCATTTTTATCACATTACCTCATTTAATTTAATATGTACGAATGATGGTGAAAATCATATTCACTCTAATTAGGCTACTAAAACTATAAAATTAAAAATATAATGTTAGCAAGTAACTAGAAATTATTTCACTATGTAGGTACTTAATTTATTTTTACTTACCATTATTATTATAATCAAGTTCTCCAACAATTAAGGAATTTAAATTTCATTTTTAACCCCCCCCCCCCGCCCAATTACCTGAAGGTAGTCTCTGGACAGGTTTCTGCTTTAATGGTAATTTTGGGTTCCATGAGGTATCTACTTTTCCTCCAAATGCAATTGATTGAATGATATGAGCCTTTTTATGGTTAAAAATTGTAATCATTGATCTTCTTTCTTTTTCTGTAACCTCTGATAAATGCAAAAATAATGTTATTGCACAGCATTATAAATAGATATGGAGTGATTCAAAAGAGAATGGAACAGTTTCAAAAACATTTAGCTTAACTATGTTATGTGGGAACATCTTGTCAAAATAGATTTGTAAAGTAGCTGTCATGGGTACTTCCATAACCTTACAAGCACTTGATACATGCCCCTCATGTCACAAGGTGGAGCACAATCCTGCAGTCCACTGCACGATACAGACTTTCTGACACATCACCATGGGATGACTGACAGTACATGTTGCCGCCCTTCCTTCCCTCAAGGCTATCCAAAAGCAGAGATAGAACCAGGAGGTTCTGATAAATCCTCACAAATAGAAGTTACTAATAAATTATTAAAAATGTTCAAATCTGTATGTGTAGACAGGTAAGGAAGTAGGTAATATAGCACAAGGGGGGTAAGATAGTTTTCAAAATATTTAATATGTTGTACAGTGATATGGATTGTGTGTATGTGGCTTATATAAACCAAACATTCTAGTTTGTCTATAATGCATGAAGATATATTTATAAAGAAGTTAATATTGATTATATCAATTTTAATATACATGAACTTACAGAATTTCAAAAGAAAATGAATTTTAGAACTCAGGTCTTCAGAGTTCTAGTTCAACTCCCTCATTTTTTGGGGGGGGAGTTGGGTGACTGGGATTGAACTCAGGGTCACTTAACCACTGAAGCCACATCCCCAGCCCTATTTTGTATTTTTTATTTAGAGACAGGGTCTCACTGAGTTGCTTAGTGCCTTGCTTTTGCTGAGTCTGGCTTTGAACTTGCCATCCTCTTGCCTCAGCCTCCTGAGCAGCTGGGATTACAGGTGTACACCACCATGCCTGGCCATTCCCTCACTGCTGAGATGGGAAACTAAGGAGCCCAACATAAATGATTTGGCATCCACCGTATCAGTGTGAAACGCAGAACCAGGAGAACCTTTCTCATGCTCAGTTAGATGGCTCTTCCTATATAGTGGAAAAGACATGAATTCCTAAACTAGGGCGAATTTCAGAGAGCAAGCATTTCAAAAATAAATAATTAAAAAAACTTTCATTTATAAAGAAAATTATCCAATGGTATTCTGTTACAAAAACACATTCAAAGGTATTCTGTATTTTTCAACCATTGAGTAGTAAGGCTGAGTTTCAAATATTTCTTTACAAAAGAGAGTTATCCTTACGATTTCCATCAAGCAGCTCCACTCCTGGAAGGTGGTAGATTATATATAAACGATATAGGTTATATTGGCACAAAGGGTTTTGGTATAGACCTACAATAGAAGAGTCCGAAATAAGACGTCAGATTTCAAAATGATCTTTGGATGTCATTTTATAAAACATGAAAAATTGCAGCATTCATGTACAACATAAGGATACATATCAAGCCAGTGGCCTCATTAAGCCCTCTTTCATTTAGAGCAGCACTTAATTTTCCTATCTGTTATATTCATTCACTCAATAAATAATTACTGGGTACTACTATTTACTAGGAAATGTGCTAGGTGCTGGGGACATTTTATTGACTCAAATCTGCAACAGATTAGGAAAAATTTAAATGTCCATAAGGAAATTCCTAACGGACAAACTAGGTATCAGCTCCATGGGAGTCTTAAGACTGCTTTTGACTAAAGTATCACTTGGGACTCTTCTGCTAAGTCTCAAAGGTCACCATAGGCCAGTGTGAGGATGGGCAGAGATATTGTATACTGTTATAATAGATTTTTCTCCCTCCACTTTACATCACTATGCATTGCTCAGAATATGTAAATGCTAGTAGCAGCTTTGGATCTCAGTTGGAGCAGAGGCCAGCAGATGTGGATGTTGCATCTTGTATACCTTCGGCCAGCCACAGGGGCTCTGAGAGCCTCTTGTGCAGGTGTTCTGATGCGTAATGAACCTGATTCTGCAGTGCAGGGGCTGAAGGAGGGAAGCACATGGGTGCAGAAGAGCTCCTGGCTCTTCTGCCATCACATTCTTTTAGGAATCAACATGTAGATGCATTTTTAAAAATCTTCACCTAGAAGGATTTTGTTTCCAAGTAAAGAATCTCGCCTATTTATCACTGGATAATATTAAACAAGATTATTTCAATACACTGTGCAATAAAGCATTTATAATTTCAAGTTGGGCATCTTTAGCTTTTTAAATTCTGCTTCCATGCAACGTAGAAAATATTTCCGGAAAATACATACAGTGAGGGGACCACTAGATGGCAGTAGCAGAAAGAGCTCCAGCTGTTGCACAGATGCATCACTAACCGTGGCTCTCAATGTCCATGTTAAATTTAAGAATACTGCTGTAGATGATTCATAAAATATAACAAATCTTAATAAAGGCATGATAATATAAGTATTCAAAACCTAGAGTAAACTGATTAACATAAAGAAGATTGGTTGGGGCCTGATTAAAAGATAGCAAAGTAGTTAGAAACTGAAAAAAAGAAAAGAAAAAGAAAAATCTGGACATATTTTCTGTAGGTAATAAAACATTCTGATATTTGTTGTATAAACACAAATTTCTCTGGCTAATAAAATCCTTATATATAGCTATTCCCGGTGGAAAACATGAGCTTTGTAGGGACATAAAGCAGGCAATAGAAGACACCTGGTGCATAACCAACAAAGTTATTTGTGAGGAAAGGCAGAAAAGAAAACACAGACAGGAGCAACAAAGAAATTACAAAGAAAGAAAATCTGTATGTATTGAAAGAAATGAGAGGAAAAATGAAATAAATTTTTCAAGATGTCTTAAATGACAAAAAAATGACGTGAATTTTCTTCTTAAAAGAAATTTAAAGTGGGAACACATAATTGTAATTACAGGATAGGGAATAGAAGAGATGTATATTAAACCGGTAATAAGGACAGATTTTTAAAGCAATCCACAGGGATCATGCATTGTAGTTGGAGCCAGAGAAAGTAAAGAAAAGGACACCCTTCAAGGATATAAAAGCAAAGCACATTTGTTTTTAATGAGAATTTAGGAGGAAGAAAAAGTCACAAATGTTTTAGTGCAGAAGTCTGCCTTGTGGTTGCTGTCTTGGGGAATCACATCTGACACCTCATTACCCTGTGTTACATTGTAGCAGCTGGGAGCCAGGTCTGCCTCTGCACAAGATGCTAATGGAAAATGTACCAATATCTTCCAATGACCTTTACTCTTTTTTGGGGATGGGGGTGGTGGTTTCCAGGGATTGAACTCAGGAGCACTCCACCACTGAGCCACATCCCCAGCCCTATTTTGTATTTTTGGTTTAGAGACAGGGTCTCATTGAGTTGCTTAGCACCTCACTTTTGCTGAGGCTGGCTTTGAACTTGCAATCCTCCTGCCTCAGCATCCCGAGGTCCTTTACTCTTGATACACCTTTCACAGTGCCTTTTTCCTCGAAGAACATAACCATTCACTGCTTTCCTTGATTTTTCTCCTCATCTCTAGTTAAGTAACTTCTTTATGCAAGTTTAAAGCTCTAGCTTTGCCGCAGTCCGGCTGCAGCAAAATAACCGGGGGGTGACGAATAACTTGTGTACGTTGATACAGCAGGAGTAGGAGCGGTTTATTGCAGGACAGGAGCAGTATTTATACATTCCACAGAGCTTATCTAATTAGCATAAACTAGATACATCAGTCAACCAATAAGGAATCTCTACACTTAATGGCTCGCTTTTGTTACTTCTCAAACCACTCCCTCTGGCATTTTGCCAGGCACCATCCAGACTTGTTTACGAACTCTAACATTCCCCTGGCTAAATGCCAGGTGTTATTTTGACTTGTTTACAGACTCTAACATAGCTTCAGTTAAACGAAACACCAAACTTGGGTTTACATTACTTTTTGAGGGGGGGGGAGATGGGGGGGCCAAGGATTGAACTCAGGGCATTCAACCACTGAGCCACATCCACAGCCCATTTTTGTATTTTATTTAGAGACAGGGTCTCTAAAGTTGAGACTCTAAAAGTCTGAGTTGAGACTTTTAGAGTTGAGACTCTAAAAGTCTGAGTTGCTTAGTGCCTCACCCTTGCTGAGGCTGGCTTTGAACTTGCCATCCTCCTGTCGCAGCCTCCAGAGCTGTTTAGATTACTTATTAATGAGGTGTCTGGATACTAAAATCTCTTTTGCATGTTGTGGTTCACTATTCATCTCATCTTAAAGTAAAATCTAAATGACAGAAAGACAGAAAATTGAGCTCCTTGCGCAGCCTCTGCTCACATAACTTAAAAAAAATAAATTGAGCTAAATAATTTGAGAGGCATTTCATCTTTATTATCCTTTACTTTTTCCTGGCTCTTCAATTTTTAGAAGGAAGCATTTTCAACTCTTTTTCTCCTTTTTACACTATTAAACATTTAACATTTTGGATTTATGAGTTTTGGATGGATGCTACTAAAATTACCATAAATTAAGTTTCCAAGATATGAAGTTAGTTTCCTGTGTCTGAATGTTCTGAAAGCCTTCTGTGATGTATGGGCACATTCCTTTAGAAACTATGAAGCAAAACTGCTTACACTTTCACTTTCAATAGGTTAATACCATTTAATCCACCTCCCCTCTAGGCTACTTATAGAGTACACCTCGGTGGCGCCAGAGCTGTCTTGCTTATCTTAATTTGGGATTCAGAGTCTAAGCAATTTACATTTTCCCAATAATATATCAAAATGTCTCTACCACCTTACTGCACAAGCTGGAGTTACATGACTCATGCATAAAGCTACTTCTTAATGAAACAGAAAATAAGATTCAGTGATCTAAATAATTGGTTTCAGTGAATTTTTTAAACTTTGAAAACAGAATTTAACAAACCTATCATTTAAATGAATCCAAATGTTCTTAAGGTGCCTTTGGAGAAAATTGATGTAATTAGTAAAATACTTTTTAATAGATGGGGAGGAAATGATACAGAGAGGTTTAAAAGCTTATGCATTATCTACAGTCTGTGGAAGGGAACTCAGCTGTCACCCATCAGACACCTAGATTTTGAGGTTCTGGGGGCAAGGTTACATCCATGGGTTAGCAACTTGATTGCTATCTAATTTTAACTTAAATCTGTGGGCCACCACACTACACATGCTTTCACTGAATATGGAAATCATCTTTGATTTTAAAAGGCAAACTGTGATAAACAGGAGATGAAGAAAGGGGAGGGATCAGAACATTCTCTTCAAGATAAACAGCTGTGAAAGACCCAGTTAGTTCTTTTCACTTGGTGGGTTGTTTTGTGAGGTCCACCTTGATGAACATTACAGGTAGAGGGGCTCAAATAAAAGTCCTTGGAGATCATAGTCATACCCTACCTCCAGGTATCTGTCTTCACCCTAGCTTTTTGTCATCAGCAGAGGATGGGGGTCACTGCTGTCAGCAAGGTTAGAGAATATATAAGAGCAGTATCTCTGGAAACATGGAGACCTTCTCTTAAAAGAGCAACCCCTTCTTCCCAGTGGTCACTCCTGGAGTGACCCAGGAAGTATGTCCTAACAATTATGAAAGGTAGGAGTCTAAGGGTACTTTCCAACAATAAACTTAATAAACACAGAGAAAACTTTAGAGAAATGAGTAGAACAAAGGTATAGATAGAGAAGAAATGGTTTAAATGTTGTGTTGCTGGTAGTGTTTTTTCTAATGCTCAGAAAAAGGGCAGGAAGACTGAAGGCAAATAATCATCATCACCTATAAAGTGGGTCTTTGGCACAAGCAAATTCTGATTTACAGTTTGGAGGAGGGAAGGGAAGAGGAAAATGGAACTGGGAGAGGAGGGTGTGGAAAGGTAGACCTCCTGGAGAGAAGAGGTGGGGCCCCTGATTTGCCCGGAAGACAGGAATTCCAGTTACCAGGACCTCACACTCTGTGCTGGTTTCAGGCTTCCCTGAAGCTCCCAGCCATGCGTCTCCTGGGCAATCACTTGGCAGTTCTCCTCACATGCCAGGGGAGGGTGCAATGCTGAAGTGGATTAGAGGTTTACCCTCCAGGCTATTTTCTCACCCTCTGAAGAACTTGTAATTGAAGTGGAATAATAATAACACTTTAGATTTTTATATGGTTTTACAACTTGAAAAGACAAAAATTACAACAACATTGGAAAATACATGGTTTTCTCATTTTATTTAATGAGCTGAATCTAATCTCTGATTGCAAATGAGGCTCATAGAAACTTAATCTGAGGACACAACTGAACAAATAATGTTAGTAGTTCCGTGAATGCAGACATTTTTTCCCTGTATTACAACTTTAACCAAAATGGGATATGGGATCAAAATGTTAGTATTCACTACCAAAAATTTTCAGAAAATGCTTTTTTTTTTTTTTGTAATTAGACATAGCATTTTATCCACTTCGAAAAAAAAAAAAAATGACCCCATGACAAGTTTCTCAGTTGAAACAACTGTAGTTATAACTTGAATCATATCACTACACTTTTAAGTAGAAGTCCCTTTAACTGTCATGACAAGTAATGATATGGATAGTATTACCTGGCTGGTCTTCAAAAAATGATTAGGGCATTTCACCCCCACCTGTGTCCCCATCCTGACAATTCTGTGCTCACACACACTCTTGACAAGTAGGACATGGGCTAGATTTCAGGGTTCACTTAGTTCTGGACCTGGCACCTTGATTTACGGCCTAACTCTGTTTACTGCTCTTGGGCCAACCTTGCTTACTACTCTATGAATGTTGATTTATACTATAAGTCTGCTTAAATTATTGAGTTTTTACATGTAGCAAATTATATGTTCAAATAGTGTAGCATCAAATCTCTTCAACTGTCTAAGACATCTTTAGGCTATGAGTTATAAAACTGTAAGTCCCATCAAGGTCCAGACTGGGTCTTTTGTATAACTTTGTGCTGTATAATCTAGTATAGTGTCATATAGTGAATGTGTGATAAATACTTATTGAAACTGAATTATGAATAATTCATAATATTCAATTATGAATATTTATTGAATGAATGAATGTATAAATGATAAGTGAAACCAGGCATGAATTAAACTTCAACATTCCTTGGTACTCTGGCTAAATCTCGGAACCTTGCACTTCGATTATTGAAGAGAGAATAATTTTAATTATATCATAAGATTGCTGTAAAGGTTTAAATAAGAATATAAAAAAGCATTTTATCAGGGGTTGTGGCTCAGGGATAGAGCGCTTGCCTAGCATGTGTGAGGCACTGGGTTCAATTTTCAGCACCACATATAAATAAATGAATAAAATAAAGGTCCATCAACATCTAAAAAATTTTTTTAAGAAAAGCATTTTATCAACAGGTAAGACTCAAATATGCTACTCTAATGATTCTTATTTAAAATATTAGTTTTATTATACTGAGTTTAATTCCAACTTAGCAGAATTTCTAGACTACATGAGACTTCTTCATTTATTATATTGTTTACATAATATACAATAAAACAATTTTTACTTTTGTTGTTGCTTCAAAATAACATTAATGGCAGGAAGTGTTTTACAAAGTTATCTCAATGTTTGAAGCAATCCTGAGAGGTAACTGTTAGCCCATTTTTATAGAAAAACGATGATAGGTAAGAGTTCCTGATCTAGTATAACTAGTCTTTTAATCATAGAAGCATTTGTTCAGCATAGAAGGGCAAAATAAATATGCAAGCCATTCACAAATCCAAGTCTCTCACAGAATCTCAGAAGGCTGTGAAAAACTCTCAACAGTAGGTGGCCTTATGTTTCCAAAACAATCCTGGAATCGCCATGAGCTTGGTGTGATTTTGTGATTTTAATATTTGGATTTGAAGAATCTACCTGTAAGCACATGAATCATTTCTCCTCAGTACAGCTGATGTTACTGATAGAATGAAAATACACGGAGACTTTCCTAACTATGTGTTGACCTGAGCAGAACCTTCACCATCAACATTAGTTTTCACATATTCAAAACACTGACACAGGCAATTCTCAAAAAATGAATAGGAAACAATAGAAGAAAACATCTATTTCATAACAAATGAAGCATAACATGTGAAGAGATCTTCAAATTCTAAAGTCTGAAAACCTACTCGTTGACCTGAGGGTCTTTACTGTGGGCCCTTAGACTCGCTTGTCCTATATTTCAGTTGTATACATTTCTATTAACCCTCAAGAACGTAAGTGTATTGAGAGTAGGAACAGCTTATGATTCATATTTTTAATCTATTTCCAGACAGACTTCTTCATTATTGAGGCCAATTCCTTATTGGATGTGATTCAGTAAATGTAAATGATGTTTGCTCATCACTCAGTTGAAAACTTAAAAGCTTACTCTTTTTCTTTGCTCTTTATTACTTTATTCATATACTTCACCTACAACACAATTAATCTATTTAAAATATACTATTCAGTCATTTTCAGTAGATTCCGTGAGTGGTGCAATTTATCACTTTAGGCAATTTAGAATATTTTATTAACCCCAAAGAGACCCCCCACAACACACCCCTTACTCCTTAGCTATCATCGTCCAATTCTCTTAGTTCCCCAGCTCGAAGTGAACACTAATTACTTAAAAACAGTTACCTCTCAGTATTGCTGTATTTAGAGATGTGTCTGTGTAGAATATCTCATGTCAAGAGAATCATATATGTTAAAACTTACTTTTGAGATAAAACCAAAAACACAGATTTAAACATGTAAATCATCTTTTTTGCCATTTTTGTTTGACATTTGTATTGTTTACATAGATAATTCTTTTCTACCTGTTTCTCTTTCAAAAGCATGCCTTGATAAAGAAGAAAATATAGTCATCTAAGTATTTTAGTCAGAAGCAATCCTCCTCTAAGGAATTTTAAACTTCAAAAGTGGAAAAATGTCTTGGGCTATTGCCATTTTCATTTGTGACCATATAAAAGTACAAATTGTTACTTAGGGTCTTCAGGTTCAGCATTCCCTTTAATTCCTTCACTGTGTCATCAATTTTTGTTAACTCATTGTGATGCAGCAGGAGGATATGCAATGAAGGCAGATAATGCAGGCCTAAAAAAAAATGAACAAGATTTGCAGCATTTTTTAGTTTATTATTTATTTTTAAATTGATAAATGAAAACAAACATTCAAGACGGCTAATTAGACATGCTAACTAAACAAAAGATATTACAGCTGGTAAAAGAAGGAATGCCTATTAATGATATTGTAAATCATTGTTAAACCTACAAACAAAGCAAATGAATTTAAATAGTTATTTGAATTGTGATGTGGAAATATCTTTCCACTACTACTGCTTTACTGGGTTTTCTGTAACAGTGATTTTGCTTGTTTGAATTTAGACAGGTAATTTGCTTTCTTCCCTTTGTTTTTGTAGGGTGTGTGTGGATGTATGTGCATGAATGCTACTTAGATTTATAATGCCAATCAAGGGAATAACTACTCATCCAATTCAATTTCTTCTTCCAAATTGAAAAGTACTTTATACAATAGAAAAACCACATATCCATATCATTTTCATTTTTCCTAAATTATACATTTTCCCACATTTTTAGACATAAATGCAAGTGAGATAAGTGTGTATCATAGTCCCATCATAGTTTAATTGACAACATTTTCTTTCTTAATGGTACATGAAATTATGGTAAGTATCGAAAATTTATGACACTTTGATTCCATCATTTATGGTATTAAAGAGAAGTGTTTTTTTCGGTACCTCTTCATATTTCATGATCATGGCACCTCATATACTTTTATATCTGTCTTGAAATTGTTAGCTTAGAGATTGTTGCACTTATAAAATTAACTTGGAGTGGAAACAGGAATATGGCTGGTAAAAATCATAGCCAGTAAAAACTTTTAAGACTATAATATTTTAATATTTATTAGTGCTCTCAAATATTGTTAAAATTGGTTTCCACAACATTTAGTTTGCGTCCAACTGTGCAGTAGAGTGGCAAGTTTCCTATGTTAAAAAGAGATTTTTTAAAAAGGTCAAATAAGACACATGACAATATTAAGTTAGAAAAGCAATCTAACAGCACATTTCTTGAAATGTAATAAAAACATTTAAAAATAGATTGTCACATCTTTTTAACAGAATTATTAAAACAATTTTTGCATCATAGTGGTTATCATAGTTGAAAATTATTACTTAATTGAAACCCTATTCAAATCAAAGAAAATTTAAGACATACCTACTATCTCAAATATTGCATTGTTGTTTAGATATAGTTCGGTCAGACAATGGTTTCTAGTTAAAAATGCTATCCCATGGAGCTGAAAATAAAAGAAAATAATAGATCTTCTATAATAATGATAGATATGTAGTCAAAATCATAATAAGACAATAGGAATTCAGCCTTTGCAGCAATCATTAATTATCTGTGGCCTTTTGGACTGGGTTGTGAATTTTATCTGGATTGCCGTTGAGGACCATGTGATGAAAAGTATAATTTTAACTAACTTAAAATCAACGTCTCTTTCTACATTTGATCAAACTCCCTTGCCTGGCTTCGTCAACCTCTGTAATCTGGCATTGTCCTTTTGCTCTGGCAATGTTTCTCTTATTTCTGCTCCATGTAGTTTCATGAGATTTGTCTTGATGTGTCCATTAATTCACCATCTATTATTATTATGAGCCAAATCTTCTCTCCTCAGATAACGCTGCTGGCATTTCTACATCTGTAGGAGGCACAATTTCCCTTTGCAGGCATGTGTCCTTTTGTTCCTGGTACATTTCTGATTATTTTTAAGGATCAGCACCAGTCCAGCAAGACATAGGAAACCCTGTTGAGTGAGTTGCCACAGTACATTTTCACAACTCCAGAGATTTTCTAAAACCAACCTTTGGCCTCCTTGCTTGACTTTTTTCCTATTTTGACCCACATCTGTTCTTCTCTAAATTTGTACCTGCTCCAGCACTTTGAGTTGTAGCTCTTGAATAATGGTCCAATTCTCAACCCTCTTTGCCCTACTCTGCAAGCCATCTTTTCTTCCCAGTCTCAATATCTTTCTGGTATGCATGTCTCTCAGTTTAGCTGAGGACTGTGTAATCTGAATGGACACAGGAGGCAACTCTGCCCATCAGGTCTGATGCTAACAACTTAGCCAGCCACTGGTCACAACTAGAGGACAAGGCACAACGTAATCCTGTTCTGTTACTTTGCAGCTCATCATTTTCTCACAAGGCCTCTGCTGACAATCGCTGTGTTCATGAACCTCAATTTTCTTGACCACTTCAACATTTATTTGATTTGTACAATTAATCACTCAATCACTAATGTTTTGTGTGTCCCTTAAGGAAAGGAACCATATTTCCCCAGTAGCTTATATTTTCCACTCCCTGCTCTCCAAACCATATGATGAAGTTACATTCTTACTTTTCAGATTTGATTTAAAATTCAGTGTGTATGAGTTAGAAATAAATGCTCGTTTGAAATAAGTACTCTCTTGAAAATTACCCAAATGAATCAGGAAGTACCATATACATGACAGAAGATATTCAATGATAAAATGTATTTCAGAAATCCTCTGTTAGCCTGCAAGAAGAACCCCATTTAAAAACATTGACTCTATAATCTCTATAAAATTTTCCTTATTTGTTTGAATTAGCTGAGACATGGTATAGTCTTAGAGGAGGGCAGGTAAGTTAAGAGCAGCAGGTAAGTTAAGTATTACATCTTTGCTACTTAAAAAGGGATCTAACAGGGAGAAGCTTCTCATGCAATAGTTATTGATCAAATATTAAGTCCTTATATATATATAGAAATATATGATCTTGACCATAAATTTGTTTTTCTAAACCTATAGACCTATTATTACTCAATGGAATTGTTTTATCATTTGAGGAGTAGATTCAGTTAAGTAGATGTCAACCCATGTGACAGTGAGAATTTATTAGAAATTTTATTCATGACCTTCTCATATTTCAGAAAAACCATTTTGGGTTGTAACCAAAGTTTGAAAACTAGTTCCTTTGATGAGTTTTCATTTTTTTTAATATTGGTAACATGCATAAATTGTGATGCTGTGAAAGGCATGTGTACCATTCATCTCATCACTTCCAGACTCAACACCACAAAATTATGTCAGCACTCATTCCACAGAACCACCAATGATTTCACCACAGAATATATATATATATTCTATAACAAGGAAACAACTTGATTAAAAAATGGACTTGAACAGACATTTCTCAAAAAAATAAAAAAAAAAAAACCCATACAAATAAATGGTCAACAGATACATGTAAAAACACTTATCCATCACTAATCATTAGGGAATTGCCAATTAAAATCATAATGATATATTGTACACATGTCAAAATAGCATTTATCAAAAAATTAAAGATTAGTATTGATGATGATGTGGAGAAAACAAAAAGGGAATTTTTATATATTTCTGGTGGAAAAATAAACTAGTATAGCCATTATGGAAAATAGTATGGATTAATAAACTAAAAATAGAATCACCGTACAATTTATTAATCCCACTTTGGAGTTTATATCCAAAGGAATTAAAATCAGCATGTTAAAGGGATACCTGCATTCCCATGTTCACTGTAGCACTATTCACAATAGCTAGTATATGGAATCAACCTAAGTGCTCATCAATGGATGAATGGACAAAAAATAAATGCAGTATATATACACAATAGAATACTAATGAGTCATAAAAAAGAGAGAAATTCTGTCATCTTCTTAATTTTTTTTTTAAATTTTTTGGTACTGGAGATTGAACCCAGGGTTGCCAAGCCAATGAGTCATATCCTCAGCCCTTTTTTGAGTTTTATTTAGAGACAGGGTCTCACTGAGTTACTTATGGCCAAGCCAAGTTGCTGGAGTTGGCTTTGAACTTTTGATGATCCTCCTGCCTCAGCTTCTCATGCCACTGGGATTACAGGTGTGAGTCACTGTGCCCAGCTTCCTGCCATTTTCAACAGTATAGATTAACCTGAGGACATTATGCTAAGTGAAATGAGCCAGGAAAGGACAAACTCCACATGATCTCACTTTATGTGGAACCCAACACAGTATGTTACTGGCATAAAAATAGGCAAAAGAGTTGAATTTCACAGAAGTACAGAATACAAAGATGGTTATCAGAGGATGGGAGGATAAGGAAGAATGGAAAGTTTGTTGATCAAAGGGTACAAAGTGTCAACAGACAGGTGAAATAGGTTTTGAGACTTTCACACAGCAAGGTGACTATAGTCAATAGTATTATGTATTTCCAAAATAAGTAAAAGAGTAATTTTAAATCTCTCACCATAAAAACTGGTGAGCAATGTGGCAGAAAATTTAATTAGTTCAATGTAATTATTCTATATTGTGTACATATATCCAAACATCACATGTTATAAATTCCCTAAATGTATGTGATTATAATTTTTAATTAAAATAATATTAATAAAAAATCATACACATGAGATTGTGTGAGGAAAAGGACATTGTTAAATGTATAGATTATACACACATATCTAATTTTGTTTCATCCAAAAAGGTATCTAAAATGACAGTAAAGGAATTGTTTTGAAACACATGTTTTAATAAGGACAAAGAAATCAGGAAATGAGACAACAGTAATATAATGTGGGGAGCTGAAAAGTATATGTCAAATGGCAACAGAATTATCAGAAATAAGAGAATCTAATTCTAAGTCAGAGAATATTATTCATTACTAAAAAATAATAAGATCATGGCATTTGCAGGGAAATGGATGGCGTTAGAGCAGATTATGCTAAGTGAAGTTATCCAATCCCCAATAAACAAATGCTGAATGTCTTCTCTGATATAAGGGGGGTGACTCAAAATGGGGAAGAGGAAGAGCATGGGAAGAAGATTTCCTCTACTTAGGGAAGAAGGGTGGGAGGGAAAGGGAGGGAGAAAGGGAATTGCATGGATGGTGGAAGGAGACCCTCATTGTTATACAAAATACATGTATGAAGATGTGAGGAAAAAAAAGAAGAGCATTACCCTAGATTAGGTGGGGGGGGGGAGGGGATGGGGAGATAGGAAGGATAGTAGAATGAAACAGACATTATTATTACTGTGTGCATATATGTGAATGCATGACCAATGTGATTCTGCAACCTGTATAATCAGAAAAATGAGAAATTATATCCCATCTGATTCAAATGTATGATATGTCAAAGTCATTGTACTGTCATGTGTAACTAATTAAAACAAATTTAAAAAAATGTAAAAAAAAAAAAGAATCTGAAATATACCACAATGTTTTAAAAAGACTCAATTACTAGAAGTAAAAATAAAGAGGAAGGAATTAAATAAGCATTATATCCTTGTCTACACTTGTCTTTTTTGATAATTAGGTATCCTAACAAGTATGAGCTGACTAAAAATATATTGTATGTTATCTTTTCCTTGTTTCAAGGAAAAAATATCCTCTCTAACCTCTTTTCTTTCTCTTTGTTTTTACTTTCAGTTATTGAGTCTTTTTAGAACATTGTGGTGTATCTTTCCCCTTGTCAAGAACAGCTGTTTAAGAAGCCTAGAGAATGTTCTCAGACTACTACTAGACAACCGAGCCTTTCTTACCACAGAAAGACTGGAGACTTATTTTATAGATAGAATAATGCATAGTCCCCACTAGGCAGAGTTGAATGTAGAGGGTCTGAAAACAGAAGGATTAGGGGAACGCATGAACACTGAAAGCTGAGAACACTCAGCCCTCTGTCCCCAGGTTGGCTTCCTTCATCCTTGGGCAGAGGATTGAAAATGACTTTTCTGGAGATTTCAAATATCAGGAGAGGAGATCCCAGTTTACTAATACCAGGGTTTTCCCCAGATCTGCCCAGTCATTCCACTTTACAATGAATCTCACAGTTGATAAGCTCCAGCCACACATGCTTAATACTTCCCATTGACATTTTAGACCTTCATCTTAATTGCAACCAGTTAGTCAAGAACATTTCATGAATAATTCTGACATAAAAAAGGAGATTAAAAGAAATAAATGGAAACCAGATTAATTTAGAAAAAATAGATACAATGTAAACAGCAACAGCAACACCATCATCATGATTATGCTTGAAAAGATTAGGATATTTTATCCTTGAAACAAGGAAAAGATAACATAAAATATATATTTTAATCAGCTCATACTTGTTAGGATAGCTGTTATCAAAAAAGATAACTGTTGACAAGAATGTGGAGAAATTGGAACAGTTGCACACTCTTGGTGGGAATGTAAAATGGTGCAGGCACTATGGAAGACATGGGGAAGCTCCTCAAAAACTTAAAAATAGAATTACTACATAATCTAGTAACCCCACTTCTGGATATATACCCCAAAGAATTGAAATTAGGGTCCCAAGGAGTTATCTGCATCCATGTTATTTGCAGCATTATTCAAAGTAGCCAAGAGGAGGAAATAACCCAAATGTCTATCAAAAGGAGAAGGGGATGAAGAAAATCTGTTATCTAAATATAATGGAATGTTATTCAGCCTTCAAAAAGAAGGCAATCCTGAGCATTGCAACATGGATCATAAGTAGGAGAACAAGGATGAAATCCAAGTCTGACTTTCAAAGCAGCAATTGGCATATTTTTCATCATAATTCGGCTTCTTTATTTGGGGTGAGGACTTTTATATAAGTCATCTATAAGTTATTAATTTGAGATTAGGTCAAGCACTAGGAAATATTTTATAAATAAATTTATTTCTAGTATTTTAGCAATAACCCCCAAACATATCTATATTGCACACAGAAATATTTGACCTGAAATGTAAAGAAAAAAAAGAGAAATATAATAATCTTGGCTATATATATATATATATATATATATTAGCATATTTAATCTTCACTATAAACACTTGAGGTAGAGTACTATTTATATTTTACTTTAAGATGTTAAAACTAAGACATGGAAAGGCTAAATAACTGGCCCAAGATTATACAGTTAGTATTTGATGAACCTGGGGTTTGACTCAGGCTCTGGAGTCCCTGTTGGAAACCACTACAGTTGAGTAACCCTAGGGTAGGAAGCTGAGCTATCCAGATCAGTTCATTCTAGACTTAATTTGAGCCACTGGCTGGACTGGCTACATCTACCTGATGCATATCTTAACCTCTCAAATTGTATGGATTCTTTTCAACATTTTCTCTAAACTGGTCACCCAACTTCAGCATAGCTTTGGGTCCTAAGTACTGTTCTATTCTTTCCCCACTTCACAAGAGAGGTTCTTATTTTTTTTCCCAGCAAACCTAGATAGATGACTATGGTTACCTATAAATCCAAACTAAAAGAACTACCCAACAATAGTGCTAAGCAATCTCAGATACAAGTAAGGGTACTTACTCTTGGCTTTTATTCAAACTTTCCTTTTAGCATTTCTTTTTTTCTCTTGATATTGTCTTTACCTTGACCCTTGTTATTCCTTTTTCCTTCTTATTTTATTACCTTACAACATCCCATTTCTTCTAGAGGCAAAATACTATATAATTCATAAAGATTAAGATATTAGGTATCTCAGGGTATTTTTTTGAAATTAAAGGATTATGATCAATGATTGACTTTCAAGTTGCCACAGTCTGGCTGGGCACAAAATAACCGAGCCACCACAAAAGCCTTGTAGATTCAAACAGCAACTCTTTATTCCCGAACTCTCACCCACACTCTACACGCACGTTCTGGGAAAAAATACACTCCCTCCACCGAGCTCTGAGTACCAATACTCTCAGAACCCCGCGAGAACTCAACGGGAACTCCAAAGGAGTGGGTGCCTGAGGCAGCAGGATACGCCCTAATCCTGGAGCCGCCCTATTCCCAGCAGGATCCACCTAAACCCGGAGCCGCCCTAATCCCTGAGCAGGGTCACCTTTCAACCCAAAATGCCATGCATCATTCCTACTTGGCTATGGCTCTCAGCATCAAGTCAGGTTAAATACCATGGTTGACCTAAGAAAACTTTTAAATATCACTCAATTTATGCTCTAAAGCAACTTCCTAAGATACCAGCTTGTAAAATCAGCTTTAGGGGCTATGTTCATGAAAATAAAGTAGTATCACGGATAAGAAAAATGGCTTCAAAAAGTTTATGCTATTGTGAAACAAGACCACAGATCTTTAGATTTGTGAGAGAATCTCAAAATTGTACATATGATAAAAACTCTTAAAATATGCAAGGAATGTATCTCAACACAATAAAGATAGGATAAACCTGTAGCTAATATAATTCCCAGTGCCTTTATTTTTTGTAGCAATAGAAAAAAAAAATCCTTAAATTTACATGTAACCACAAAAGACCCTGAGTAGACAAAATAATCTTGAGCAAAAAGAACAAAGCTGGAAGCATCTTACTTCCAAATTTCAAAACACATTACATAAAGCAATTGAAACCAACACAGCAGGCATACGGAATAATGGAACAAGGTAGAGAGCCCAAAACTAAACCCACATATTTATGGTCAATTACTTTTTGACAAAGATGCCAAGAACATACATGAGGAAAAGGACAGGCTCTCAAGATGTTAGGAAAACTGTGCATATGCAGAAAAATGGGATTGTGTCCTTATCTCAGAAATATGCAAAAGTCAATTTGAAATGGATCAAAGACTTAAATATGAGACCTGAAACTACTAGAAGAAAACATTGAGGGAAAAAAAAATACACAACACTGATTGGGGCAACAACTCTTTGGCTATAACCATGAAAGCACAGTCAAAAGTAAATATATAAAAATGAGAAGAAATCTAACTAAAAAGCTTCTGCACAGCAAAAATAATAATAGACAAAATGAAGAGGCAATCCATGGAATGAGAGAAAATTATACATACACACACACATATATATGCATATATATGTATATATGTATGTATATATATGTGCATACATAAATATATAGTTTTTGAGTATGTATGTTTGTATGTGTGTGTGAGAATCAGGAGTTCAAAGCCAGCCTCAGCAAAGGCAAGGCGCTAAGTAACTCAGTGAGACCCTGTCTCTAAATAAAATACAAAGCAGGGCTTGGATGTGGCTCAGTAGTCAAGTGCTCCTGAATTCAATCCCCAGTACCAAAAAAAAAAAAAAAAAGAAAAGTAGTTGAATCTTGTGTTGTGTTCTTACTACAAAAAGAAACAAACAACAACATACAAAAATGATACTTGGAATATTTTTGAGTGATTGATGTTATCCCCTTGATTGTAGTGAAAATCTCATGGGTATATACATATGTTCAAATTCATCAAGTTAAACACATGCAATTTTTTTGTGTATGATTTGTGCCCCAATAAAATTGTTAAAAATATATTCTTTAATAAAACAACATAAAATTGCATAAAGGTAATGCAAATACATTTTAATATAAAATATCTTATTATATAAACATAATTGTGCTATACTATTATAAAAGGATAATATAAAAATAAACACAGAAGCTAGGCATGGTGGCACACCCCTTTAAATCCCAGCTGCTCTGGAGGCTCATATAGAAGGATTGTGTCCTCAAAGCCAGACTCAGCAACTTAGCAAGGCCCTAAGCAATTTAGCAACATAAAATATAATATAAAAAGGGGCTGGGAGATGGGTGCAGTGGTACACAACTGTAATTCCAGGAGGCTGAGGCAGGGGGACGGCAAGTTCAAAGCCAGCCTCAGCAAAAGTGAGATGCTAAGCAACTCAATGAGACCCTGTCTCTAAATAAAATACAAAATAGGGCTGGAGATGTGGCTCAGCAGTCAAGTGCCCCTCAGTTCAATCCCTGGTTACCCCACCACCACCACAAAAAAAGTGGGGGGGTGGCTGGGGAATGGCTTGGTGGTTAAGTGCCTCTGGCACAAAATAAATAAATAAATAAACACACACACAAACAAATAAAAAAGAGCCCTTGAAAAATAAAAATCTGAAAGGAGATATTAGGAACATACTACATCCTATTAGGACAGTTGGAAGAGAAAGTTGAGGAACTCTTCCAGAAAGTAGAAGAAAATGACAAAGAAACAAAAAGAAATTTTCAAAAACTGAGAATATAAAAGAAAGTTTGAAAATGAGTTCAGTGTTTAACATATACACATAGTTCCAGGAACAGAGAACTATAGACATAGAAGAGGAAGAAATCAATATACTTTAAGCAAATATCTCCAAACTAAAAGACATGAGTTTCCAGATAGAAGTTTTCTCAAACCCAGCACAGTGGATGATAAAGTTAAACCAATGCACATTATTGTGAAATGTCAGAACACTAAGAACAACAGAACATAAGAGCATGTGCGCGCATGCGCGCGCACACACACACACACACACACACACATATCCCAAATTCAAGGATCAGAACTCAGATGGCTTCACATGCCTCAACAGCTACAATGAAAATTAGATGACAAAGGAGAGATGTTTTATTGTCAATGTAGAATTCTATTAGTCAGAGAAGCCAAAATATTGGTTCAAATGTGAGAATTGAATAAACACAAGTACAAGCATGCAGAATCTTAAAAAATTTATCACCTGCACTTCTGCACTCCTTTCTCAGGAAGACACTGGAGTATGTGCTCTAGGGGGAAAAAAAAAAGACATGCAGTCTAAGAAACAGGAGAGGAGCCAAAGACACTCCCAGATGAAGGGTGATTGTAGTTGTACATAGTCTCACAGGGCAAGCAGTCCAGAGTGAGTCAGAAGGCCTGGGAAGACTTCAAGAAAATGAAAGTAGGGCTGGGTTTATGGCTCAGTGCTAGAGTGCTTGCCTAGCATGTACAAGGTCATGGGTTCAATCACCAGCAACAAAGCCAAAACCAAAACAAAACAAAAAATGTAATTGAATGTATTAAGTAGATGTGGTCAATTAACAGAGTTTAGATTGGTTGGATGGGAATAGCAGTTTTAAAATGTATTAGTTTGCTAGGGCTGCCATAATAAATACCACAGAATAGTTGGCTTAAATGGCAGGAAAATTTCCCTTACAGTTCTGGAAGCTGAAAGTCCCTGATCAATGTATTGAAAGAATTGGGTTTCATTCTGATGTCTCTCCACATGGCTTGTGGATAACAACCTTCTGGTGCCCTCTCATGATCTTCTCTCTGTATTGTGCACATGGCTAGTATCTCTCTTTCTGTGTACTAATCTCTTCTTTTTATAGACACTGTCATGTTAGATTAGGCCCATGCTAATTATCCCATTTTAACTTAATTCTTCTCTCACTGCACAATCTCCATACACAGTCACATTCTGAGGAACCAGAAATAAGGACTTCAATGTCTAAATTTGGCCGCGGGGGGGTGGGGGCGCACAATTCAGCCTGTAATGAAAATCAAATAAAAAATAAATCAGACAAATATAAACTCCAGGGAATCTAAGGAAATGCAATAAAGGAAAAGCAGAGTATAATACATGGCTTATTGTTCTGAAAAGCATACTTTGTTATAACAATATAACCAGTGAATATTGATTTAACTCAAATTACAATACAACCACATCAGGAGACTGGGGAATGGAAAGTATGCATGTGTGTGGTAGATGTGGGGATGAGAAAGAACTAGATCGTCATCTTCCTCAATGAGAACAAAATAGCTATTGTGTAAAAGAGAAAACTCAAGAAGTAGTAGCAATACTGGCGGGTGATTTAGAGAAATGTTGATAGGTAATAAAATATCATGTAAAGGAATTGAAAGTTGTTGCATCTGAAAGTTATTTCATCTATTGCCAACTTGTAGAACTAGCTAATTCTTTAAACAATTGTTATATGCATAAATAGTTCTGTTGAAAGAAGAAATATATCTATATCTATCTATCTATCTATATCTATCTATCTATCTATATCTATCTATCTATCTATATATATATATATATATATATATATATATATATATATA
>NW_025999905.1:8851787-8873665 GCF_001458135.2 Marmota marmota marmota | reverse complement strand
TATATATTTAAGAGCAGGGAAATAGTATCTCTCTCTCTCTCTCATTGTGGATGGACACAATATCTTTATTTTTTATGTGGTGTTGAGGATTAAATCCAGTGCCCCAGACATGCGAGGCAGGTGCTCTACCACTGAGCTACAGCCCCAGCCCAGGATCTTAATATTTATCTTGTGACTACTGTGTGTGAGTTTCTTTGATTAGTACTTCATATAGGCCATCTCATGACAACCTTTGAAGTAGTCATGAAGAATAAATATGCTATATTACACAAGTGGAAACAGCTCTAAGAGAGAGGATGTGATTTGCTAAATACTGTTAGTTGGTTAGTGACAGAATCTGAGCTGTACCTGAACTTATCATCTATTTACCTAATAACTACTCTCATCCAGGTTCTCTGACTGGAGCATAGCAAATGTTGGTGCTATTTCTTTCATTTCAACATCCTAAACATTACTTAACAAAATTTGGGAGATACTTGTCACAATTTTTTGGATGCCTAGCATCTAAATCTCCTCTCCATAATTCAGGATATTCACCACCCAATGAGTGTTGGTAGGAATCAGAACCCGCTCCCCACTGGACAAGGTATTTGTTTTCACAGTCCAGCAGGTAAAGCATACACAGCGCCTAAGCTAAGTCAATCCAATGCATCCACACTGAACTTCAAATCAAGAAATGGTAAAGCAAAGAGGTTGAGACAGTTGGGGTTAATTTTGGTGGTGGCAGGAATGGAGACAATATTTGTCTTCCATAGCATTGGAAATGATGGCAGTGGTGACAGTGGGTGTGTCCAGTGGCTGGTGCTGGCAACACCAAAAGTGCAAGCTGGGGCTTTTCTTTGGATTGGCAAGTCAATACTGTTTGTAGAAACTGGTTCTATGACATGGTTTTGACCACAGCTCCCTTTGATTCTGAGTATTTTCAGAACTTGATTCTTAAACTTCTGTAATATCTACCCAATATCTTTTCAATTAATAATTGTTCTGCTTAAAGTAGCAGAAGCATGCTCTGTCCAGTGACCTTCTATTACCTGAACTAGTGTTCATGCAAAGAAAATTTCCTAGCTATGATTCAAATAAACAGAATCTAACATTTTCAAATGAACAAAAGTACTAGGCAAAATATTACCACATTAGTCTCCTCACATTTATAATTGATGTCCAATTACATGCCATTTGTGATTCACTGACAAAATGAGATTATTGTATTCATGAGACAATATCAGGGTTTTTATTTACTCATTCTTCCATTCAACAAACACTGTGGGGCATTTATGTGCAAGTCTCTGCTAAGTCCTGGAGGCATAGCAGTGAATAAAAAAGAAAAAAAACAATTCCTACCTTTGTTGTAGTAGGGTGAGATTCAATAAACAACACATACAATAAGTAAAATGCATATTATCAGTTGCTAAGTGCTGTGGGAAGAAATGAAGCCTGGAGATCAGCTTGGGAGGTAATGCGGCATTTTAGTGAGGTTGGTCAGTTCAGCCTCCTGGAGGAAGAGCTATTTGGAGGGACTCATTGAAGGAGGAGTAGGGCCTGTGGTTATCTGTAGGAGAAGCACTAGGGGACAAACCAGGGCCTGGGCCCAGAGATAGGAGGGTGCCCAGGGTGGCTGGATAGAGTCAGTCAGGCACAGATAATAGGTGATAGAGAGATATCCAGTGTCACACTTGTGTAGTTCCTTGTAGATTACTGAAAAAGTAAGAAGGAGCCATGCAGGGTTTTCAGCAGAGGCATGGCATGTTTTCACTTAGATTTACGTAATCACATTTTTTGGTTACACTGAGTGATTTTTGGCAGGTGTGTGTGTGTGTGTGTTTGTGTGTGTGTGTTTGTGTGTGTGTGATTTTTTTTTCCCCAGGGAGTTTTTGACTATGTGTGGGAATATTTTTGGTTGACATTGTGGGGTTGGGGAATACCTACAATAGGTAGAGGCCAGGGATAGTACTGAACATTCTAAAATGCACAAGACAGCTCCCACCACCTGGAATTACACAGTTCAAAATGTCAGGAGCATCAAGGTTGAAAAATTCTAGAAGGAAAGACCACAGATTAGTGTGGAGAGCAGGTTGTGTCCTGCTCTGAGTTACTCTTGTTTTATAAAACAAATAGTTTGCCATGAGTTATTCCATTTTGAATAAAAGTATCAAGGTAGAATGACTCCATACCTTGTTTGTACAAATAAATAACTACCATTTATCCAGTACAACTGTAGAGCACAATTGATAATTTATTCATGTGAATAAAAACATCGAATTCAATCAGGAGCACATGGACACTTGGGCATATCAGATCATATCAGAAACACCAGACATAGGAGCTTCTCAATCTCATCAGAGGGAACCCCTCACCTAACACCTATAAAAGGAAGAATACCCCAAGACTGAACACAGGTGCCACTGACCCTGTCATCTGGTCACTTATTATAAACTTGCTCAGAAAAACTGCCACAGCACCGAAATAATAATAATAATAATAATAATTCTTTCTTTTTCTTTGCTTTATTTTTTCTGGTATTGGAGATTTAACCTAGGGGTGCTGTACCACTGAGTTATATCTCCCTTTGAACTTCTGACTCTATCCCTGGACTTCTGCTTGGTGAGCTTTCTCCTACCAGTGACAGCCCATGACCCACTCTAAGTGACACTTCAAACTGTCTGCTGTCCACACCCTGGCCTCAACTCTGTGCAAGCTGATTCCTTTAAGTCCTTATCTGACCATCTGTGGTGACTGGTTTTTCATCTTCCCCTGCCTGTGCTCTTGGCACTGCCTCTTGATCCTATAGCCACCTTAATACTTTCTTAGCCTTTTTGTAACCTCTATCTTTGTGTGAAGCATGATGTGTGAGTGTTAAACACATTAGTAATTAAGATCACTTTGGAATAAAATAACTTATGGCCTTGGTCATTATACCAAGTGAAGCATAAGTATTTTGGTGAATTAAAGCTGATCAAAGTAATATAACTTATAGATTTATTGTTATTCAACAAATTCTGACATTGTGGAAAGACACAATGTGTCTGGTCTATGTTAATGACAACCAGGGATTAAACAACATAGTAAAATTCTGCAATATGATACATTTTTGTGTTAATTAAGGGTGTATTACTATATACTTGACTATTAATATCTCAATATTTGCTAAATTTATATAAAATTTAAATATGAGTTGGGGAAATTTTTTAATAATTACACCAAATTATATAGGGGGAAGAAGAAGGAAAAAAAATACGTTTTCAGAATTCCTGAAATCACTTTTATGGAGTGCCTATCCTTTAAATTAAAACAGTACATTTTTTATTTTAAAATATGTATAGTACTTTAAAAAATACAATCTGCAGTTTAAAACATTCAGAAATAACTATTTTTATGTAGTACAGACTTTCATTCTCAGGTATTTCCCTTTCATTTCCAAGTTACTGAAAATTTTGTATACGTTCTTTCCAAAAATAGATTGTATTTCATGGTTAAATCATAACTAGATATATATCAGACATATCCACAAGTTTCA
This sequence comes from Marmota marmota marmota, assembly GCF_001458135.2. Classification (NCBI taxonomy): domain Eukaryota; kingdom Metazoa; phylum Chordata; class Mammalia; order Rodentia; family Sciuridae; genus Marmota; species Marmota marmota. Next base: position 8,870,151 of record NW_025999905.1, on the reverse strand, counting down.
AAACTATCTATGGTAGGCTTATTTTGGGATTATATGTTGAGTTTACTTTTTTTTAGGAGGTTTTAAATATATTTTGAGAACATAATTCTTTCAACAAACTGACATAGCAATATAATAAATGTTTCCCTGAGGTAACAGAAATGTGTAAGAGCACAAATTATATGAAATGCATATAGTTCATTTTGTTCTTTAATAACTTATACTCCACCATAAGGTTTGTGTGCTTTTAATCACTTTTTTAAAAGAGGTAAGTTTTAAACAAATGAATAAATAAATATGTACATATAAGCTTAATGCACAGATAAATCTGATTGAGGGAGCCAAAAAAAAAAAATTCTACCATACAAAGCATGTTGTCAAACTCCCAGTTAAAAAGTACAGTAGCCTTCCTGAGCCATGCAAGGTTTCACTTCTCTTAGTTTCAGGTACCCACTGTCAACCACAGCCTGAAAATATTAAATGTAAAATTCCAGAAATAAACAATTCATAAGTTTTAAGTTGCATGCCATTCTGTGAAGCTTGTTGAAATCTTACACTGTCCTGCTTCATCCTGCCAGGGATGTGAATCATCCTTTGTCCAACAAACCTAGGTCATAGGTACCCGCCCCCCCACCCCCCAAAAAAGTCAGTCGACCTTTTGGTTATCAGATACATTATCACAGTATCCTAGAACTTATGTTCAAGTAACCTTTATTTTACTTCATAATGGCCCCAAAGGGTAAGAGAAGTGATGCAAGCCATTTGGATATGTTCAAGAGAAGCCATAAAGTATTCCCTTTATATGAAAATGTGAAATACAATAAAATATTTAAGAGCGAGAGAGAGATCACATTCACTATAACAATGTGCTGTAATTATTATTACTGCACATTGTTATAGTTGTTTTATTATAGCTATATATACAGGGTTTGGTACTATCTATAGTTTCAGGCATCTCTGAGGCAGGGGGGTCTTGGATTGTATCTCTCATTGATAAGGAAGGACTATACTATATTACCATTGAAAGAATTCCTTATCAAATACTTAAAACAGATTAAAGTAATTATTTCTATTTTCAAATTATGATTTGCTAATTTATATATAAATATTTCTTCCTAAAATATAAAATTTTGTGCTATTTTCTAAATTCTCAATATGTGAATGTTAGGGAGATAGAATGCGATCATAATACATCTTAACAGAACAGAACAGAAGAACAAGGATAGGATCTTTCCTAAAGCAATCTTATTCTTTTTGATTGTTTATTTATTCAACCATTTGTGTTTTGGAGACAAAAATCTTGCTAGGTTGTCCATGCTGGCCTCGAACTTCTGGGCTCAGGTAATCCTCCTGTCTCACCCTGCCAAGTACCTAGGACTATAGGTGTATACCCTCACACCCAGCTAACAATCTTGTTCTAGCCTGACCATTCTCTGGTCAGTTAGTAAAAGCAATGTTATTATAAATGTTTCAGTTATTCTTTAGATGATGAAAAGGAAGATTTTAAAATTTAAAGTGAATATGTGAAACTTGTTAAAAGCTGTTAGGTTTTTGTTGCACAACAGAAACCTAGATTCCACTTTGGATAGTTGCTTGGTAAGGTGTTATACTGTATTCATCAAATGCTAATCCTAACCTGAGACAAAATAAAATATACTAAAGTAGTGCTGTACTTTCAGAATTAGAAGGATACTAACAAGTGGCACCAATATTACAAATACAGAACTCAATATCAGAAATCTCTAAAAGAAAAATTTTGAAGTAATGAGCCAAAATAGGAAGAGATCATATGTATGTGCTATACTAAATGTATAAAATGTGAATCACTTAGTTCACCTGTCTGAATAATACCCAACTTTTCATGAGAGATCAGATAGGATGAGACTGTGGATCTCTAATTTCTTTAGTCAGACTTGAATAGAGAATGAGACAAGAAAGGGAGTCTTTAGAAAGCCTCAGTTAATATGCACCTCAGAGCAGTTATCTCCCTAAATATATCAGGCAGGGGATATGAGAGAAACCCGGCCCCAAAAGGGAACATACACAGTACTAATAAAAAGCTGTGAAGTATGAGGAGGAAATGAAACCAGCAAAGAACCCGGAGTTGCCAGAGGAGAACTAGTCGGCTGGGACAGTGGAGGTACTTAGAAACAAACCTGGGTCTACCTCATCATCTATTCCAGGTTCAGACCAGAAGGTCCAGTTTTGACATCCACTAGATAAATGTTTGGAAGAAGTAAGCATCTTTCTACCATGCTAGGATACTAGGCTCCCAAATAACCAAACTACTTCATTGCCTCCAGCGACTATTGCATTCTCTCACTGTAGGCAGCTTGCAAATACGATATCCTCACCAGGAACACAGTCACTCCTGTATGCCCCTACTAATTCTGGCACTACATCGGGGACCATCACATTTATTCTGTCAGGAGTCTAATGGGAGCATAGAATAAGCAGTATCAATTAGGATGCTTGGACTCCAGGTGGCTTCTAAGATCAATTCAAACCAGCACAGAAGACAAGAGCACTTACTTATTATCTCACCTATTAGGAAGTTCAGGTGTTGTGAGAGCCTCCCTCTTGCCATCTCCATGATTTTCTGGGCTTTTTCTATATGTTGGATTCATTAAGTTGGTATGGTAGTTCCTGCCTTCACATCCAGGCAAGAAAACAAGCAGAGAGAACGGGGATTTCTCTTCTTGTACTCTCTTTTTAGGAATAAAGAAACCTCTCCCAGAAGCGTCCCAGCAGATGTGCCTTTAAGTCCCCATTATAATTGGGTTACAAGACTTTCATTGACTAGCTCAGCCCCTAAAAAGGAGGATGGGATTTTTCTGGTTGGTTTATACAGCCCCTGGATCTGAACGGGGCCACCTACTGGAATGAAATGGAGGAAGAGTATGTTCCAAAACCCAAACCCAGATTTTGTTGGATAAGAAAGAGGAAAGAATGGATATTGAGTGGACAACCACTAATGTCTTCATAGATCTCAGTAAATATTGTGGATTGAATAAGTGAATAAACAAATAAAGATGTCTCCACTTCATTTGACTGTGCCTTATTTTTTCTAAATAGAGTCTAAAATGTTCACTAATGTAAGAATGATGTTGTTCACAAAATCAGATTGTTCCTCACAAAATATTGTAATTCTAAATATTTATCTTCATATATCAATGTTAATTTTGTTCAAAACAATTTTCCACATCATTTTACAGTGGTATGGTATATTCTCGGTGGTAAACCTAGTACAATCTAGGTTTTAAAGAAAACAGTATTTTACATGTGAACTTTGATTTAGCACCATAATATCTAATATGCCTGTTAAGAGTTTGGGAGTATGAATGCTGAGGCAATTTAGCACTCAGTTAATTATCAATCAGTAAAAAAATTTGCATTAGCCTATTTACTTATCTCACTCACAATCTGCTTTAGCAGTGATATCTTTTCAGGGTTATATGGACTACACAGAATCTGTGTCTTAAAGAACAACATAAGTGATGATGGTTTTAGAAATATAGTAAATTTGTTGTATATATACAATCAGGCACAAGAAGAAAATTCAGCCTCTTCTTGTATCCCCCTTCCCTACCCCATCCTCTTCAAAAACAGAAGAATAAAATAGTTGATAGAGCACACAATCTTTCCTGTGTGCATGATGCATCTGTAGGTCAACTGTGTGAAAATCCAATGAGTGGCTGGAGGTCAGACAATATCCACTCCCAGAAAGTGAAAAAATATTACTAAACCCCTCATTATACCTCTCCTTCTAAGACATAATGCCAACATTTGTACATGTTATTTCTTTCAAAATTTGAAAACCACTAAACACTACAAGGAGCGCACTCTAAAAACAAAGATGAGTCATTTTTGCCGTGCCTGATGATTCCCATCTTTTTCTAATCAGAGGTCATATGCTATGACCCAGGATAATTTTTGGCAGAGTGTTTAGAAAAGTTTTGAAATTCTATGCCCTTAGGTGATGTGTGCACTTTCCATTTCATTAAGCTGCCTGGGCCTTGAAGGTATTTGTGTTTGTTCTCCTAAAAATTACTTCAAGCTTATGAGACTTAGGCTTATAGTTAATACTAGAACACTTTCATTTTCCATTTTTTTTTTTGCTCAGTTTGTTTAAAAAAACATTAGAAAATGCAATGAAGTATTGAAACATTTTTATAAACATGGATGTTTAAAGACTCAGTGCTGTGGATCTGGACTTGGGCATGAAGGCAGATTATTAATGGAAACAATTATTTTTATCAGCTGGTGTTGTGAAGTCTAAATTCAAAATGCTAAGATTGAGTTATCAACACACAATGAACAAATTACTGTTGGAAAGCCATATTTTTAAAAGTTCAAAACCTCACGACAAGTTAACTGTAAGGATTTTCTAGTTTTGAATGATAGTTCAATCTTGCTCTTTGGTTTGGAAACCAAAACCAAAATGATGAGGGAGAGAGGGTAGGAGGAAACTTCTTCCTAAACTCTAGCCTCCAAAAGAGAGAACTTAAGCACCATACTCTGTGACTTTTAGGCCTCTCCCTGTAGGTGAGTGAATGTATAGTGGGCTGGTGCCTGATTCTTCTCAAGGAAGCTAAATTGGTTTAGGTAGCAACTGGGTGCACTGACCCTCTTGTTCTCTGACTGCAGGTCCAATGGTGTATAAGTCTTTGGAGATAGACGCAGGACTACTGTAGGAATGCTAACCTGGAACACCTAACAAGGTATTCTGCCTAAGGGGATACTTTTCTATTAGCAACCCTCAGCTGCCAGTAGCATTGGGATAAAGGTAAAGTCAGGTCAGGGGGCATTATAGTTCGAGGCCTAGAGGCATTAGAGGCTTAATAGGTAGGCCACCGAATAATCCAGAAAGAGGAGTCAGCTTGAGCATCTGCTGGTATTAAAGGGTACAAAGGAAAGAACCTTACTTCTGCCTTCCCCTTCATCTACCTCCACACCACGCACTCCGTATCAAACCTGGGAAAGGCTAGGGTAGAAATGATGGGGAAGGAAAATTGCCAACCACACCTTCCTATTTAAAAGGGAGGCAGATGGCCATCTGCTGTCAGTCCTAGCTAGGGCAGAGTGTGTGTGTGTGTGTGTGTGTGTGTGTGTGTGTGTGTGTGTGTGTAGAGAGAGAGAGAGAGAGAGAGAGAGAAAGAGATTTGTGAATGAAAGACAGTTGATTAATGTATTCCCATTTATGAACTGAACTTATGCCTATGACCAAATAGACTGTAAGATTGTGTATTATTCAGGAGAGGAAACATGAGATTATCAAAGTTTTTTTTTTTTTTTTTTCTCCAGGATCCAGGAAAGAAACATGCTCCACTGAACAATTTCAACAGGATATGAGAGATAGACATCAAACTGCATTCTGATAGAATCTTACAGATTGCCTTTATTTAATATATCATGTATATATATAATGGATATATAGATCCCAGATACATATGTAGCAGCTATATATGATATATAGTCTTTATCTGAGTTTAAATTTTAGGTATGAAATATTATAACTTTTAAATATTAGCTCTATTAAAACATGAAATTAAGATAATTTAAAGATAAAATATAATACTACCTTATTATGATGAAGCCATAAGTATTTTAAGTTTTTAAACCTAGATAGATCAATGACATCTGTTAGTTCCCTGGAAAGAAAAAAAAAATGTGAATATTAGCAACAATGAATTTGCTCATTGGTAAACCTGGTCATAAGAGTTGGCATGGTTTGGGAGTAACCAAAAAGGCCTATCTCTTTTTAGGCCCTTTCAAAATTGTAGGTACACTTGCCCGGTAATTTCTGAAATTCCATCATTATAAGTTCATTCCTTTGGATAAGATTTGTCAGCTAGTTAAAGCTAATATATACTTAAAGGAGAGCACTTTACAACATTAGCAGAAATTTGCATCTCATTATGACTGAATTTACAGCAACCTCAGTTCAAAACAGATTTTATTGGGGAGAGGGCAGAGAGGAAAAAGAAAGTGAAGAAGATATCAGGACTTTCAAGTAAATGTGGAAACATAATTGGCTCCTGTTTCAGTCTTGTCTGCAGGGTTCTCACTTTGGGATTGGTCCTGATCTTGGCAGACGGCAGAATGGGCTTAGGAGATGAAATTGCAGGATACCAAAGGACAGAAGCTGAGCAGAGTGCTTTATTGTTTATTTACAGTAGGTTCAATATGTTACCTTTCCCTTTTGCACTATGTGGGACTCCAGCTATCCAAGTGGTCCTGATCATGGTCGATGATGCAGTTTATTTAAAAAAATGGCAGGTGATGGGTGAGCACGGGGAGCTAACAGAAAAAGTGGGCAACACCTCTGAGGAGCATTGGCCATTTGACTGCTGTGGCCGGTAGTTTTCAGTTCATTTTATTTCTCAGAGCAGAAATTATAGGTCTCAATGTATACACAGAAGACCTTTGTGTTCATCAAACACTTATGTAGCTCATATTGTTTTATCAAAACTTACAGAGCATATGAGAGACAGGCACTTATGAAAAAACTTTAAAAATACTAAGGTTACTAATGTTAATCATTATATATTAATTCATGGTATATCCTTTTCTTTTCTTTTTTTTTTTTTCTTTTTAGTCTTACGGATTGAACCCAGGGTCTCTCACATGCTAGGCAAGCACTTTACCAATGAACTATATCACAACCCTATTCTTACATATTTTTAACCTTAGGACACTGCAGGACTAAAATTTTCCCAACTTTTTTTTTGAAACTGTATATATTTTAAAAATCATACAAACAATATTTTAAATGAAATAAATTTTTCTTTTTTTAAAATTAATTAATTAATTTTATTTTATTTTATTTTTTTTATTAGTTGTTCAAAACATTACAAAGCTCTTGACATATCATATTTCATACATTTGATTCAAGTGGATTATGAACTCCCATTTTTACCTTATATACATATTGCAGATTCACATCGGTTACACATCCACTTTTTTACCTACTGCCATACTAGTGTATGTTGTATTCTGCTGCCTTTCCTATCCTCTACTATCCCCCTCCCCTCCCCTTTGAAATAAATTTTTCTTACCAACTTTTTGTATCAAGATTTCAAACCTAAGAAAAGTTGAAGGAATGGTTCAATGAACACTTGTAGGACCTTCATAATTTTTAATATAGTACCATATTTTTTCATATTCTATTTATCTAACATACACCCATATTAATGTGGATAATTTTCTTGGTGAATCATTTGAAAATAAAATATTATTATAGTTTTCTATATTCTCATTCTAAATAGTTTAGTACACATATCCTCAAAACAGGACAGTCTTCAGCAAAATCTCGATATTATTATTATTATGCCTAAAAAGATTGAATATAATTCAATAATCTCATCTAATCTATCATTCATATTCAGATTTCTCCCATGAACCTACATATCTTTTATAAGGTTTGTTTAAATCCAAAATCTCATCAATATTCATATCTTGCATTCAGGTGCCTTAACCTGTTAGTTCTTTTAAAATTAGATTAGTCATCTTCTGCCCTTTTTTGACCTTTTGAAAAGTCCATCACAGTTGTCTGATAGAACACACCACATCCTTGATTTATCTCATCATCCCCTAATGATGAAGCTCAAGATAGATGACTTCTCAGTTACTTCAGAGATAATTAAATTACTACATCACTTCAGGAGACAAATGATGTCAGTTTGTCCCACTCTTGGTAAAGCTAAGTTCAGTCACTTGGTTAAGGTGTGATCTGCTAGTTCTCTCTATTTTAAAATTGAAAAGTAATACATGGGACCAAACTATAATCCCACGTGTATATCTTGTTCCTCAAACAATTCTTTACTTAATGGTTTTAGATTCAATTGATGATCCTTATCAGAATCAATAGTTTTTTTTTTTAATTATAAAAAAAAAAGGTTTTTCTAGTGTTTTTATTGTTTTTACATGTAGTAGCTGGAATTCTTCTGATAGATGCTTCTGCCCCCCCACCTGTTATACAGCTCTAGGGATTAGACTCAGGACCTTGTGCATGTGAGACAATTGTTCTACCATTGAGCTACATCCCCAGACTTACCTCTTCTTTCTATCATTCATTCTCTTCCCCATCCTCTCTGGATTTTAAGAGCTTTTTAAAAAAATTCTTTGTCAGTTTAAAAACAAAATTCTGTAATCACCAGGCTGAAGATTTTCAAGCAAACTCCTGTGTCTTTTTGACAAGTACCATGGTCTTTGAACATTACCTTGGCCCAGCAGAATATTCCAGCTTCCTCCAAAGCCACTTTCAATGGGAAATTTGCACACTTAAGACATTCTCTTTATGTAGACCTATAAATAATTTCTGGGAAGGAGCACTTGGTCTTCAATGCACCTTAACTATTGCATTGGGCAATGATGATAGTGTGTTAACTTCACCTCTTTCCATGACAAATAACAAAACAAGCATTACAAGGTGGCTTCAAAGGATCTCAAGCCTCTCTTCGGAAATTAACTATAAAATTCATTTTAACACATTAGTACTTTAATATATAAACTGTGTCAAGTTATTATTATTAATTTTTTGTGGTACTGGGTATTAAACTCAGGAATACTTTACCACTGATATATATCCTGAGCCCTTTTTATTATTTTAGTTTAAGAAAGGGTCTTACTAAGTTGCCAAACTAGAACTCACAATCCTACTGCCTCAGCCTCCCGTGTCTCTGGGGTTACAGGTGTCTGCCACCTGCCCAGCTTGCTATTAATTTTCTTCTAGTAGAAATATCAACGTTGAATTTCCAGCTATTATAGGACATAATAAAGTGATTCACTTTTTAAGAGTACTTTAACTCTTTCAAGTTGGAAAGGTTCATTCTGCATATAACCTGTCCTAAATCAATAATGATCTGTTAACATTTTAAGGAGATGGCAACAGAAGACAAGAAGAGGTAGTTTTCCTGCTAAAAATCGCCATGACTCATGCTGACAATAACATATCAACACATGTCACCATGCATGTTTTTTTTTTTGTGATTATTCAAGGAGATTTTGATAAGATGCTTTCCATTTTCCAAGGGCAAATAATGCAGTAAATCTAGTTTATTGGCTTCTGAATTGTGAAATATTTTTTGTCCCCCACAATGGTAATTTAGTGTTCTGGAGATATAAAAAGTGCTGTCCTTCACACAAGAAAACCACATTCAGAGGATCAATAGTTCTTATTTTTCTAGTGTTTTAAAGCTATTCTTTTTATCTACTTATCCTAGTGATCAATAATGAACAGTTGTCAAAATCATGAAAGTTTAGACATGCAATCATTTGACTACATGAATTATTTATCATTATTGTAAAACTAACTGATTTATAGAAAGGCTCAAAACATGATCTTGAGGGGCTGAAGTTGTAGCTCAGCTGTGGAGCACTTGCCTCATATGTATGAGGCACTGGGTTCAATTCCTAGCACCACATATAAATAATCAAATAAAATAAAGATCCATCAACAACTAAAATATTTTTTAAAAAATGACCTTACGTGTGTCATAAATCTCTACTATATCTCTTCTGTTCCACACTAGATGTGTTTTAAAGATTTCAAATTGGTCATCTCTTTATTCCCTTATTACCAAGAGATTCAGAGCCACTATAAAGATAATTTTCTTTTATATTAGTAAATTAAAAATAAATATTTAATTAGAACAAAAGAAATATGTTCACTAATGAAGTATTTCCTCAAATCACCAGAGATATAATTATCTAATTCACTGATAAATGATAAACCAGGTTGTTGTTGTTTTTTTTACCAAAAAAAGTGAGTTTTACTCTTGTTTACATATTAGTAAAAGTATGTAAAGCCTATTTTTAAAACAGAATTTGCAGGCATTAAAGATCACTAAGGGGAGCTGGGTGCAGTAGTGTATGCCTAAAATCCCAAGGATTCGGCAGGCTGAGATAGAAGGCCAATCTGGGCAACTTAGGAAGATCCTATCACAAAATAAAATAAAAAAGGGCAAAGGGGTATAGTCCAATGATAGAGTACCTCTGGGTTCAATCCTCACTACTGGGGGAAGAAGGAGGAATGAAGAGTAAAATAGTATGTATCTAAAGTTTAGTTTGTGCTGTTATAACAGAATACCTGATAATAGATAATTTACAAAGAACAGAAATTTATTTATTACAATTCTGGACACTGGGAAGTTCAAGGTTAATGTCCCTATATTTTAAAAGACTCTTGTTGAATCATAACATGGTGGAATGGCTCACATGGTGTGGGGGGAATGGGAGAAGACCAAGTACATTTTTTCTTTAGGAACTTACTCCCGAGATAACTAATCCAGTGTGGTGATAATGACATTAATCTATGCATGAAAGCAGAGCCTTTGTGACCTAATCAATTCTTAATGGTCTTACTTCTTAATGGTGATTCATCAAGGATTACGTTTCCAACATCTGAACTTTGGGGGTCATATTCAAACCAGCGAAGGGTCATTCTATTATATAAAAGCTATGACTGTACAGGATTTCACTTATTGGCCTAAAAATGATAGTGTCACACTACAATCCTATCCATAACTTCCTCTTCTCATACCTAGGTTCTGAGGTACTGTGACTGCCCTACAGAAAAACCTACTTTGTCATCTACCGCCTTGGAGAGAATTTATGTGGAATCAAAGTGGGTTGTTGATATAAGGAAGGGATTTTCTTATTTAGTAGCAAAATTATTAAGGTTGTTAAGAGTTATACTATTTAATAAGTTTTATTATAATATAGGAGTGTAATGGGCTATTATTTCTAATGATGATGATGATAATAACAATATTAACTGGACTAATGATAATTGAGGACCTGGATACCAGATCTTCTTCTAACTTCTACTAATTCACCTAATCTTCACAACAACCCCACCACTAAGGGAGTATTAGTACTCACAGAAAATAAGGTTGCTAGATAAATATAGGTTATCCAATTACATTTGAATTTCAGAGAAACAAAAAAAAGTTTCAAATACTGTATGAAATATATTTTAAAAATTGTATCATTATTTCTCTAAAATTCAAATTTAATTAAATAGTCTATATTTTTTATTTGCTAAATCTGACAAGCGTAACAGGGAGTTTACATAATATCCTAAGATTACCCAGCTGGAAGGATAGAGCTGGAATTCAAACTGGGCCTGGCTCAATATTCTTTGTTTTGATCTCTCTTAGTATCTTGCTTCTCCAATGGAATTGGTGAGCCCCAACCAGGGGTAAAATAATTAGGATGTGGTTGCCTACCCAGTCCATGAGGTAGGGGAACTGAACCTATGAAAGATTATAACATAATACTCATGTTTTTTATTTTATTTTATTTTTAATATCAAGTACACTTACTTTTGAGAAAGGAACAGCTCAAAGACATCAACATCTCTCTTGTGGCCACACACCTTTAGTTGATCTTCAACTACCTAATAACATATAATTAATCTGTCAAGCCACATTCCAGTGGGCAAAAGTACCGAGACATTTGCAGTCAATAACAATAAGTCTACAAGAAGATCAAAAGGAAGGTGAGCATCCAGTAACCACTCTAAACTGATAAACTCCAACACTGCAATTATATATTATTTACTCATTTTTGTGGTTGAGTTTCATTATTTTAAGTTCTGGGCACAGATGTGCAAATAATTTTTAATCAGAAAAAAAATGTGCATGTATACATATATACCCCAAACAACTTTTTGATTCTGTCTGAGGCAGGATAATTTGGCCTTTAAATAATTATTCTAAAATGCTCCTTTAAACATAAAGTATTTGTATTAGATAGGTTTCCCATACTTATGGAAGACATAGTATTGGGTTGGAGGCAGAGGGTGCAGGATATAATGTATAACACTATTGAAGATTCTTCTTTATTGTCTATCTCATTATACTTGGCACCCAGGAAGTTCACAGCAAGTGTCAAACAAATGAATAAACGAGTGAACAGATGTCATGATTCTTTGAACAAATGAATAAATATATTTCCCCTTGGTTGGTAAGCAACAGCGTCTTCATTTTTCATGAGTCACTAACACACTCATACTGTGGGAGTTTTTGGTGAAGAAGCAATTTTTATTCCCTAGGTTTTGTTTTGAAAATACAAATCCAGCAACAGTTATAAAAGGGCTTTGCTTCTTCTTTTTAGGAAGAAGAAGAACATTTGCTAAATTATAAAAGAAATTATAAAATTATATTTAGAAATTATAAAAGGAACATTTTGCTAAATTAGGAAAGAACATTTGTAGGCCACATTACCTAAAATGATATGGAAAAATTAGAGCCCATCTACAATTTTCCATGGAAGAGTAAAGTTAACAAGACACAAGGAAAGGTAAAGGAATTATTTTTGTGGTTCTGGAACATAACAAACAATGAACATATCAGAATCAAACATATCAGAATCAAAACAATCAAAAAATCACCAAATTTCAGCTAGGATTTGTTGTGGGTGGTAGGGTTGTAATGTCAGCAAGTGATTTATAAAACTCTGAGAATGGTTTTGCTCTTTAGTAGAGAACTTTAGAAAAACAGTTAAATTTAGTGGGGTGAATAAATATTTAAAGAAGTAAGGAAGGTGGGTCTACTGGAGATGGAAGGCAGCTGCATAAGTATATTTTCAATCTTACTTTGATTCCTTGTTAAACAAGCTGAATCTAGGAGCTTGTGGAATGTACAGGTTCAGGCCTAAGTATTCCTATCAGGGTATTTTGTTATCCTGTGACATAACCTGAAACTTGGAAAAACTCACTGGATCAGGCTTATTCTCATCTGGGGATTTTAAACACCTAAATTCCCAGTCTCTACTGTGAATTGCTAATCACAATTTTCCAAAGTGTTTGTGTGACAAAGGCTTGTAAAAGTAGAGTTTAAAATTTGCAGTTAACTGTTAAATTTATAAATGTAGTTTTAATTTCATCAGTCAGCCCATATCTGTTACTCAGAAATACTCAGCATATATACACCAAAATGTGAATATTATTGTTCATCTCTGTCTACCTTGTCTGTGTTTGTGAAATAGTCTCAATAATTGGAATACAGATTAAAGTGTGACCTCACAAAGGAGTACTGTGCATGCAGAAGTTTAAAAACTATAGAAACGGTGTGATGGCTAATTTTATGTGTCAACTTGACTGAACTAAGGGATGCCCAGATGCTTAGCAAAACATCATTTCTGGACATGTTTGAGTGTATATTTCCAGAAGATATTGACATAGAAGGGATTGACATTTGCATGGGTAGGCTGAGTAAAGTAGTTCACTCTCAATAACATGGCACAGGGGGTGGGGTAAGGGCATCATCCAAACCTTTGAGAACCAAAACAGAGAAAATCAGAGAAAGGATGAACTCAATTTCTCTTCTGGATGCCCAACCAAGGGCATCCATTTTATTCTGTGGGTAGACATCAGAACTTCCTGGTTTCAAGCCTTTGGTCTTAGACTGGAATCACACCACTGGCTTTTCTAGGCCTCCAGCTTGTGTACATAAGACTATCAGACTTTTTGTTTTAATTTGTTCTTTTTAGTTATACATGATAGTAGAGTCAAGTTTGACATATTTATATGAACATGGAGTATATCTTATTCAAATTAGGATCCCAGTTTTGTTGGATGTACAAGATGTGGAGATTCACTGTGGTATCATTCGTATATGTACATATGAAAGTTATGTCAGATTAATTCTACTGTCTTTCCTATACCTATCCCTCCCTCTCCCTTCCCTTCTTCCTCTTGTCTAATGTACCGAATATCTATTCTTTCCCCCTCCCTTATTGTGTGTTAGCATCCACATATCAGAGAGAACATTCAACTTTTGGTTTTGGGGATTGGTTTATTTCACTTAGCATGAGAGTCTCCAGATTCAACCATTTGGCTGAGTAATATTTCATTGTGTACATGTATACCACATTTTCTTTATCCATTCATCTGTTGAAGGGTACCTAGGTTGGCTCCATAGTTTAGCTATTGTGAATTGAGAGGAAATAAACATTGATGTAGCTGCATCACTGTAGTATGCTGATTTTAACTCCTTTGGATATATGCTGAAAAGTGGTATAACTAAGTCAAATTGTGGTTCCATTCCTAGATTTTAGAGGAATCTCCATACTGCTTTTCATAATGGTTACACCAATTTGCAGTCTCACTAACAATGGGTGAGTGTACTCTTTTCCCCACTTCTTTGCCAACATTTATTGTTTCTGTATTTTTGATAGTTGCCATTCTGACTGATGTGAGGTGAAATTTTAGAGTAGTTGTAATTTGTATTTCTTTAATTGCTAGAGATGTTTAACATTTTTTTCATGTATTTTTGACTGTTCATATTTCTTCTTTTGAGAAGTGTTTAGTTTCTTAGCCCATTTATTGATTGGATTATTTGTTTTTTGTGTTTATTTTTGGAGTTAAGGTTTTGAGTTCTTTGTATATTCTGGAAATTAATGCCTTATCTGAAGTGTGGTGGCAAAGATTTTCTCCCATTCTGTAGGCCCTCTCTTCATGCTCTTGATTATTTCTTTTGCTGTGAAGTTTTTTAGTCTGATACACCATCCCATTTATTGATTTTTTTTTTATTTCACGTCTTGTGCTTCAGGACAGACTGCAGAACTTCTGACTTCACAATCTAGTTATCTAATCCCTTGTCCTAAATCATTCTACGTATTTGTTTATCTTATTGGTTCTGTTTCTCTGGAGAACCCTAACACAAGATAGATATCAAGACACAGAAAGATATCCAAAACATTTTTAAGAAGTAATTGTCATTATAATTTGTGTAAGTACAGCAATATTTTTGTTCAAAATAACACTTATGTACACACAAAATGCACACATTCCAAATTGTTAGCAAAAATCATCACTTGAAAATATGAGGAAATTTCATTTTCTTTTCTCTCTCTTTTTTTGTTTTTTTGAAATGCAGTCCTCCGACCTCAGTTTCCCAGGTAGCCAGGACTATAGACACATGCCATCATGCCTCTAGGTAATTCATTTTTAAATGTTTGACTATTGTGATAAGCACATATTAATTTGATCATCAGAAAATAATACATATTTTGACAAATTTAGCTGTATAATAAGTATTTAAAAGGATTTAAATCAGATTCAGAAAACAAGGAGACAAAAGGGGAAATGGAAAATACCAGCAGTATATGTAAATCACTGGTATAATTAATTATTCACTCAACTTTGAATCCTGGCATGCTTCTTTCCAGCCAACAATTTTGTGTGGATCTAGTACAAAGTATGAATGTTAAAGTTCCAAGAAACCTGAAATTGTACCAAGAAGTTCAGGTTTCAGCCAAACTGTGGAGAATCAGTTCTAGTCTCCACCCACACACAGCTACTCGGTTGCATGCTTTCATCTCAAGGCACGCAACGAGCACCCTTTTCCTAATTTTAAAAACAATGGTAAAATGCACCCACCAAGGGATTTACCATTTTAAAGTTTGTGGTTCTGTGGCATCAAGTGTATTCCCATGCTGCACATTTGCCTTGCTGAGCGACCATCACTGCCTTCCATATCACAACTTTTCATCTTCTATAGCAGGCTCGGCACTCAGAGGCTACCTACTCTCCCTTCACTCCTCCCTCCAGCCCCTGGTGCCTACTGTTCTATCTTCTGTCTCTGAGTTTGACTAGGGACTCCCATAAGTGGAATTGTCCGGGTGCAACTGGTTTATTTCACTTAGCATTGTCTTCAAGATTCTTTCATGTTGTAGCATGTGTTAGAACTTTTTTCATTTTTATCTATCTACCACATTTTCTTTACCCATTAATGTGTCAAAGAACACTTGGGTTGATCTTGATCTACCATTTGGCTGTTGCAAATAATACTATTGTGAACATGGATGTTCAGAGATCTTTGTGAGTCTTTCACTTATTTGAGTAAATAAACAGTAATGGAATTGCTGGATCATTTGGAATTCTATGTATAATTTTTTGAGGAATTTCCATACTGTTTTCTACAGTGACTGCATACCACAAGCATTCTTTAAGATGAACATATTTTAAATAGTACGTCCAAACCTATTCACTCAGCCATTTATTCAGTCAAACTACTGAGCACTTAATCCAGGTTGTGACTAGTTTAGTCTGTGACTAGCTGGTAAATGTGGGAATAAATTAGGTAAGATGCCTGTTCTTTATGAACAAATCTGTTAGTAGGGGAGGTAAAAAACATAGAATGCTACAAAAGAAGGTTGCAAATGTAAAGGGCTGTAAGAAAAGGAAAACATGCTCTGGCAAATTCAGAAGAAGAAGAAATTCCTGTCAGTCTGGGCACTATGAGAAGATTTCAGGGCAGGATCAACAGGCAGGTCCATAAAGGGTGAGAAGAAAAGAAACAGGATGTTGGTGGAAGAAGAGAGTAAGAACACAAAAGAAAGAAATTATGAGGTGTGTGGGGCTGTGTGGCCTCTGGCTGAAAAGGCAAGTGGAAAGCAACAGTGAAATAAATTAAGAAAGGTGGGCTTGCATTATATGATTGAGCTAATGTTGAAATTTAGGCTTGGATATGTGTGCTTAATCAGTGCCCAAATAATACTTTTACAGGCTTGGAGAACTCTCACTGAAGTCTACATATTTTAAGAAAACTTATAATTTCTTTGTTTCTTTTTAGATATACATGACAGTATTTTGCCATATTATACATACATGGAGTATAACTTATTCTAATTAGGATCCCATTCTTGTGATTGTACATGATGTGCAAGTTTCACTGGTGGTGTATTCATATATGAACATAGGAAAGTTATGTCATAAACTATAATTTAAAATTAACTTAGTTTTATGTGATCTATACACATATATGAAATACAAACACACATACACACACACACACACATTCCCATGCACTTGGATTAGCTACATAGTAAAATCTAAGAAAGTTCTGCTTTTTCCCATGACAACCACATCAATGCTTTTAAACAGTATCCAATGTGAAGCTATTTCAAAAGCATTTGTCCTCCTTCTCTCTTGGTGCCCTGGTTTTGTTGATACTCTAAAAGCATGGACTTAATTAAGTATTGGGTAATTCAGCATTGACTCAATTCTGGAACAATAGGGATATATTGCAGGATTTCTGAACATGAGAGAAGACGTTGCAGGCTAGGCTTCAGGAAAGTGCCTTTCACAACAAGGTATATGATGGCCTGGGGTGCAGAGATAGCTGCAGACAGCAAGCAAGGCCACCTCTAGAAAATCCAGATCATATCTAATGAGCCTGCACCAGGGTGATGGCAAGTGAGAATAAGTAGAGAATAAATACGATATGGTGTAAATAGAGAGGGCATTGGTGGGAACTAGCAGGCAAATGGAGGTTCTGCAAGGGCAAGAGAAATCACTGGTGATGCTCATGATGTGATGACTTGATGATGAGAAAGGTGACTAGGCTGGCAGGGAAGATAGAGTTGGCTGAGAAATGCTGAGACGGAGGCCCTGATGGAACATAGAAGTCAAGGCCTCCACCAGAAAGCTGCAAGGGTGAAAACAGATCTCAGAGACATCAAGGTGGATTTGAAGCTCTGGTGAGTCCTGTCAGTCCAAAGGAGACAATGGGACCCAAGTGCAATCATGGTGAAGTGTCTACTTACAGGGAGAGGAGGAAGGAAACAAGCTGGGTGTGGAGATAGAGGAGAGGTGATTGTAAAGTTAAGGGTGGGACCTTGGGGCAGTGGGACCCCTGAGGCAGGATTTCAAGAAGATAGAACTTAAGTCTGCGAGAGAGGATGTCACTCAGAAAAAGTATTGAATTTGGAGGCCAATTTCAGTATCCTGGTGAGGGGGGATATCAGATTTCAAATTAATTGGTTAACACCACAAGAAAATAAAAACAATCCAACACAGAACTGGGATGAGGACAATTCTGGCATAGGGAGAAAACAACTTCCTCCATTGCCCAATGCCTTAGAATCTAGAGTCAACATAAAAAGGTTTTAAAACTGTAGGATTATTCAACCCTAGAATAGTCTGTATTGAAGTCTATAGAAGAAACTATCCTTTTAAAAGATTAATTCCTACACCTACATGCAATACACCCCACCAGTTAGCACTCGGCATGAGTGGCTTTCAATACGTTCCAGAACTCTCATTCTTCATGAATCATAGTAGCCCCTAGCCTCTCAGGTCTGAGAACTTTAGGAAGCCTTGTTAGCCCCTGTGTTGCCCGATACTGAGATCTCCCCACCCCCACCCTGCCCCTAGATATTCCTTAAGCCATCATCTTAATTGCTCTCAACTTTGCTTGTTCTGTCCCTCAAAGAATTTGTCCTCTTCAATTGTTTATTTGTACTTCAGGGAAACAACATTATCAGGGACCACACACATACAAATATATGTGAGATTTAAGAGTTCAAAATTCCTGGCCTGAAAGTCTCCAAATCACCCTAATTAAATACACAGTAGATATTGAGGGGGCGGGGG
>NW_025999905.1:8788030-8850758 GCF_001458135.2 Marmota marmota marmota | reverse complement strand
GGGGGGGAACGTCAATGTCTTTTAGTATGGATCTCTGGTAGATCCCAAACTCTACCCAGGACATTTTCGACCTCTAGTCCAGGTAGAGGGTCTTGGTGGCGTTTACAATTGCTGGACCCCCTTCTACCTGAACCCCAGGAGCAGCCCCTAGCTGTCCTGGGAGTCTTTCTCGGAAGGGAGGCGCTGCTTACCCGAAGACTCTTCTGTAGCGCAGTTTCGGGGACCGGAGATTTGTTGGAGCACTGGAAGGCACGGGACATGGTGTTTAGGTCTCAGGTCATCAGGAAAATGGGCGATCAGTGGCACCAGTAGTCCACATGGCTGGCCCTGCGGTTCATTGTTCTGTCACCAAGAGTTTATGCATTCCTGTCGACCTAAAGCCAATACCAAGGAGAGAAAATGTGAAGCCGAACCCTGACTTTTGTGACGTTTATGTGTGAAGTGACGTTTATGTGTGAAGTGACGTTTATGTGTGTGATACCACAGCACACCTCTGTGCTAGGATGATGCTTTGGCAACGCCTGTGGCAAACACAGAAAGAGTAAATGCCCGAAGCCAAGCTTGGGTCAGAGGGCGTGAACGAGTCACTCAGGGATAGTTTCATTGATTTGAAATAATAATATCAGAAAATTTAGGTTTCTGAAAATTAGATACGTCTCTTGACTACTGGGCAATATTGGCGAGTAGGAGTGTAGCGGTTCCCCTGCGGAGATAGGGGAGCTTAACGCAAAAGGATAGAAACATCTACCACTGATTCTGTCTTAAAATCAGACATTTGGTTCATCATGGATTTTTTTTTTTGCATAAATTTTGATTTAAAAATACTGCATTAAGATATTTATTTTAAATGCTGAGTTTTTGGTGTCCCTTACATTTTGCACCAAGGCCAGTGCCTCCCCTTGCCTCATCATAGACCCAGAACTGGCAGGGGAAGGGGTGGCAGTATTAAGGCTCCCCAAGATTACAAGTGCACAGAAAATGAAATTCTGCTGATTTTATTTGCCAAGAGCAAAAGCACGTTGATTCAGTAGATGAAATGTCCTTTCTCTGGTATAAAACAGATACATTGAGACATTATTTTGCCAGTCCTTCTAACCTTTACCAAATTAAAAAAAAAAAAAAAAAAGGAGAAAGAGAAGAAGAAAAACATTTTACAATTGATTGTTCTCCACCTAGCTATATTGAAACTTCTGTCAAGATTATTTTATAATCTTATTTAATTGAATCTTATTCCTCTCTTGCTTGGGTAACTTTAAGATTGGATACTGTTTATGACATCCCTGTATTATACTAGAGCCTAACTCAATGTTGTTTTAAAAAATGTTAATTGAATTTAATGAGTTGGTGTCTAGTCTCCAAATTTGAACCTGAAATTTTGCAATTAGCTTTTTTAAATGGGTTAAACTAGTTGCATTTTAGTGTTGGTGAAAAGCAAGTACAGTGGAGAAAGCAAGAATATATTATTTCAGTTCTTCTAAAAGAAATTTGGGGCTGGGTGGGGTTAAAAGACCTCTAAGTTATCATTAAGGGAGTAATCATCTGAGAACTATCATTTATATAGTTTTTAATCAGGGAAATAAAAATCAGACAAGAGGAATGGTCTACTGAGAAAGTATATTAAATAATTTATTGGCCTCTTCCATGTTTGTGGTTAATGTGCATTATAGCATTTTAGATATTATTCATGAATATGCTATGTGGACAATGGAAATGCATAGTACTTATTCAACTTTTTACAAATGTAATTTTTAAGACCACAAGCATAATAGGTTTATAGACAGCTTACAGAAGTAAGAAATTTTTACAGAAGTAAACTATTTTTATAGTTTCTATAAAAATCACATTTAAAAATTTCATCCTTTATTTATTTTTAAACCTTTTCATGTTACACTGATTAAGATAGAAGTATTTTTTAAAAGCCTACACAACAAAACTTCTTTTTAGGAAAGCAACTCAGAAACTCTTTTATTCTGAGGTCTTAATGTGTTCTCATTTCAAGAAAAATTTACAATTTAATGATCATAAAGGCTTAAATAATGCAAACTTAACCATAGGATGTCAAGGACAAAGGTTAATGAATATACTTTTTATGTAAAGACTCTTCCCAGATATCTTCATACTGGGGGTTTAAATTTTTTACCAAAGTAGTGTCACTAGCAGAGTGAGCAGAAAATTTTAACTTCCATAGGGTGGGATTATAGCCTGAGGAATGCAGCCTGAGGTTTTAAGAATTCATGTAAAATGTACATTCTCCTTTGCAATCAATCTTGTTTTAATATAAAAATGAAGTGGTTCATCTAACTCTCCTCAAATCTTTGAGTAATATTTACACTGGAGCAAGACACCCTGTGTTTATCCTGTGGCTTTACCTCCCTGGCTTGCTGCCATTGCTGCAGGGGGATGCATACCCCCTTTTGAAAGCTCTATCATATCATATATGTGGGGTTGGATCAGAAGAAAGAGCCTGTGCTCCAAGTCAGGGCTTGTGGGGTTTAAGCTCAGCTCTGACGTTAACTAGTTGTTGGCCAATTCCAAAGCACTTAATGTCTTTGGGCCTCAGTTTCTTCAACAGTAAATGAGCAAGTTGAAAGTTCAGTTAAAATATTATGTTGTTTAGTTATACTTTCCTGTACAGGTAATATGAATTGTTTACAGAGTTGAAGATTCTTATGGTGATGTTGAAATAGAATAATTTTTAAAGAACTTTTCAGTGGAAAATGTGCGAGGAAACCTACATAAGTTTAAAAATTCTTCCAAATTTGTCTTGAATCATTCCAATGATCAGTCTAGATGCTATCTTTTGAGTAAAAAATATTTATTAGATAAAATGATTATTGACACCCATTTTCTGCTGAATGAGAATACAAAGATCAATATATTAATCACAGTCAATACATATTCTTGTATTTATAAAAGGTATACCTGGGGCTGGGGTTGTAGCTCAGTGATAGAATGCTTGCCTAGAACAAGTGAGGCCCTGGGTTCGATCCTCAGCACCACATAAAAACAAATAAACAACAAATAAATAAAATAAAGGTTAAATTCTTTATTTTTTATTTTTATTTATTTATTTTTGGTATTAGGGATTGAACGCAGGGGTCCTCAACTACTGAGCCGCATCCCCAGCCCTTTTTTAACCTTTCATTTTGGGACAAGGTCTCTCTAAGTTGCTGAGGCTGGCTTTTGAACTTGCCTCAGCCTGGGATTATAGGCATATGCCACTGAGCTGGGCCCAATAGCAAAAGGTTAAATTCTTAAAAAAAAAATTATGCCTGTTTGCATGATTTGGTGATAAGGTTATGAATATTTTCATTGTTAAAAGTTTAGATGAAATAATGTATCATTTTAATTGATAATTTTTTTCTGGTTTACCTAAAATGCAAATAACAGTGGAATGTTGGGGGACAATTCTCCATGAATTCCTGTGTTGTTGCACATAAGTAAAGGCATTGACTGCTTTTACTTAGGACTATTTTTTCAAGGATGTTTGTATAGTGAAGAGTCTTGGAAGATATGATATCTACCATCAGAGCAAAATGCAGGTGTTTTATTTTGGTTTTGTTTTTAATTGGGCAGCATAATAAAAATTATGTCTCTATTCCTTATAATAAAGATAAGGTCAAGCAGACTTACTGCCCAATATAGATTTGCTTTCCCTAAGCTCAGGGTTCCTCTTCTGTAACACAACGTGTTTGCATTTTTTTCTATAAGAAAATAATCATTTGCATTTGCATTATTTTCATATTCATTGCTTAATATCCAAATGCCAACTATAAACCCCACAAGCTAGATCTCTAGATCTAGATCTCTAAAGAGTTTCCTAGTTATTTCTTGAAGTCATCAATGAGTTGTTTCAAATCATCTTGCAGCATCTGGCAAAGCTGTGTTCCCTTGCTTTCCTGTTTTAGTTAATACCTACTGCATTCAGACTGTTAAAACAAACTTCATTCCTCTATCCCCAAAGTACCCCTTTTCATCTCTTGGATTCATGCCCAGAATGTTATCACTTGGTGCTCTAAGTTTTGGCATTTTTAGATATTAAAGTGGTAGTGGGTTCTGAGCTGATAGGGGAAGCATATATCTTTCCCCAGTACCATGTCACATTTTCCCATAGGGTTCTGAAAGAATACCACCATATTTAGTTTTTATTAAGCTGCTTCAGCAAAGCAAAAACTTTTTATTTTTTTCACCCTTTGTTTCTTTTCAATATTTGTACACAATCCCCTAAATGCCCACCTGGATAGAAAAGGGAAGTGTCTCAGGTTTGGAAACATTCAAACTGTCTAGAAGAGCTAGAAACTGCTAGACATAATCTCAGATTAAACAAAGTAAATTCAGTTGCAAACTTGTGCTGAATTCAGTGTGATTTCACATTTTCTCCCAAGATTATGTAAGCCCCCAAGTTTAAGCTCTGTCCATATTCCCAGACAGACACTTATTGCGTTTGGGGCTAGGGGAGCACAACCCCATCATTTTGGGATCCTAAGGAATAAGTGAAAAAAAGAACAAGGACTTCAGGTAGGTATATTCACTTGTGAAATTTGAGCAGAGGGTGAGTGCCAAGAGAAGGATGAAATCAGGGCATTTAAATAATGGAGTCAAGGACAGAAGGCCCTAGGCTGAAATTAGAGACGGTACAGAGTGGAAAAATGATTTATAAAAATTAATTTCCATTACAATATTTTAATGTGTGAAATCATTGAAATTTCTAACCCATATTGTGCTCAATTTAGACTTGGTGAGGCTTGTTAGAAAATTTTTCCTAAACTAGAATAGAAGTCTTGTTAATGCAGTAGAAACGTACCTTGTCACACATGATACAACAATCAGGAATTTGAAATACGAATTCTCTATATAAGTACACATATACATGTGTGTACACATGTACGTATTTTGATGTATGTGCCTGTATGTGTGTGTATGTGTACATACGCATGCACCCCCCAACACACACATATGCACACAGAGTAGGTGCTACAGTTCGGATGTGGTTTGTCCCTTAAAGGGTTCATGTGTTGAAGGTTTGGACCTCAGAGTAGCAGTGTGGAGCTATTGAATGGCAGAACCTCTAAGAGGTGGAGCCTAATGGGAGGTAGTTAGGTCATAGGTAGCTGCCCTAGAAGAGCTTGAGGGAGTGCTTCTTAGACCCTGGCACTTCCCTAAAGAGTGAGTTATTATGAAAGAGTGAGCTTGACCCCTGACTTGTTCTCTGGTTTCCTGTCTCATCACATGATCCCTCTCCCACATGTTCTTATTATGCTGGTATTTATCATGAGGTCCTTGCTATGGGGAGAAAAAATAGAGCTACCTAATCATGAACTTTCAATCTCTCAAACTGTGAGCTAAACAAACCTCTTTATACACTACCCAGACTCTGATGTTTTTACTATACCAACAGAAAATGGACTAAGAACAGCAGCCACCTTGACAGTGCCCTCAGTGACCCCTGCCTCCTGGTGTTCACATCATTGGAAGATCCCCTCTCTTTGCATATGGGATGGATTTATGGGTTCACTTCTTTTTTTTAATATTTATTTTTTAGTTGTAGTTGGACACAATACCTTTATTTTCTTTATTTTATGATGATGAGGATCAAACCCAGGGCCTTGCTCATGCTAAGCAAGTGCTCTACTGTTGAGACACAACCCCAGCCCTACGGGTTCACTTCTAATGATTAAGATATGAAGACTGGGAGATCACATTTGAGATTAGATTACAAAAAGACTGTGATTTCTGTCTCGTGTGCCCTTTCCCTTGCTTTCTTAGCCCATTCTGCCATGCCATGAGCTGACCTATAAAAGAAGCCCACATAGAATTGATGTCTCTGTCTAATATTCAGAGAGGAACTGAAGTCTTCCAACAGCCAGGTGAGGCAGCTTGGAAGGGAACATGTCCCTTCATCCCCTGCCAAGGGGGCCTTGAGATAACGGAGCCCTGGCCTCCATTGCAGTCTTGTGGGAGACTTTGATGGGAGGCACCCAGCTGAACAATATATTCAGATCCCAACACTCAGCAATGAAGATAAGGTTTTTTAAGTTGATAAATTTTTTTCTTTCTTTCTTAAAATTAGGGTGTTATAATTATACATAGTATTTCAGTTCATTTTGACAAAATCATGTATGCAAAGAATTTTATTTCAATCCCCATTCCCTACCTTTTCCTCCCTTTCTCCTTCCCCTATTCTCCCTCCTCCATTCTACTGATCTTACTTTCACATCTTTATTTATTTCTCATTGGTAGTTTATATATACATATAAAGATGAAATTCACAGATATTCTTATATGTCTATAATATGATTTTGTTAAATTCAGTCTGTATTTCTTCCCCTTTCCCTTTCCTCCTCCCTCCTTTGCCGCAGTCCGGCTGCAGCAAAATAATCGGGGGGTGACGAATAACTTGTGTACGTTGATACAGCAGGAGTAGGAGCCGTTTATTGCAGGACAGGAGCAGTATTTATACATTCCACACAGCTTATCTAATTAGCATAAACTAGATACATCAGTCAACCAATCAGGAATCTCTACACCTAATGGCTCGGTTTTGTTACTTCTCAAACCACTCCCTCTGACATTTTGCCAGGCACCATCCAGACTTGTTTACGAACTTTAACATTCCCCTGACAAAATGCCAGGTGTTATTTTGACTTATTTACAGACTCTAACACTCCTTCTCATTCTTCTTCTACTTTGCTGATCTTCCCTATATTTTTATAATATCTGATCCCCTCCCCCAATTCCTTCTTTCCCATATTTTGCTCTAACTTCCACATATGAGAGAAGACATTCAACACTTGATTTTCTGAGTGTGATTTATATTACATCACATGGTTTTCTACATTTCCATCCATTTACTGGATAAAGCAATTATTTCATTCTTCTTTATAGCTAAGTAAAACTCTGTTGTATATATATGTGTGTGTGTGTGTGTGTGTGTGTGTGTGTGTGTGTGAATATATATATATATATATATATACCACATTTTCTTGATCCATGATTCATGTATTGATGGGAATTTGGGTTGATTCCATAATTTGTCTATTGTAAAGTGTGCTGCTATAAACATGGGTGTGGCTATTTGTAATATGCTGATTTTAGTTCTTTTGGATAAATGTCAGGGAGTGAGTCAACTGGGTCATATGGTGGTTTCATTCTTAATTTTTTTTTTTGGAGGAAACTCCATACTGTCTTCCAGAATGGTTGCCACATTTTCTTTATCTATTCATCTGTTGAAGGGCACCTCATTTGGCTCTATAGCTTAGCTATTGTGAACTGAGCTGCTGTAAATGTTGATGTGCTGCATCCCTGTAGTATGCTGATGGATACTGAGGAGTGAGATAACTGGGTCAAATGGTGGTTCCATCCCAAGTTTTCTGAGGAATCTTCATACTACTTTCCATAGTGGTTGCATCAATTTGCAGTCCCACCAGCAATATATGAGCATACTTTTTTCCCCCACATCCTTGCCAACTTCACTTATTAATTGTTGATTTTATTTTTGTGCTTGGGGGAATGTAGACCCTATGTTTTCTTCTAGCAGTTACAAAATTTCTGGTCAAATTCCTAAACCTTTGATCCATTTCGATCTGAGTTTTGTGCAGGGTGAGAGATAGGGGTCTAGTTTCATTTTTTTTCTACATTACAGCTATTCAGTTTTCCCAGCACCATTTGTTAAAAACCCTATCTTTTCTCCAGAATTTATTTTTGTCAAGTATCAAATGGCTATATGTATGCGGTTTTGTCTCTGTGTCTTCTATTCTTTTCCACTGGTCTTCACATCTACTTTGATTCCAATACTATGCTGTTTTTCGCTACTATAACACAGTAGTATACTTTGAGATGGGCATTGTGATGCCTCCTGCTTTGCTTTTTTTGTTCAGAATTGCTTTGGTTATTCTTGGTCTTTATTCTTCCAAATGAATTTAAGGACTGTTTTTTCTAGTTCTGTGAAGAATGTAATTGGTATTTAGATGTGGACTGCATTGAATCTGTTATGCTGCTTAGTTTTGAGGTCATTTGCTATGCAGCTATAAGCAGCTAGTCATACACATACAAAATGTATTATATGCCTGTTATATATAAATTAAAACTACAAATATGCATAAGACCATAAAGGAATATTTCCTCGGTCACACAGTTCTTCTCAAAAGAATCCTCATCCTTGGTATTTTATGTAGTGAAAATTTGACAAAATTTCTCATCCTGTCAATTTCCAGATTAATATTTAGATCTAGAAAGATTTACTCTTGAAATTTTATGTATATGCACCCATATGTTTAAATGTAAGACTCAAACTTTTACCATGGACCATAATTTGAGGATACTTTTAAAAGGATTTCTATTAAACTAAAACTTAATCTAACTTGAGAGTTTTTTAGAAAGTTTTTCCAGTTTATTAATCCTCCCATGAAAAA
The DNA here is from genome assembly GCF_001458135.2 of Marmota marmota marmota. Classification (NCBI taxonomy): domain Eukaryota; kingdom Metazoa; phylum Chordata; class Mammalia; order Rodentia; family Sciuridae; genus Marmota; species Marmota marmota. The sequence goes on along the minus strand of NW_025999905.1, from coordinate 8,842,347 downwards.
TTTGTATGATCACTGCAGATAGTCATCATAGAGTCTTTACTCTTTCTTTTGCCAGCACCCACATGGACCTTTGAAATCCCCCTGACTTTCTTCATTCTATTCTTGAATTCCTTTCCCTGTTTTTCTCCAGGCTATGTCTTGAAAATTTATGTTTAGGCTCATTTTTCTTATATGTTTTTGCATAATTCAAGAATCATAAATCATTTCAAATTTAGTTGTCTAGCCACCACCAAAATGGGTTATGATTTCAAATATAAAGACAACATCCAGCATTGTCTCGTACATTTTGGTTAGTTTCCCCCAAATTTTTGTGTTCTGCTGGCTTCCCAGGTGAAGAATACTGATGACCATTTATTTCCTCCCACATAGTCCATTGGTCATGTACCTCCTTGTCTGGATAATTACTACGTGGTTCATGATAGCAGCAGATGCTCAGGTAGCTAGGCAGGAATAGAGGAGTGCTCTCCACCCACCAATCATATCAACACACAGAAGGAGCCCAGGGTTACCAGAGTGGGAACCAAGGCCTCTGCGTGAGACCACTGGGCCTGATGCCTGATTGGAAGTCCTCGGCTGAGTGTTGACTTAAGAAACACATCATTTTTTTCATAATGTGTACTAATAGCAACTCAATAAGTATTTTTCTCATCCCTTTATGAAGTTTTTTTTAAAAAAATATCATACACTGAAAACACCACCAACAAAGGGATGGTGTAAAGCATGATCATTATGTCAAATCTTGGATATTAACAACATTTGGGATTATGGTCTATCACCATATGCAGTTTTCTTTAATATTCTAACTGAAGCATTTGAAGATATTGAGATTTTTTTTCTGTACATCTGAATTATTTTTTAAGGTCACTCTTAAAGATTCAGTCTGGAAATTAATGTCCTTATTGACCCAGAATTGTCTTATAGATGATCACAGTTAGCAGTAGCATCCAGGAGTTTTGGCAATGGATTCTTTGTTCCTCTCATCTACATTCTGTGGTGGCAGAATGAGGCATCAAAACCAGCTCCAGCATGTCTGGGTCACCATGTGTGGCCAGACATAGGCCATCAAACCATTTAAAGGGCTCTTTTCACGGCATGAGGGAGCTGGTTTGGATAATCCAGCACTCTGTATTTATTCATTTGTTTAGTCAGGCAGTGAAATTAATTGAGTTTACACACACTCTACCAGGGACTGGGGATATGGGTAAGAGATTCATAAAAGAATGAAAGTTAGAAAACAAGTAGCCTCAGTAATCACAGCTTTAAATGAACTTTAATTGTATTTGTTCTGGTTGTTATTGACTGGCAATCAAATGCATCATTAAAGATGTTACTATTATTGACTTAGAGCCTGTATTGCTTCAGTTGCCTTCACCCATAATTTCAAACTGTCTTATTAGACACATTAACTGTGTGTTCTTTGTGGCCTTTATTCAGTTGCTAGGTTCTTGATAATGATGCTTTCATTACCACCTCTTCACACAATGCAAATTGCAGAGTAAAGGCCAATAATCCTTTTATTAAAGAAACTGTATATTGGAGAGTAGTTCAAAAGAAGTCTTTTTCATAAAACTTATGAAGGCATTGAGAGATTTTTTTGCCCCACAAGTTTAAGGCTTCTAAAGTTTTAGAAAATGATTTTTGTTTCATGAATTCATTTGTGGTTATAACAAAGACAGAATCTGTTTTCAAAATAAATATATGATTGCCAACAAACTTGGCGATTTTCCATAAATTTAGGAAGGAGAGACTAGCTGCTAATTTAGGCTCTGCCCAATATTTTACACTTTACCTAGTGATGTGGATCATTCAGTAAAAAGTAGAAATGAAGCCAAAGGCCATCAGAACCTTACGGCTTATATAATTGACTCCCTGTGGGTAACTTTTGCAAGCATAAGTCGATTAAAAATAAGAAGGAGGGTAAGGGAGAGGATGATTGGAAAAGAACAAAACAAATAGAGAAGGGAGAGAAAGAGAAGGGAGAAATGAGAAGGAAAAAGGAGTGTAGAGAAGAGGAAAAGGAGATGACGGGTGAAGAGAAGATGAGAGAGAGAAAAAAAAAAACACAACAGGTGAGAGGGCAAGGAGGGAGAGGAGCCAAGGGAAGGGGCACACTGTGGTTGGGGATTATTTTGCATCTTGATCACCCTTATCTTTGAAGAGATATCTTCTTGGAGGCACTCGTTCATCTCCAGTCCTGTGTCCCAGTGAGGCTGGCAATTAAAACCCTACCCCACCCTGACATTAAGGAGGGTAGAGAGGTGAGCATGTGATCTGAGCCAGCCTAAGAAAAATAATTCCCCTTAGATTTTTCATATTGGAACTTGGGGAAAGGAGAAGCCTTTTCATTATGTTGAGACTGTATGATGTCAGACCTAAAATTATATGTCTTTCCTTGACTTTGAGAACCAAGAGGGCTTCTGATGACTGAACTGTAAGTTCTCTGCCCTGTTCTGCTCCTATAGATTAATCCCCAAGCCAGTCAACCTTCTTTATCCAACAGACCAAGGGCAATTTTTATTTATCTCAAGGAGCTGGTTTCAGTCCCTGCAAGCTGCTCTGAATCATTCAAATAATCCAATCACATTCTATTGTTAGAACCAGGGGGCCCCTCACTCTCTGGATACCACAAAGGCTGCTTCCCACAGCCCCTGGCTGCTCACTACTCTGCAGAGTGCAATCCCTGGGTTCCATGTGTCATGCATCGTCCTTTCCTCTGAGCTGTGAGTATAAGTGACTAATGAACTGCATAGATCTCATCTGTGCAGTGTCAAGTGTCATATGTTCAGCCAACTCTATAACCCTCAGGTGGGATCCCTCTTTCACTAATGGGGTGGAGAAGAGACAATTAAAACAACATGTGGTTTAAATCAGCTTATTATAGTGATGCAGCCACATCAATGTTTATAGCAGCTCAATTTAGCATAGCTAAGCTATGGAACCCACCTCGGTGCCCTTCAGCAGATGAATGGATAAAGAAAATGTGGTATGTATACACAATGGAATATTACTCAGCATTAAAGATGAATGAAATTATGGCATTTGCTGGTAAGTGGATGGAGCTAGAGAATATCATGCTAAGCAAAAAGCCAAACCCCCAAAACCAAAGGTCAAATATTAACTCTGATACATGCATGCTAACATACAAGAAGGGGCATGGGGAAGAATAGAAGTTCATTGGATTAGACAGAGGGGAATGAAGAGAAGAGGAAGAAATGACAATAGGAAAGACAACAAAATGAATCAGATATAACTTTCCCACGTTCATTTACGAAACACAACTAGTGTAACTCCACATCATATACAACCACAAGAATTGGAAGTTATACTCCGTGTATGTATAATATGTCAAAATAAGCTCTACTGTCATATATATCTAAAAAGAACAAATTAAAAAAATTGCAACAAAATGTGATGCAAATTAGTTGATACCAGGTCAGCCTTCTACCCTGTAAATTTGTTGGTGCAAAGCCAACAGAAATAGAAGGGCATAATTAATTGGTACTTACAGAGACAGACTTGCAGACTTAGAATTCCTGGTTCTATTCGCCCTGGAGCATCTGCTTTTCCTATTATTTTCTCTTAACCTTTCCTTTTTACTTTTTTAGTTTGATTAGGGATTTTTTTCAATGTCATCAAGAGATTATGGATACAAGCAGCAAGGGAAGAAATCAGGAAGAAAAAAATAATCAAAGGAAAGTTGTTATACATGTGAGTTGGAACAAGAACCTCAGTACTAATCAGTGAAACCAATGATATTTGGTTGTTTGTATTTGAATTGAAATTAGTAGGTTTTTCTTAAGTAAGTGCGTAACTAACTGATATATTTCTTCTAGAATAAAGGTTATATAAAAGATAAAGAAAGCAAGTGATAGTCTACCATTGTGAACAAGGAAAAAAGCTCAGATTGTATAAGTCATGTACTGCAGTAGGCTAATGAAGAAAACAAAATATTAAGAAATTAGAGTATTGCCTATCAACTCATATTTATACTTAAAAGTACTATTTTTAAGGATATAAAGTTTATATATTTGGAGTATTAAGGAGTCTTAAAGTCCATAACCTGATGATCTTTTAAAAATTATTTTTTATGGAAACAAAATTCACCTAACATAAAATTAACCATTTTAAAGTTTATGATTCAGTGTCGTTAAAGTCACAAAGCAACCATTGCCTCTGTCTACTTTCAGAACATTTTGATCTTTCCTAAAGGAGATAACATACACATTACACAATTTCTTCTCATAGCCCAGCCCCAGCAACCACTAATATGCTTTTTGTCTTTTTAGATTTGCCTATTCTGATATTTTACATAAATGAAATCAGACAATATGTGGTCCGTTATGTCTATCTTCTTTTATTTAGCAAAAAGTTTTTGAAGTTCATACATCTTTCCCCATGTACCTTATTCCTTTTTGTGGCTGAATAATATTCCATTATATGGATATACCATATGGTATTTATCCATTTGTACACCAATTGACATTTGCATGTTTCCTCCATTTGGCGATTATTATAGTACTGCTAAATACATTTCTTTACAAGTCTTGAATATCTATTTTCCATTCTTTTGGATATAAACCCAAGAGTAGAACTGCTGTGTCATATGTCAATTCTAATTTTAATTTTTGAGGAACCACCAAACTTATCTACAGGAACTGTAATATTTTACATTCCCACCAGCAATGCATAAGGATTTCAACTGCAAAACTTATTATTATGTGCTTGATTTGCACTTACCTAATGACTGATAATGTTGAGTTTCTTTTCATGTGCTTCTTGGACATTTGTATGTATTTTTAGAGAAGTGTCTATTTAAGACCTTTGCCCATTTAATTAGGCTGTTTGTACTTTAGTTGTCGGATTTTTAAGAGTTATTTATATGTTCTGAATACTATATCCTTATCAGATGTGTGATTTGCTAATATTTTCTTCCATTCTACAAGTTATATTTGTAACATAATGATTTTGTACAGACCATTTCTATACTTTCTCTAACCAATGTTAATGAGAATTTCTCCTATGTGTATTATTATTGAGTATCTATTTTCAACTTTATCCATACATTGAGAGGTTTTGCTAGAGTCGCTGAATAAGAATAGAGTCTATATGACCCACCTCCCTAGCCACAGTCTTTGGTTTAAACCTAAACTTAACTGTATCTTACAATCCTAGACACAGATATTGGTCAATCATGCAAGCCAGATTAATCAGAATTCTTCCCTAGACTTTTCACTATCTTTTCATGAAGCTGTTATTATACTAGCTTAGAATCTACCATCAGTCATATTTCTTCTTGCCTAGAATGATAATAGAAGAAGATCAAACTAACATATTGTTTTAGTTAGCTTTTTCATGCCGTGACCAATACACCCAATAAGAACAATTTAGGGGAAGAAAAGTTTATTTGGGGCTCATGGTCTCAGAGGTTTCAGTCCATAAATGGTCAACTCCATTTATTTGGACCCAAAGTTAGGCAGCATATCATGGAGGAAGGGCATGGGAGAAGGAAGCTGCTCTCCTCATGGCAGCCAGGAAGACGGGGGGAGAAAGAATATGAGGAGGAAGGGGCCACAGGGAAAGGTACCCTTCTAGGGCACGCCCCCAGTGACCCACCTTCTCCAGCCACGCCCCACCTGCCCACAGTGGTGGGTAGGCAAAATCACCAGTGCATTCAAACTAGGATGGATTGCTTAGGTTGAAGCTTTCATAATCCAATCACTTTACCTCTGAACATCCCTGCATGACCCCAGGAGCTTTTGGGGGGACACATGATACTCAAACCATAACAGAGCAAGTCTAACGGTATTTGAGTCCTTGGTTCTAGCTAGCTCCACACCTGCTTTGACTGTAAGTTAGTTATGGAAATAATATACTTCCCCTTTGGTTTAGGCTGGTGTGCTTTAGATTTTTAGATGTTAGCCAGGTGATATGGTAACATTATCTTGTGGGCATATCTCATAACTTCATAACATTGTCACATTATAGGTCTACATTCTCCCCGTGCTAATCTTAACTTTTGCTATAATTCTTCCCCAGAACTGGCATCTACTGGCTTCTCTCAACAAATTAATGACTAATAAGAAAATTAAAATTACTTCTAGTGGAACTATTTTATTGCTCTTTCTTTTTGAAAATATACACTAAAATTATTGGCCAGCTGCCCAAAACTTGAAACACAGAGGCATTTTGAGAATTATTTAAATACCATGACCCTGTTTGCAGTTTCTATCAGTTACTGGAAGAATGCTATAAAAAGAGCATTTATGAAAAAGAATGTGTTGTATAACCATCTGTGGTAGATGTAGGTGGTCTAAAAACTATTTATTTCATTCCCACTTTCACTCAGAAACTTTAAAACATGTGAATACCATTCAACCAAAGGAAGTCATCTAAGCCATTTATTTGGAATTATTTTAAATAATCCTTTCTGTATTTTCTAAGTTGGATTGTATAATTAGCTAATCCATCTACCTATTGTGATATTAGGTGGTAAAAAATGTCATGCATCCTGTCTTTGGTGTAATTGCATACATTCCTTTTCAATTTCCTTTTGTTGGCTTTAGCTATATTTTGTATCGTAGCTTTAATAACTAGGATGTCTTTGGGGTGAAGAAAATCCCTAGTTTCCGATCTTTGTTATTTGCAAATTAATGGCTCTAAGTATCACATAAGCACTTCCATGATTGTTTGTCTTGGTGTGGCCCATGAGGAAAATGATTTCCATTATCAAAATTATGCTGTTATTTGATGTGAGCCCTTGGTATTTTTCTGTTTTCAGTAAAAGTTCAGGAATGATCTGTCGGAAATCTCTTGACAAAGTTTAACAAGATCATATTGTTGAACTGGTAAACTTGGAATTTCCTTTACTAAGAATTCTAGCTTCCAAGCTTAAGTTTTTCTAAATTTATAGCTATTTTTCCTTCTGCCTTTGTTTCTTGCACTATTCTTATTTCAATAAACTATTTTATTAACTTCATTTTGTTATTTAATATTGATTACAGATAAATTGTATAGATAGGGTAACATAACAAGTTCATGCTTTGACTTAATTACAAAGATAGGAAAAAGCTTCACTTAACTGATGGAATGACTCTGAGCTTTTGTCTGGAGTTCCACATAAAAAAGACCAAGAGGAAAATCTGACTATGGCTTTCTCCCAGTTAAGGGACAACTTCTAAGCTCTGGATCTTACACAGCTTTTCCATAAATTCCCCTCAAATTCCAATAACCTAGAATACAAGACTCTCTAATTTTTTTTAATTTAAAATTTTCTTTTAATTTTAAATTTATTTATTTATTCTCATTGTTATACATAATAGAAGAAAACATTTCAATTCATAGTACACATAAAGAGCACAATTTTTCATGTTTCTGGTTATACACAAAGGAGAGTCACACCATTCATGTCTTCATACATGTACTTAGGGTAATCATGTCCATCTCATCCCACCATCTTTACTACCCCCATGCCCCCTCCCTCCCCTCCCCTCCCCTTTGCCCTATCTAAAGTTCCTCTATTCCTCCCATGTTCCACCCTCCCACCCTCATTACGGATCAGCATCCACATACCAGAGAAAACATTCAGCTTTGATTTTGGGCATTGGCTTACTTCACTTAGCATGATATTCTTTAACTCCATCCACTTACTTGCAAATGCCATTATTTTATTCTCTTTTATTGCTGAGTATGTATGTATGTACATAGATAGATAGATAGATAGATATAGATATCACAGTTTCTTTATCCATTCATACATTGATGGGCATCTAGGTTGGTTCCATGATTTAGCTATTGTGAATTGTGTTGCTATAAAGATTGATGTGGCTGTGTCACTGTAGTATGCTGTTTTTAAGTCCTTTGGGTATAAACCGAGAGTGGGATAGCTGGGTCAAATGGTGGTTCCATTCCAAGTTTTCCAAGAAATCTCCATACTGCTTTTCAAAGTGGTTGCACCGATTTGCAGTCCCACCAGCAATGTATGAGTGTGCCTTTCCCCCCACATCATCACCAACACTTATTGTTGTTTATATTAGTTTTTTTAAACATTTATTTTTTATTTGTGAGTGGACACAATACCTTTGTTTTATTTTTACGTGGTGCTGAGGACCGAACCCAGTACCTCATGCATGCTAGGTGAGCACTCTACCTCTGAGCCACAACCCCAGCCCTGTTTGTATTCTTAATAGCTGCCATTCTGACTGGAGTGAGATGAAATCTTGGAGTAGTTTTGATTTTCATTTCTCTAATTGCAAGAGATGTTGAACATTTTTTCATATGTTTGTTGATTGATTGTATATCATCTTATGAAAGGTGTCTTTTCAGTTCCTTGGCTCATTTATTGATTGAGTTTTTTTTTTTTTTTTTGGTGTTAAGTTTTTTGAGTTCTTTATATATCCTAGAGATTAGTGTTGAAAGACCTCTACAATGAAAACCACAGATCACTAAAGAAAGAAATTAAATAAGACCTTAGAAGATGCAGAATTAATATTGACAAAATGATCATACTACCAAAAGCACTATTCAAATTTAATGCAAATACAATCAAAATCCCAATAAAATTCCTCATAGAAATCGATAAAGCAATCATGAAATTCATCTGGAAAAATAGGAGATCCAGAATAGCAAAAGCAATTCTTAGCAAGAAGAGTGAAGCAGATAGCACAACTATACCAGAACTTAAACTATATTACAGAGCAATAGTTACAAAAATGGCATGATATTGACACCAAAATATACTTGTAGACCAATGGTACAGAGGACACCGAAACAAACTCACATAAATACAGTTATCTCATACTAGACAAAGGCACCAAAAACATATATTGAAGAAAAGATAGCTTCTTCAACAAATGGTGCTGGGAAAACTGGAAATCCATATGTAGCAAAATGAAATTAAGCCCCTATCTCTCACTGTGCACAAAATTCAACTCAAAGTGGATTAGAAACTAGGAATTAGACCAGAGACCCTGCACCTAATAGAAGGAAAAGTAGGCCCAAATCTTCATCATGTTAGATTAAGCCCTGACTTCCTTAATAAGACTCCTATAGCACAAGAAATAAAATCAAGAATCATTAAATGGAATGGATTCAAAATGGAAATCTTCTTCTCAGCAAAAGAAACAATCAGTTAGATGAAAAGAGAGCTTATAGAATGGGAGCAAATTTTTACCACCAACACAACAGATAGAGGACTCTCTAATTTTAATGATGCTCAGAACTTCTGGCAGATTTACCAGCTGTGATATGTACTAACTTTGGAGTAAACTTGTTATCAGCTATTAGTTTGGATGTTTTCCATTATAACATAAGTGCACCAAGATCTATTTGTTTGAACAGTAAAGAAATATCAGCACAATTCGCAATAGTCAAACTATGAACTAGACTAGGTGTTCATCAATGGATGAATGTATAAAGAAGATGTGTGTTCAACATCTTTAGTAATTAGAAAAATGCAAATCAAAACTACTCTATGATTTCATCTCACCCCAGTCAGAATGGCAGTTATCAAGAATACAAGCAATAATAAGTGTTGGAGAGGATGTGGGGGAAAAGGTACACTCATACATTGCTGGTGGAACTGCAAATTGGTGCAACCACTTTGAAAAGCAGTGTGGAGATTCCTCAGAAAACTTGAAATGGAACCACTATTTGATCCAGCTATCACACTCCTTGGTCTATACCCAAAGGACTTAAAATCAGCATACTATAGTGACATAGCCATACAAGTGTTTATAGAGGCTGAATTCACAATAGCTAAATTGTGAAACCAACCTAGATATGCCCATCAATAGATAAATGGATAAAGAAACTGTGATATATATACACAATGGAATTTTTACTCAGCATTAAAGGAGAATAAAATAATGGCATTTGCAAGTAAATGGAAGGAGTTGGAGAATATCATGCTAAGTGAAGTAAGCCAATCCCAAAAAAACTAAAGGCAGGATGTTTTCTCTGATTAGTGAATGCTGATCTATGATGGGGGAGAGGCATGGGAAGAATGCAGGAACTTTGGATTGGGCAAAGAGGAGGGTGGGAAAGGGTTATGTGGATAGGAAAGATGGTAGAATGAGATGGACATCCTTACCCTAGGTACATGTATGATTGCATGAATTGTGCATCTCTACACCATGTTCATCCAGAGAATTGAAATGTTGCACTCCATTTGTGTACAATGAATTGAAATGCATTTTCTGTCATGTACAACTAAATAGAGCAAATAAAAATAATAATAATAAAAAATAAAATATGGTATAGATGTACAGTAGAGTTTTATTCTGCCACAAAGAAAAATGAAATTATGTCATTTGCAGGAAAATGGATGGAACCAGAGATGATTATGTTAAGTGAAATAAGCTGAACTCAAAAGGACAGGGATTGTATGTTTTCCTGTCATATGTGAAAGCTAGAGAGGAAAAGAAGTTGGAGGATGTCTCATGAAAATCAGTGGGAGATTAGTTGAGTAGAGGAAAGGGACCAGGAGGAAAGAGGAGAGGAGCAAGTGGGGAAATACTAGGGTATGATATTGGCCAAAATATATTGTTATATTGTGTGCATATACAAAAATGTAACAATAAATTTTACTATTAAGTTCAACTATAATGCACCAATAAAAAATGGGAATGGAAAAAGAAAAGAAATATCCTGCCCCTTTGAGGTAAGAAGTCCAAAGCATGAGAAGTTTTAGATTCCACACAATCAGGGTCAGAGCTCTAAATCTCTGTTACTTTTAAATTCTGCACTCCTCTACGTTGGCGTTATTTTCAAGTCACCTTTCCCCATCACAAGACAGCTGTAGATCTCATACACTGACCTGTCACTGTATTGAGAGGAAGAAGAGAGATTTTTTTTACCTTATGAGAGAGAAAATCTGAGTTGGAACATTCCCTGAATGCTTCCATTCATGCACCCTAGGCCAGAACTGAGTCGCATGCCTACTCCAAGTCAATCTTTGTTAAGGAGTAGTATTGCTATGATTGGAGGTATGATAAGACTTGCTGGGGCAAGGGATGGCTGAGTAGATTGGGGAGTCATTTGAACAAAAAGGTGAGGTTTCAGATTGGGAGGAGGAATGGTTGAATGGACACTGGCAAGAAAAGTGTTTTTTTCTCCCCTAGCCATTACCTATTCCACTCTGAAAAGATGGCACTCTTTTCTTTCACTGAACTGTATTCTATTCCACAACAGTAGAAAATGCTGATTTTGTAGTTCTTCCTACCTCTCATGGGTCGCTGACACCCAATTTTCATCAATCCTTAGTATTAAAAAGGAGAGTCTCACTTTCTGATGCCCTTTCTACTTGAGAGTATCAAGAACAGAGGCAGGGAGCCCTCTCTAATCACTAGGCAGTTTTCTGCAATGATTTCAGGGTACTCTCTTAGTCATTTTGGGCAGTTATAACACCATGCCACAAATGGGTGTCTTATAAGCAGTTGGAATGTATTTCCCACAATTCAGAAGATTGGAAGTCTCAAGTCAGTGTGGCAGCATGGGTCAGATTCTGGTAAGGGCCTCTTCTGGGCTGCTGACAGTCACTTTTTGTTGAATCCTTACATGGCACAGAGCGGAGAAGGCTTCTCACATCTCTTCTTATGAGAAAATTAATCTGGTTCATGAAGGCTGCACCTTCATGAGCTCATTCTCCCCAAAGGCCCTACCTCCTAATACTATTGCATTGAGAATTAGGATTTGAACATATGAATTTTAAGGACATATTCAGTCCATAACCTATAGTATAGGGGGAAATGTGGTTACAAAAGGTAGCTATTCGTTATTCTACACATAGCTGGAACCTTGTTTAATGGTCATCTCCACCCCATGGAGCTGTGTTCACCCTGCTCTAAAGGATGTATAGACGCATATAACAAAGGCGGGCTTTATTTTGTGATGAGGAGTATTTGAGATTCTTTTTTGAAGGCAGTAATACTATCCCTGGAAATTGTGGATGTTTTCTCCTTCTACAGAAGAAACTTGGACTGGCACTCAGATGAGAATTTTTTTGTGAGTAGGTGTTGGTGGGAAATGTTCTCTGTATTTTCATTTATACCTGGCCCTGGAAGAAAGGAGAGAAAAATAATCTGAAACAAAGTTGTTGTCAGAATTCAATAACTGGAATACCACAGGAGGAGTTATTTAAGATAGAAGAACAAAGATTTAGGGTTTGTGAAGTTAGAATTGGGAACATTGTCTTATTTGCATTCTGATTCTTGCCCTGCTAAGCTTCCCATACCATCCCTTCCCTCCTTCCACATGGAGATTCTCCTTACCTGATGTGAACTGTGACCCTGCACCTAATTATCCTCCTACCTCCTGCCCCTAGGGTTGATCTCTTAGATGTGGTGAGGTCCTAAATCCCCAACGTGGGCCCTCTGTTTACATGGAGGGCTCTTCACCCAGCTTGGGATCTGATACCTGTGTTCTAATTCATGCTAGTCACACTGACTGCTTATCTAGTCAGTTTATACCACCAGGAGTTAAAATTTTGCTTTCACAATTTTTATAGCCATTTATTGAAAGAAGTAAATGGATTTGGCAAGTAGTTATATTCAAAGTTTTTTAAAATGGGAATTTTTTTTATTCTTGGAAAAAAATAGGATTGCCAGAATAAAGAACTGATGGCACATGCTGACTATCACTATAGCACATAATACAGCTACTATGTGTGATTTTCATAAATTTAAAAAGTCATATAATGATTCCCCATTTCCCATTAGTAGTAGCTCAAGTTACAGAAACAGGATTAGCAATTTGAAATGACAGCTTAACTTTTTAGAACTGTACTGTGATACTTACTGATTAGACATATAAAAATAAGAATCTGGCTCTCTTTTGCCAGAAATAAATTTATAGAGTACTTGTGTTTTAGGAGTTAATGCCATGATATGTGATTCAATCCATTTAATTATGTTGCTCTTGACAGCAAAAGACAACTTAGAGTGGCAATAAATCATTTATGAGGCTGTATTATCTGTAAGATTTCCACAGCAGGCTGCCATTTATCTGTTTTGCATTTGTTATAATGAAATACCTGAGGTTGGGTTGGTTTATAAGAAAAAAAAATTATTTTGGCTCATAGTACTGGAGGTCCTAGTTTGTGGGTTTGCAGCAGTGATGTCTTTCTTCCCGGCAAGATCCTGAGGTGGCATAGAGCATTACCTGGAAAGAAACAGGGAGCATGTTTATGTGTTCTGGTCTCTGCTTATAAGGCTATCAGTATTTAGTCAGGGGGGCTTCACTATAATGATTTATCTATTCCTAATTACCTTCCAAAGGCCCTACTATAGTGAGATTAAGTTTCTACTCTCTTAATATGTCACAATGGGGACAATAGTGTCACAAACTGTATCTAGGCACATTTTACAGATGAGAAAACTGAGAGTTGAGTGATTGGTCCAGAGTCATAAAGCTCATAAGAGGCACAGGCAGAACCCACCCATTTGGCCTGGCTCCCCTGACCTTATCCTCTAAACTTATGTGGGCTCTGGGTAAAAGGAAACACATTGTTTCAATATTTTCTGTAACAGGAAAGGACAAGGAAATAGCAATAGAAGAGAAAGGAAAAAAATAACAATCATCCATCTCGTGCGAATTAACAGGTACCCGGTGTCTACCAGCTCACCCTAAGTAAATGCTGGACAGAGCTGAGGTCAACAGAGGGTCCCTCACTGAAAGAAAAGCTCAAGGGGGGCCAAAAGAACTGTAGGTCCCTTCTGCACCTTCTGTTGGGGATTGACCAGTCCTCAGCCATGAATGTTTTACTGGGAACATATTACCCTTGTTTTTGTTTAGCTCCCTTCCAGGGAAGTTGAAGCTCATCATGTGCCAGGAAGGAGGCTGGTGCTGGGGATGCACCTAAGAATGAACTTCAGCTCTTTATGTTGGGAAGTAAACAGAGTTAATTGCCGTTCTGCTGCTTTAAAACCATTGAAGAGGCCACATTTTATTTCTCACCATGAGGCAGGAACCACATCCAGCATGTGAACCCGTTTTAGTCAGCCTTTGTGTTGCTGTGACCAAAAGACCTGACGAGAACAACTTGAGAAGGAAAGGCTCATTTTGGCTCACAGTTTCAGAGATCCAGTCTGTGGCTGGCTGTCTCCACAGCCCTGGGCCTGAGGAGAGTGAGAACATCATGGCTGAAGGGGCTGGAGGAAGAAAGCCGCTACGTGGCCACCAGGAAGCAGAGAGAGAGGGAGAGCTCTACTCACTAGAACCAAAATGTGAACCCCAAGGCACTTCCCCAGTGACCTACTTCCTCTAGCCACACCCTACCTACCTATTGTCACCATCCAGTTAATCCATACCAATGGATTAATCCACGAATTAATTTATAGCTTTCATAATCTAATATTTCACCTTTGAACATTCTTGCATTGTCTCACACATGAGCTTTTGGGAGATACCTCATATCTAAACCATGACAAAACCCTAACAGGTGAACCTGGGAAACTTGAACCCTTCCTGTTATAGTGACTTCTCCTTCCTTCCTTTTTTCTTCTTCAGACTAGTCATAATTGTCATATGAATTACATGGACTTTCTTCCTAGATTCAAACCACACAGTGGCCAGCTCCTGTTTCCATGTAACACAGACTCTGTGTCCAGAATCAAAGGAAAGACCCAGTGAAACTCCCAGGGCAGCTCTCTCTAACTAGCCGCAAAGTCCAGCAGGCAGTCAGGAGGGTCCTGGGACCTGGTGAGAGGTAAAAGTTTACCTTCCTGAGACCCCATCACTAACTTTGAGGGTGGGAGAGGACACTGTGAGCCATGCCGTCTCTCATGGGGGACAGGTGGTTGTTGTCATCTGGTTTTATTTCTTAGCAAATTCATCAAGGGGTTCAGTGGTCTTTGTCTAGAGCAATCTGGCTGTTTATAAAATATCAAAGACTTCTTTTGTATAAAATTTGGTGATCTATGGAAGTTAAAAACAATTAAAATGGAAACAATTTTATGGAGGAAAAAAATTCAGCTAGGATTTTGACTAGGTTTGCATTAAATTTACAGATTAATTTAAGGAAATTTTAGATCAACATAAATGATTAAGACTTTCCATATAGATAGAGGAGCATGGAATGTTACTGTTTATTGAGATTGAGATCTAAGAATGCAATTCAATCTTTGTCCTCATCCCTTTTCTTTTTAACTTAACTTGGCTCTTTGTGGTTAAATATGAAGGTATTCTTACAGGATCTCAGTTGGGGTAAGGCTCCTAGAGCAATTTGACAAAGTGGTCAAAGAATGATTTCAATATAATTGATAAATTATTTGGCTGTGGAAGTTTCTTGGTGATTTTTAAAATAATGAGTATTTTTTAAATCTTTTTATTTTTTCAAATAGTTTTAGTTGTAGATGGACACAATGCCTTTATTTTATTTATTTATTTATGTGTGGTGCTGAGGATCTAACCCAGTGCCTCACACATGCTAGGCAAGTGCTCTACCACTGAGCCACAACCCCAGCCTTAAAATAATGAATATTAATTAGCTATAACATTCTGACATTACTCTCGGCTTTCTTTTTTCTGTCTATGCTTACTTCTCATAGGAGTTTTACTAATCCCAATATTTGTTTAAAATTTCCTGTTACAGGCACTGTTTTAAATTCTAGAGTCAAATCAGTTAAAAAAAAATCTTATCCTCATAAAGATTTTATATATATATATATATATATATATATATATATATATATATATATATATATATATTTTATGTTGTTCTGAGGATTGAACCCAGTGCCTCGTGGGTGCAAGACAAGTGCTCTATTGCTGAGCTACAACCCCAGCCGGATTATATTTTAATGGTTACAAAATTTCTTACACTAGAATTAACTGTGTCCAATTAGTACTTGTCTCTTGTTGCCATTTCCATTTTCCCTTTTCTGATCATTGGTATCCGTTTTATAGCTGCAGGTCTGGTTCCTTTCCTGTTCAGTTCTTGGCAGCTTCTCTTCATCCACTCTATAACTGTCTTGAATTTGGATCTGACATTGATCTTCAGTTACAAACACTACATATTTCTGATTGCTGTCTTTCTATACTCCACATTAAACCAAGTGCAACATGAACATCTTCCTTGAAACTAAAATAGGTTATGTGGTCCAGAGGACATGTTGATTTACTTAACTAGCTTAATGTCATCCTACATTGTTCCAATGCAAACTAAGAGACAGTTCTATCATTTTTAGCATTAATACTTTATTTGTAAATGATGTTTCAGCTATCATATTTTCTGTCCTCCCAATTTAAATGAGTTAAAATTGGTCAGATTGATGTACCATGTAGAACTCTTGCAGGTTTTCAGGTCAGTATTTTATAATCTTGGCTATTTGGTAAAATAAAATGGGGAGTTTTTAAGATCCCTAAACCCAGATATCGCCCTAGACCAATTGCAATGAAAACATTGAAGCTCAGTCCTTGATATCAGTGTCTGTTAGAGTTTTGCAGCATTTTTTTTTTTTTTTTGGATAGGGATTGAACTCAGGGGTGCTTAACCTTTGAGCCACATCCCAGCCCACCTTTTAGAATTATTTTTAATTTTGAGACAGGGTCTCTCTAGATTGTTTACAGTCTTGCTAAATTGCTAAGGCTGGCTTTGAACCTGAGATCCTCCTGCTTCAACTTCCCAAACCACTGGGATTTCTGGTGTGCAGCACCACCATGCCTGTCCCCCAGGACTCTTATAGGCAGTGGTAATTGAGAATCACTCTTTTAGACATTAATTCTGGGTCAGGGAAAGAAGGTAACCAAAGTAATGAGCAGCAGGAAGACAGAGAAGATAAGGATATTTAGGAGGCAAATGGGAACTCTTAAAAAGAACTAACCTCCTCTAAGTCTTGTTAACATGCATGCCAGTTGGGCTTAGAGACCCTTACAGATCCCCACGACTCTATAATTTATACTAGCTTCTCCTTTTTCTTTTACTCTCACCAGAGCATTAAAGCTATACATAGGGTAATGAATATTTAAAAGTCAAAGTCAGGTAAACAGAATCATAGTGTAAATCTATAAGGGAAAAGCAAAGATTGGGCAGATCCTGGGATGGAGTTGGGAACAAGAGCAAAGGCAACAGGAAAGGATAGAATCATGCACACATGGAGCAAATAGACTAGCAAGGCCCCACTTCTTTGGGGGCAGCAACCTGCATAGTGTTTGATGAGTTCGAACAGAATAGGGGCAGGAAATGACATGTGGCTTATTTTGAAACAGAACAAATATGTAAACAAATAATAAAAACTTCTTTTTTTGACATTTTTTTAAATAACAGAAATTGATATATGACAAATTATTTAAGCAAGGAATAATATTTACTTCTGAGAAAAATATGCAAAAAACTGATTGTTTCATTAAAAAGGCACATTTTAAGGATAAGGTAACCTGAGTTTACCTGGATATTATATCTCAACATTATTCTTCCAGGGTGTGTTAGGTGTGAAGTGCACATTAGTTGCACATTTGAGGTGCATGCAGGGCTCTCTTAACATGTCTTTAACTCCCCTCCCCTTCTCACTTGTTTTCCCCTTTGTCTTCTGCATTTCCTAGGTCCCTTGAGTGCCAGGGCCTCTCCCACCTCCAGATCAGCACATCAGATTGCTCTCACCCTGGCCCCATTTCATCCAGTATCCTCCCTCCTTGCCTTTCAAGTGTCTGTTTTCTAAACTCAAATCCTTGTGTCTATTAGGAGGCTTTTCCTAAACAGTGTGACCTCATTTCTCTGCTGTCTCTACAAGACCCCCTGCAAAGCTGGAGCTGCTGCCAAATATCTCCAGGACTCTTTGCAGTGACTTACCCAGGGAAGCTCTGTTTAGAATTTCTAAGAAATGAGTCACTTGAGCCCTTCATGCTTGGAGAAAACTCCTGCTTGTCTGAGGAGGCAGAGAGGGTGATTGAATTCTACCTGAAGCTGAAGTCTGAGAATTCCAGTTGAGAATGACATGATTTCCTGTCCATAATTTTCTTGCTTTGGGTCCAATAGACCAGCATCTTGTTCTGTCTGCTCCAGCCCAAGACAGACCCTGCCAAGAATCTGCCGGGACACATATCCTGATGCTTCATTGTCTATTGCCTGTCGATGGGGAAACAGTGCAGCTTTGGATAGTGGCGTTTGGTGGAGGCTCTCATGATCATTTTGCCTTTGTTTCTCATCCTTGATGCTCCAAGACTTTTTGCTTTTCTGCTCTTGGTTTGCTATTTTATTTTTTTCCCCAAAATATGGAAATTCTCACTTTAACATTGAAAATGAGAGGGAGGGAGAAAGTACTGAACACCTCCGAATTTCTGGAGGTGGGAAGTAGTTTGAAAATGCCTTTTCAGTATGAAAGGATTGTTATATCTTTTAAAAATAAACAAGCCAAAGCTTGCCCTTCCTTTTAAGTTCTGTCCCAGTTGCTTCACATTGGTTAACTGCAAAAAGTTTTAAAGGTGACTTATTTTTCCCAAAACAAAATTATCTTATTGCTTAATGTCAAATTCCTTACTTGGTTTACATTTTTTGTAATACAAATTATTAAATTCTTAAAAATGTAATTGAGTGGATTGCCAATACAAACATATAATATGACTTCAATGTAATTTTCAATATTTTTTTACTTGCTAACATATTTAAATATAATTTCTATTGTTGTTGTTGTTATTGGTAATTGAACCCAGAGGTGCTTTACCACTTAACCAGCCCTTTTTATATTTTATTGTAAGACAGGGTCTTGCTAAGTTGCATAGGGCCTTACTAAGTTGCTGAGGCTGACCTTGAACTAGTGACCCTTCTACCTCAGCCTCCCAAGCCTCTGGGATTGTAGGCGTGTACCACAGCATCTCAATTACAACGTATATTTTAAAGCTAATGATGAACCTTTGCCAACTGTATTCTTTCTTTTTATATATCTTCGTTATCATGATTCCTGATACTTTTTCTATTCTTTCTTCTTTTAATAAAAAACTTCAAATAGACATGCAGAAAGTAATATCTTGCTAATCTTGTTTTATCTGTCTCTTCAATTTTTTTGAGTACTTTAAAACAAATTCCAAATATCATAGCATTTCACCTATAAAGTACCTTGGTATATAACCATAAGAGATAAATATTTTGAAAATTTAAACATAACCACAATGCTTTTAAAACACTACTTTTAAATAAATTGCTTGATATCATCTAATATTCATTTTATATTCAAGTTTTCTCAGCTTTCTCAAAAACATCTTTTTTTATAATTCTTTCATTTTGATCAGAATCTGAAAAGGTCCACAATTAAGATTTGGTTAATGTGTTTCTAAAGATCTTTTAATCCATTTCCACTTACCACCTTCCCTGTTCTCATATCCTTTACTTGTTGAATAGACTAGCTTGTTGGTGGTTTTAAATGTTCCATTTGGTTGCTTGCTTTCTGATGGTACTAGTTATATTGCGCTTCTTTCACTTGTATTTTCCTGTAGACTGAGAGTTAGATCTATTCAGAGATTTGATTGAAATTCCAGGGCTTCTTAATACTCATTCAGGAAACCCACAGTCTCTTCTGTCCCACTTTTGGAGAATTGAAGGTTAATCAGTGATTTCAGCATTTGTCAGCTTGAATATCCCATTACAATTTTTCCTATCATTCTTTTACCTGAACATTGTAGCAGTCTTCGATGGCTGTCTAGTTCCTTTATTTCTTTAGAAGTTACAGAACAGGGGTGACTTTTCTTTCATTCTCTGTACATTTGTTAATTGTAAATCCTTCATAAATAACTTCTTTTGCCTATGATTCAGCCACCCAGACAATTTGCACAAGGAACAGTGTGACAAATGCTTCATTTTTTTTCCCCATAGCTGCTTCATTTTCAGAATGGGAGTTGATACTAGAAATCTCCAATGATGATCAATGAAATTTTGCTCAAGTTTAATTATGCATTTATGAATTCCTACATGTTTGAAATGTTTTAATCCATTGTGGTCACTACTATTTTTAAATATACTATTACTATATTTTAAAACAGAATATAAAACTTGCTTAAGTTTCCTTGTCTGGTGGGTTCCCAGCAGTGGTTCTCAAGGTGACTTGGATGTGAAATAATGGGGAATAAGAAGTGGTAGCTTTATGTTTACCAAAATGGGTCTGGTATGGTGAAGGGGCATTGTTAAATTTATGGTAAAGGGCAATGAATATTTGGGTGTTCATTGTAAAATTCTTTATTTCACAGTAAAATATTGGGAAAGCTGAAAAAAATTAAAAAGAACTTAAAAGGTTTTTAAAAGCTGAGACTCACTGAGTGAATGAACACATTAAAAGTTATAGCACTACACAGGGAAAAAGAAATTACGGAACTTCTAGGTTTTATATATAAAAGGTGATGTATGTTATATCTTTCCCTTCCTGCCATAAAATTATAACAGTGGCACGCTCAGACATCTATAATTTCTATTGACCTCTGATATATGACATTTTTCTCAAATTAAATGAAGACTATTTAGCTATGTATGGATAAAACAATCTTGATTTGTTTGAGAAACACATTTGGAAAAGTTATGATGAACTTTAATGGGAAACACACTTGTATAGAAGCCTGGGCATAAGATTGAAATTGATCATCACATTGTTTGTTTAGAAAAGAAAACATAACATTCAAAGAATATGTTGGAAGCATTGAATTTCTTCACATGAGAACACACACATTGAAAATGATGAGGCTTGGCTAAAGCATAAATTACAGACTACGTTTTTCTTTTCTTAAAAGTGTTGAGCTTTATAAATATACATATATTATTGCATACCCTAAAAGCTAATTAGAACATTTTGCATGGGGAATTCTCTTTGGAAAAAATATACAAAATAATAGGCACTTTAAAAATACTAATGACCAGATTTTGGAAATAATTGTACAAATGGAAAAATGAGATGGCAGACAATTTACAGCAAGCCAAATATGTAGATCTGAGGTGGCAGCCTATCATTACCCAGTGTGGGTGGTCTCCCATTTCCCAGAAGAGGGGATCTCTAGGCTTCATGATAGAATCATGATGCACCTAAGGAGACTTTGTGTGTGGGGTGGAAGGGAAGGGATAGCTTTTAAATAGTCATAGAAGGGGGTCAAAAAACATAGAGGGAACTTTGTGATGTTATATATACCAATCCACTTACCCCCCAGAAAAACCACACCTAAATTCTTCCAGATAGATTATAATCTTTCCTGTTTCTAAAGACCTCCTGAGCAGGAGTTTCCATTTACTTGCTTTTGTATTTAACAAGCCTCCCTCTCATGAGCACTATTCTCTTGCATATATTAAATGCATTATGATACTTCCAAAAGCTTTATCTGTTCTCTAATATTCCACACAGGGAAAGAGAAGAGTGAGACAACTTTCAACCAGGCTTTCAACAAATAGCCAGTATCACCTTGCCAGGATGACCAGTGAGCCATCTCAGAAATAGATTCTTTAGATCAAATCAAGCTTTTAGATGACCTCAGGAGAAGCTGGCATCTAATTTCCACTATATAAAAGATTGTAAGTGAGGACTCCCCACAGAGCCCTTCCTGAGTTCCTGACAAACAGAAACTTGACTTAGTAAGTGCTTATTGTCATTTTAAATTACTAAATTCTAGGGGTAAATTGTTAGGCATGCATAGATTGAAAAAAGAATAGGTAGATTTAGAGTTGTGCCTCTACAACTCAGGGATCTGTCACTTAAAGTGAGTAGAGTCATCTTTCTATATCCTGGAGATTAATGCTATAGCTGAGATGCATGTAGTAAAGATTTCCTCCCATTCTGTGGGCTTTTTCTTCACATTATTATTTCTTTTGCTGAGTAGAAGCTTTTTAGTTTGAATCCATCCCATTTATTGATTCTTGATTTTAATTCTTGTGCTTTAGAAGTCTTCTTAAGGAAGTCAGATCCTAGGCCGACATGGTGAAGAATTGGGCCTACCTGTCTGTTTGGTGTCCATACCATGCTGTTTTTGTTACTATGGCTCTGTAATATAGTTTAAGGTCTGGTATTGTGATGCCTCCCACTTCACTCTTCTTGCTAAGGATTGCTTTGGCAACTCTGGGTCTCTTACTTTTCCACATGAATTTCATGATTGCTTTTTAAAATTTCTATGAAGAATGTCATTGGGATTGTAATAGGAATTGCATTAAATCTGTATAACGCTTTTAACTTAACACCAAAAACACAAATAACCCAATCAATAAATGGCCTATGGAACTGAACAGACACTTCACAAAGAATAAAAATAATCAATCAACAAATATATAAAAAATATTCAACATCTCTAGCAATTAGAGAAACGCAAATCAAAACTACTCTAAGATTTTATCTCACTCAAGCTAGAATGGCAATTTTATCAAGAATACAAGCAACAATAAATGTTGGAAAGGGTGTGGGGAAAATGTACACTCATACATTGTTGGTGGGACTGCAAATTGTGCAATCATTATGGAAAGTAGTATGGCAATACCTCAGAAATCCTGGAATGGAACCACCATTTGACCCAATCATCCCACTCCTAGGTTTATACCTAAAGGACTTAAAAATCAGCATACTTCAGTGATGCCCAGCCACATGAATGTTTATAGCAGCTCAATTCACAATAGCTAAACTATGAAACCAACCTAAATGCCTTTCAATAGAGGAATGGATAGAGAAAATGTGGTATAAATACACAATGGAATATTACTCAGCTATAAAAAAAAGAATGAAATTAAGGCATTTGCAGGTAAATGGATGGAGCTGCAGAATACTAAGTGAAATGAGCCAATCCCCCAAAAACTAAAGGCTGAATGTTTTCTCTGATATGTGAATGCTAACTCATAAAAAGGGGATGGGGGCTAGGGAAGAATAGTGGTACTTCAGATTAGGCAGAGGGGAATGAATGGAGGGGAGGGAGTATGGGAGTAGGAAGGATAGTAGAATGAATTGGACACTATCACCCTGTGTGCATATATGATTACACGATTGGTATGATTCTATGTCATGTACAACAAGAAGAATGAGAAGTTATACTCCATTTATGATGATGTATCAAAATGCATTCTACTGTCATGTATAACTAATTAGAACATTTTTTTTTTAAAGTAAGTAGAATCATCAATCTTGGTGACCCCTTCCTTTCAGTTTTCTTGACAAGGGAAAGGAGAATGTTGGGTCTTTTCTCAGGTATGTGGAGCCAGAAATACTGTAGAAAGCACTTAATTTTACATGGATACATATCAAAAACATTAATTTTTAATTCTAGCTCAACTCTATAGCATTAATTGAACTGTTACTCTGTAGCAGCATTATGATAAGAGCTCTATCTCAGTTATCTTCGTGTGAATCTCATAGTCGCCCTATGAAGCAGCAACTATTAGTATGGTTTACCAGGTTACTGCACAAAACTCTAAGGACCTGTTGAAATGAGCTGATGTTTAAGTGGACATGATTTGGAAAAATGCTACAAAATTCCCCTCCAAAATATTCTAAAATCAGATATCTGATATTCAAAATCAGATATCACAGTTACTTAAATTTCATGAATATGAGCCTTAAGTATTTTCAGAATTAGTCTTCTAACAGGGTACTCTTTCCATTACTGAACACGTTTAGCAGGCACAATTTTATACCCTTCCTCGGGAAAGCTCCTGTGTTGTGGACAGCCACAAAAGTGAGCTTAACAGATCTGGGACTGCAGGGAGCCCATCTCTTGTGCTCTGACATCCATCCCTGTCCATATGCAGGCCATGCTTCCCATGAGCTGTTCCTGGCCAGAGACTAGGGATGGCAGAGTCCGTTATCCAGTTCTGATCCTGTAGGAGACAGCATTCCTATGCATGCTGACTCCCCATTGGCCCCGCTGAACTCTGAGGTGAATAAATTCTGGATAGCTAATGTACGGTAAGGTAGCTATAGCTCATAACACTCTGTTGTTTACTTGACATTTGATAAGAAAGCAGATTTTGTGTGTACCTCTGACCGTGTATGGGGATGTTATTGTTTGTATATTAGGTGTTCCCTCAAAGTGCCTGAATTAATGCAGGAATGTTCAGAGAGAGGTAAAGTGATTGGATTGTGAGAGCCGGAACTTAATCAGTAAATACTAGTTTGAATGATCAGGTAGTAACTGTAGGCAGATGGAGCATGGCTAGAGGAGGAGGGTCACTGGAAGAGTACATCTTCCCTGTGGTCCTTCACCCCTCCCACTTTCTCTCTGCCTCCTTTCTGCCAAGAATGGAGCAGCTTTCCTCCACCACACCCTTCCACCATGATGTTCTGCTCACCTTGGGCGCAGAGCAATGGACTTATTCAACCTTGGCTAAAACTGTGGAGCTGTGAGCCAAAATAAGCTTTCCCTCCTCTGTGTTATTCTTGTTAGTTATTTTGGTCACAACAATGAAAAACTGACTGACACAGGTTAATTAATTTGACTGTGGTAGTCATTATACAATATATATATANTCTTTCCTTTTTTTTTTTTTTTTTGCTTGCCTCTCTCATTCTCCTGTGGTCAGATCTGTATCATGTCTGACCAGTCCCCTCCCTTGTCCATACAGCTATTCCTGTCACAGTTATTGTTGCCCCTAATGAAGGGGCATTTACAGTTTTACATTTACAGTTTTTTCTTGGCATTTGCTTCTCAAAGGGTCTGGACTAACATGTAGAAAATAAAGCTTCTAGGGCTGGGGTTATGGCTCAGTGGTAGAGAGCTCATCTAATATGTGCGAGGTAATGGATTCCATCCTCAGCACCACATAAAAATAAGTAAATAAATAAGTGTCCAACCACCATAATGATATATTCATACACACACACACACAAAGCTTCTACAATCACAATGTAACAAGAAATTGGCATAATCAATCCTAAGAGGACCTGCGAGGATTCAAAAGCCAAGTACCCGATTGTATTATTTTGTTTATGTGGAGCTCGTACTGCACAGAATCAAATAGAAAGATTATTTATAGATGGCTAAGTGGAGACCTTTTTATTAGTAGCAGTAGAAATGTTGACCAGAAAAAGGAAGACGCATAGGAATGAGTACGTGTGGTGTTCTGACTGGTGTAATCAGGTTGATTTATTCTTTGCTTAAAATACCAATAAAGCCAGAAAGGAAGCAGTGGAGATCCAGAGGACTTTTCTCTGACCAGACAGAGAAGACAGCTGCTGAGATTGCTGGGATGCCAGACAAAAAGAAGAAACTCTTGAAAGAGAAGAAATGGGCTGTTCTTGTACTCTCAGCTTTGGAACACAGTGATTGTGCCCTAAAGGAGTGTGAAGAAGGAGGTTGGTGCTGAGAGAACTGGTCAGAGTGCACACTGGTTCCCTGGACAAATGTGTTTTGTCCTCAACCCACAGGCATCCTCCCCTGGGGCAGACATGTGAAAGCCCTAAAAGAAACAAAAACAAAGCCCCCACCTGCTCCTCGGGCAAATGCAGTGGAAAACCCATCTCTGTCTCTAACCCCAAGAAAGAAACCTTCTTCCAAGGAGGACTTGGTCAGCAGTGATTTTGAAGAGACAGCTTGCAGTGCAAGTCTTCCCAAAGAAAGAAATCTTTACTTAAGAAAAACTGGTGATCCTGAAGAGGCAGCAGAAGGAATGGCTCCAAGAAAAAAGAGGATATTCTCTTCCAGAAAGGAGCCACTCAGAAATGCACCCAAAAAGGCTGGAAGCAGAAACAGCTCCACACAAAAGAAGAGTTCCCAAAACCATCCAGGGAAGATCAGAATGGACATTTCCTGGGGCAGGGGTCTACCCCACAGTGATATTTCCCCACCCATATCCTATACCCTAATAAAAATAAGTTCACAAACACAAAAATAAATAAAATAAAGAATACCCACAGATAGCAAGTGCTTTTGATGACCCACTTCACCTCACTGCTCATTTTAGCTGCCGAAGGGGTGGCAGCTCTGGGCAAGCTCAGACCAGTGCCACAGCATCGCACCTCAAACAGGAGCCAGGGATAGAGTTGTCAGATTTAGAGATAGAGAGAAGGGGTGGCGGGGGTGGGGCAGGGAAGATACAGGATGTCCAACGAAATTTGGAATTTCAGATAAACAATGAATAATTTTTTAGGATATGTCATATATAATATCTGTCAAAGTCTTTGCTCTTTAGCTGAAATGCTTATTTCTTTGGGTGTCTTGTTTTTTATCTGGCAGGAGCATTTCCACTTTCTGTCTCAGGGATTTCTCTGGAAGCCACAGGAGCCTCTTCAGTCTGGGCAGACAGAGCAGAGCAGGTCATGGGAGTTATTGTCCCCAGGTAACCCTCCACCAGTGGAGGACAGTAGCAAGCAGATAAACAACCAGCACCTGTCCTTTGAGTGGAGAATGTGGGCATGCTGTCTCTCAGAGGTCCTGGAAGCATTGCATGGTTGCCTACCACAGCCATCTCAATAATGTACGCCTGTGGCCAGCTTCTCCTTCCCTTAACACTCTCCTGTTCCTTCACGCCTGCTCCCTGTGAATGCCTTTCCAACAAACCTCGTGGGATATACATATGGGGCAGCCCAAATGAAGACAACATATCTGTGCAGAGTCATAAGTGTCAGAAATCTCTTGCCCACAAAATAATTCCAAGTAGCTCGAAATTTGAGAAATGAGTTTATGGTGATAAATGATTACCTAATTACATGAAGATACAATATTAGATACTAACTAAATAAAGTTAGTTTATTACTCTTCTAGAAGAGATATTTTCCTTATTTGTCTATAAACAAAATAAACCCTGTGCTCCTGTTAATTGGTAGCAAAAAAAAAAAAAAATCTCAAAACCAGTAACCTGCCAAGATGTATGAACTGAGCAACTAACACTAAGGAAGTCCATGTTGTAGTATATTTTTCAAAGGCCACAATCATTTTGTTTAAGAACATAAAAAACCAACAAATTATATAAGAATATAAGAATATTTGCAGTAGGTTTGGGAAGTTTGTGATTATTAGTTCTCAAGTACATCTGGTCATCAGTATAAATATTGTGATAATATTCAAGAGTTGCATTTATTTTTGGCAATGTTTTGCATTTCATCAACCATGGATTTCAAGTACCTTTGGACTTTGCTGGTTTCTGCATAAAATAATCAATCATCTCCATTTGACTGTTTGGCAGAGATAGCTAATGACTTGTTCTGTCATGAACCGAATTCATAGATATTCATGAGGTACAGAGAAACACCTCATTGTTTCACATTGCTTTGTCGTTTTATAATAAATCATGAAGGCACCTCCCACTCATACCTGGCAAAAAAATATTTGTGCTCACCTTTATGATTTTGTACTGTTTTAATTTGCACAGTTTAGCCCACTTCATGTATATTTTTAATAATAAGTTGCAAAATTTTTTTTTAAGTTCCATACATTGCTGACCTTCTATCAGCAAAATTTGGTAGCATCTGAATATTGAAATGACATGTGTCCCTAAGTCAGAATGATGTAGCTTCTCAGATTGTGGGGTTTCATGGCAAACAGTGAACTTAGTAGGGTAAGTATTGTTACCAAATTCCATCACTCTCAACCTTTATCACCCCTTGTTTATTTGTGAAGACCATTCAAGAATCAGATGTAATTGCAAACTTTGTGTCCTGCTAGCATATCTGTGTGTACTTCAACAGTAGCACAAACAGCATGAAATGAACTTGCTGAGAAAGCTATTTTATCACTTCTGATGAACAGGAATAATAAAGGTGAATATTAACATTTGAAGCCATTTGAGTCTCTCACTTTGTCTGCCTTTATAATCAGTGTAATCATACACTGGCAAAACCTTACAAAAATCCCCAAACCAAAAAATCTAGGGAGACAAAACCCACCGTCAACAAACCCCAGAGACATAAAGCCATGAAACAGTCTCGATTGCCACCAACGTGGTTCTCAGAAAAGACAGTTTATTGGATCTTCCCTAAGAATTATGTTTTCAGCAACAATACTTGATTCAAACATTTAACTGTCTTGGAGTCTAACAATGGCTATTTGTTTAGATGGCACACTGCCTATTTAGAACTGAGTAGAATTCTTGCCATAGGGATCAACAATATTTAAAAGGACAAACATTATAAGAAATGTGGCACCACATGGGGTTGGAGTCAGATTACTTGGGTTGAATCCTGGCTCTGGATGCATTAGCTGGTGAACTCAGACAATTTATTTGATTTTTAACCCTAGGGTTTTCTCACAGTATTTACTTCACCATTATAAGAATTTGTAATAGCATAGAGTAAGAATTTATTAGCTTTAGCTATTTTCTTTATTATTCATATCAGTCAGTGCAATAAGCTGCAAAAAATAAAACCCACCCAGGTAGAGTAAACAGAAAAGGAATTTGTTAATTTTATTAAGGGAGACCAGGTGGCTCACAGATTTAGGGGTAGGGTGGCCAGGATGATAGAAAACCAGATTTGATGGTGACATAAACAGGATGATGTATAAAATTGCATTGCAGAGGCTGCTGAAGAACATAATTAAACTCATGCAAGAGCTGCAGAAAATTGTGAAACCCAGTGCAAAATTAAAACATGGGGCCATTTGTTCAAAAAATAGGAAAAGTTCCATTCAAGGTTCTAAAATATAAAACTCTCCCCTTTCTTCTTCAGTCTCATAATTTGTCTTGAATTTTATAAATTCACTATTTCATGTTGCTCTAAATTTAGTATAAATTTTAAATGAAAATATAAAAGCACTTGTATGTAGAATTGCTGAAATTACCACAATTCATGTATCATATCTCAAGTGCACGTATATTCTAACACACTCTGCCTCTGGCTCACCCATGAGAAAGAGAGGACTAAACAGAAAAGCGCTATCGATTGCCTGCTCTCTCTCTCCCTCTCCCTCTCTCTCTCTCTCTTCTCTTTTTTCCTTCCTTCCTTCCTTCCTTTCCTTGCCTGCCCTCACACCCGTTTCTTTCTTTCTTTGGCTACTTCAGGGAAGTTATAGAAGGAAGGAAAGACCAGAGACATTTCCATGCTTGTTAGTGTTTCTTGGATGGACATGCCTTTTTCTGTGTTGAAAACAAGTTCTGCTTGGAACAGAAAAGTGTGGCCTCTGGGGGCTGCCATTGCCCCCTCCCTAACACCCTTACTCAGTAGTGAATGTTTTTGTACTTGCTTTCAGCTTGGCTAACATACTACACAGTATAGGCCTAGGACAATGCTGGGCTCATGGTTTAGTAGGTGCTATATGCAAACAGGCACTAAAGGAAGAGGGCAGGAACCTATATTGTGCAAATTATTATATGCATCAAAGTCTGGCTAGGGTATGTCTTGCAAGATTTTATTGGTCACCCTGAAAGGCATATATTTACTGTCTATGGACATTTCTTTTAAAGAAAGTAAATGCAAAAGTTAGAAAATACGCATTTTTATTCTGTTTAAAGAAACATGTATACAGGCTGCATATGACTAAGTAGAAGAAATGTGTATATAAATTCATCATTGTCCTGTTAGACAAAAAGGGCCCAAGGACAAAAGTCATCTGATACGGCATGTTGTATAATCATGATTCTAAGCTAAAAAATGCCTCTTGGCAAAGTTCTCAGGAGCGTGAGCCATCTGTTATCCTATAAAGTCAATTTGATAGAGAGCTATACTTTGTCACTCAGCTCCTGAGGAACTTCAGTTATGACCTGTTATCAATATTCAACTTCTCTATACACTGATGAGTCAAACTAATATCAATAAAGTGCTTTCCCTCAAATAACTAAGGTCAAATGTATAAATCTACTGTGATAGTGTGTTATATATTCTTGAAGTTCATTTTCAAACTCATTTTTCATCCTATTTTAATTTCATATTATTCTTTAAAACAAAATTCGTTCTCTAAATTTAGAGACAGGTTGATATTGTGTGTAACATGTTTCATCCTACAATATACATTACTCAAAAAACTTAAGTGAAAAATTTCCTGGCGATAAGACTATTGTTATACTAATTTAACTTAAATTAATTTACCTTTATTATAAAAGTAAAAGTCTTATACCTTTAATCTTATAAGAAAAATTTAAGACATACATGCACAACTTTTTAATGAAAGAAATAGCATTACTAAGCTAGATTCTATTTCTCTCCAAATCTTTACCAATTCAGATAACTTGGATAAAGTTCTGTGATAGATAAATGAATACTGTGAGCCTACTTTAATACTTAGTTTCTGGTATATTTCTCAGAATGTATGTAGATAACTTATTGCTCGATAAATATTTGTTTGACAAAATGACTGAGTAAGTTATTATGACCATTCTAAGGAAAGTTTTGGCCCAGCTCTTAAACAGCTAATAGATTTAAGTAGAGAAACTTCACAAAGCTTCATTTACCATTTGGATGACTAGCATCTTCAATTTTAATGAGTTTTATAAAGGGATGAGATCAAGTATTTAAAGAAAAAAATAAAATGCATCCACCAAAAAAGCAATGTTTAGGGTTCTTTTCTAAACTGAATTGTGAGGTCATTGAGCACAGCCTGAGAGTGTTTTACTCATTCTCCCCTTCTCCTGAGAATGAAATATTCTCCTTGTGGTCCAGAATAAAGACTTTATTTCCCAGACATTCTTAGAACTAGATATGGTCGTGGGATTCAATTTTATTTTTCATGTGATTGAATTTTAACACCAATGAGATGTAAGCATAAGTGATAATACAATTGATGTTATGTTGTTCAAGGAAGAATAAAAGTGGACCTTATATAAATCCATGTAATTCTGACTTTATATTAGATACAGCTAAACTTCTAATCTATATAATGCAATGCCTAACATAGAGTGTTATTAGAAAAAGAAATGGTAAGAATCCATTAATTTTCCAGTGAAGTAAATTAATGTAGAATGGGAATACACACACACACACAGGCAAGTATATATACATGTAGCCATGTGTGTATATATTTTTTAGTAATAATATTTAAAGATCTAACTTACAAAATAATTTGCTTTGACTCTCTGGTTTTAGAGCTCCGATTTCCTCAAGTATGAAGCCCTTGTCCAGCCCAGCTCTAGACTTCATGACTACTCAAGTCTCCTAAAAGAGAAGATCATATGCCAGCACCAGCATCAAGCCCACCACAGTTCTATATGTAGCACAAAGAGCCAACCACTGCAGAAAAATGAAGCTGAATATGATCAAAATGTGACATGTGGAGAATATGCCCCTTTTGTCAGTCTTCTTATCAAAAAGACTCAGTCTTTCTGATCTCATGCAATCCTTTCCCAGATTGTATTAGGTCTACTCAATATGACTAAGCTCTTCAATCTGTTAGTGTGCAAATTAGAAAAAGTTGCCCTTCTTCATCTGCTTGAAAATTGTCATAATAATTTCCTTTTATTAAAACCAGATATATCATTGTCATCTGTTAGATAGGTGTGTGTGTGTGTGTGTGTGCAAATGCAATATAAATGGCACATCTTAAACTTGTACAACTGCACAAAGCAATCTGTGCATAACCACAGGTGAGCATTATGGTTTAACTGATTGCCAGATCTCTTTTGTTTGTTCTACAATGAGACAATCAAAGAGCAGTGACCAAATTTGAGATAATTTCTGTCATGGAGGTTTCAGGAGTTTCAAGCCATAATTACAACTACAGAAACTTTTGAGGCTTCTAGAAAAGAGTTTCAAGATACTGAAATCTTTGACCAACAAATTAGTAAGGGGATACAATGTTTTGCTAGAAACTATACATAAGAAGAAATATGATTTGATGGAGTTTATGACAAATACAATTTGAGGCTTATTAAAATTAAATTATTTAGGACTATGTCTAGTTTTAATACAAATAAAGATGTGTTTAAGGTTGGGCTGAATTGTTTATAGGGAGATGTAAAAAATGAAAGAACTAGCAGCCTTAGCTTAAATATCCTACTTGGCTTGTACTTTTATCAGCTGTAGGAGTGGCAGCCCAGTTTTCTTGAAAAAGAGAATATAACAAGTCTCTAATTTTTATTTAAATATATCATAATTTGCATGAAGATCTCAAGTTATATTTTTAAGTGAAAAACATAACAAAATAGTTAATATGGACAGTGTAAACTTATGAAAGATATGTAAATGATGCATATGTCCTATATATGATGTGTAAAAAAATTCTCAAAAGATCCCTAGCCAACTTGGGTACAGTGGTACTTGCCTATAATTCCAGCAACTCAGGAGGTTGAGGCAGAAGGATTACATATTCAAGCCCACCTTGGGCTATGTATCAAGACCTTGACTCAAAATAAGAAATAATAAATGCTGAGGATGTAGCTCAGCCGTAGAGTGCCCCTGGGTTCAATCTCCAGTATAGAAAACAACAACAACAAAAAAACTCTAGCCAAATGTTAACAGTAGTTAGTGATTTAAAACGTTTTACTTGTCTGCTTTTTCTAATGTTTTTATAATAAATGTATTTTGGTTTGGAATTAAAATAATTTAGAGTATCAAAAAAAAAAAAAAAAAAGACTTCCCAACGTGAGTATATGTACTGGATCCTCCTATACCCTGGACTTCATTCCTAATAATAAAACAAATAGGACACATAATTAGGAACTCTCTGGAATTCCTCATTCCTACTGGCTCTGAAGAATTTCTACTAAATAACAAAGTCTATTTGAGGAGACTGGAATTCTCTGTTTCATGGCTGCCATGTCCTGAGCTGCTTTTCTCTGCAACACCCTTTTGCCATGATGTTCTGCTTCACCTGAGGCCCAGAGCTATGGAGTTGGCCAACCATGGACTGAACCTCTGAAATCTGCTTCTGTTGAGCTTGGTATCTATCCCTTTCCTGAAACTCTCATACCAGAACTGAACAACGTGCTCCTGTCCCTGGGACTCTAGCATTGTATCATATTACCAAGAACTAAGAAAGAGCTCATGTACCTCAGGGTCCTACAGTCATATACCTTTTTCTCTGTCAAATGATATGACACTTCCACTTTCAAAAATTCAAAAATTCTGATCTGCTTCCTGGTTGCCATGTCCCGATTTTCTTTCCTTCACCATATCCTTCTACCGAGATGTTTTGCCTCACTTCTGGCCCACTTCTGGAGTTGGATGCATGGACTGAGCCTCTGAAACCATGAACCAAAACAAACTTTTCCTCCTCTAAGTTGTTCTTGTTGGGTCTTTTGGTCACAGCCATCCAAATCTACCTAAAACACAAATTGGAACCAAGAATGGGGTCATTGATTTGATGAGGAACTTAAGAGAAATTATGATGAATACCCCTTCCCTCTCAAACACATGGGTGTTAATATTATTCTCTGCAGAATCTTAGGGACAGAACTTTTTGTTATAGTATAAAAATGTGAGTGAAGTACTATCATCCTTTTGACACCAATCATTCCAAGTTGAAAAAAAATGGAATTGAATACATTTTTGAGCACAGGTGTGATTAGGTCTTTAAAAGCCAAAAGTTATCAAAGAATTTCAGACTCAAAATGAAAAGACGATTGAAGTCTCATACAGATTTTAATTTCTAAACAAATAAACATCAGTCTCCATAACCCACTGCAACAAAAGCTTCTGGAGTTCTTTCCTATTATTATGAAACTTGGAAAAAGTCCTGGAGGCCAAAAATCGAGATGACCACTGTGAGTTATGCTCAGACAGGAGTAGGCTATTTCTTGCCCTGACCTCACAAGGAGCCATTGTGAGGAAATTTCAAATGCCAGCTATATAAGGCCCTGGCCTAGCTGGGTTTATGTCCCTAAGTACAGGGAACTCTTGGTGATGACCTCATGGACTCACAGATAGTTGGCTTGTTTGGGTGTTTGGTAGTTCTGATTTTGGTCTTTTGATATTGGTTTTTAAAAGTTTTCAAAAATATTAATTAATTAATTAATTTTTATTAGCTAAAATCATTTTTTGGTTTTGCTGCTTAGGCTGTATAGTGAGAATAGTCAGTATAGTGAAGTGTGGCAAGGAGTCGGTTCCTGCTATGAGCCTGCTTTCACAGACCTTTATAGGGTCCTGAGGCACACTGGGCAGTATGGCTTTGCCAAGGTGAATCTTGCCCACCATCTCCTTACAAGGACAGAGGTGGCCATTGACCATGAATATCCTGTCAAAGGTAGAGCAGAACTTCCCCTTTATAGCTGAACCAGATATAGTGGAGACTATGGAACACCCAATGCCATCCAATTGTATCAAGTTATTGAAACCATTGAAAATATCTACCTCATGATGGAGTATTTAGGTGGGGGACAGCTACAGCACCATATCCTGGAAGCCAGTGTCATGCAGAATGACGTTCTGGCACATTATATGCACTATGTGTTACTGCTACACGAAAGGCATCTCGCACAGAGACCTGGAGACAGAGAATATCTTGGTGGATGCCAGAGGAAACATAAAATTCAATGACTTCAGCCTGAGCAGCAGGTTCACAAAAAGGCAGAAGTTGGGCAGGTTCTGGGAAACTCTCCCATACTGTGACCCAGAAGTCTTCCACTGGGAAGAATGTGAGGGCCCCCTAGTGAACATCTGAAGCCTGAGTGTCATTCTTTAGTTCATGGTTATGGGTGCCACCCATTTAAAAGAACCCCTCCTTGGCAGGTCCTGCATGCAAGGTACTACCTTCCCTCTCATGTTTCTGCCAAAGCACAAAGCCTCATCCATCAAATACTGACTGTGGACCCCATGCAGAGGCCCACCAAATCATGGGGCACCCATGGCTGAGTCAGGGTAAAGAATATTCACCAAGTCATTCTAGTAAGCCATTTACCATCCATCGGGGTTGTCAATAATGACAATCATGTTTGGCATGGGTTATTATCCATATAATACCTGGATGTCTGTGGTAAAAAGAAAATCTGATGAGGTGATGGCTTGGACCTGTTAATCTAGCACCAGATAACCCTGAGGGCAGGGTGCATGTTCCAGGTGAAGCCTGTGCATCACCCACACTCCACAGATCCTTCTACATTCCCTCTTTTCACAAAGAGGATTGCCAGTGAGCCTGCCCTTCTCACTTTCCTTATCTTGCCCCATGAGCATCAGCTGCCTCAGGAGGTCAAGCAGTCATGTCAGAGAGCAGCAGAAGAGCCAGCCTGCCTGCCTTTCATCTTTAATGCCTGCATTCGAGGATCCTCACTCCCAGTATAGCCCCCTAGCATTTCCCTGTGTCCCCCACACTCAGCTCTTGGATAATTGTCCGTGGGTGTGACACAGCAACAAGTCATCCCAGGGGGCATGGTCAGAAGAAAACTCTCACTCCACAGGGCAACCCCATGGTGTGCTCCACAGCCTATACTCATGACAACAGCAAGGACCGGAAGAGGGTGACTGGGAGAATTGCTACCTGTGTTCAACAACTATGTTGCTGCATGCCATGTTTCTGCTGGCTGCCCTAAAAGATAGGCCCTGCATTCAGAAACAAAGTGGATCCAATGAAAGGAGGGCAGAAATGTGCTAGCCTCAGAAACAAAGTAGCTCCAATGAAAGTGGAGAACCGAGACAGAGACAAAACCAGAGACAGACAAGGGACCCTGAGCTCCATGGATACTGATATCGTGGTGTGAGCATTCATCTGGGGGACTCAAGTGGCAGCAGAAGTGAGGTATGCAATCTGGTTCTAGTTTCTCTGCATGGATTCTAGACAGGAGCTCAGACCAGGGGTCTACCCTCTCCCTTACCTGAAGAGACATCAAAGACTATTTTCCCTGGGACACTTACTACTTCTCTGTCCTTTCTCTAATGCTTCTGGGACAGTAGAGATGATTCTTAATAAATTTGTATCTCATAAAAATGGAATTAAAAAATTCCTGTTAGTCTATTGTTTGTGAAAAATTAAATATAATTCTCTGGTGGGAGGTATATAGAAAATAAATATAAATAGAATCTATTTGTTCAGATTCCCTAAAAACCACAAAAATACAGCTCATATGGAGAAAAGAGACTAGTGGAGTTATTTGAAAATAATGACTTTGAATGTAATAATTGTTTTTGTTTACAATACAACATCAAAGTTGAGTTGATGTTAAAAACTAATTAAAAATGGCAATGCATATAAAAAAGGAGCCTGGAAAAATATGGAGAATGCAAACTCACAACTTGGGTTAATCTTTCTTTTCATTAAAATAGTGAGCAATGTATTACAGTCATGTATTAATGACAGAGATACATTCTGAGAAATGCGTTGTTTGGTTATTTCATCATTGGGTGAACATTATACAGTGTACTTACACAAACTTAGAAAAATATCATTTACTACACACCTAGTTTATTTTATCATCTTATGGGACTATTATTGCATATGCACTCAGTCCATCTTTGACTGAAATGTTATTGTATAGTGCATGATGTATTTATAATTAAAATACTCAAAGTCTTTAGTTAAGAAATGTCACATTTTCATTATTATAGAAAGCTAAATGTAAACTATCCATTAGAAAACCAATTAAATAAATTATATCATAGATTCATTATGAAATACAATACAGAACTTAAGAAAACATTCAACCTTTGTTTTTTGGGGATTGGATTATTTCACTTGGCATGACGGACTCCAGATCCATCCATTTACCAGCAAATGTCATGAAGTCATTTTTCTTTATGAATGAGTAACACTGAATAGTGTAAATACACCACATTTTCTTTATCCCTTCATCTGTTGCAGGGCACTAGGTTGACTCTACAGCTTAGATAGCATGAATTTTGCTGCTATATACATGGATGTGGCTGTGTCACCCTAGTATTCTGATTTTAAGTCCTTTGGATATATACTGAAGAATGGGATAACTGAGTAAAATGGTGGTCTCATTCTTAGTTTTTTGAGGAATCTCTATACTGCTTTTCAGAGTGGTTGTACCAATTTGTAGTCCCAACAACAACATATAAGTGTACCCTTTTTCCTACATCCTCTTTAATATTTATTGCTACTTATATTCTTGATAATTACCATTCTGGAGTGAGATTAAAATCTCACTGTAGTTTTAATTTGCATTTAGTTGCAGAGGATGTTGAATATTTTTTCATATATTTGTTGACCAGTTGCATTTCTTGTTTTGACAAATGTCTGTTTAGTTCCTTTACCCATTTATTGATTGGGTTATTTGAATTTTTGTTATTAAGTTTTTTGAGTTCTTTGTATATACTGGATATTAATGCCATATACAGAGCTTAAAGAAAATAAAGTAGTTTTTTTGGATTCTTTTTTAAAAATTTATTTATTTATTCTAATT
The DNA here is from genome assembly GCF_001458135.2 of Marmota marmota marmota. Lineage (NCBI taxonomy): Eukaryota > Metazoa > Chordata > Mammalia > Rodentia > Sciuridae > Marmota > Marmota marmota. The sequence continues at coordinate 8,805,257 of NW_025999905.1, read as the reverse complement.
TGTTATACATGACAGCAGAATACATTTCAATTCATAGTACACATACAGAGCACAATTTTTCATGTCTCTGGTTGTACACAAGAGAGTCACACATTCCTGTCTTCATACATGTACTTAGGGTAATGAAGCCCATCTCATCCTACCATATTTCCTACCCCCATGCCACCTCCCTTCCCCTTTCTCCCCTTTGCCCTATTCCCCCATTCCTCCCATGTCCCTGCCATCCCCCATGCCCCGCCCCATTATGGTTCAGCATCCACATATCAGAGAAAGTATTCGGCCTTTGGTTTTGGGGAATTGGCTTACTTCACTTAGCAGGATATTCTCCAACTCCATCCATTTACCTGAAAATGCCATGATTTTATTCTCTTTTAATGCTGAGTAATATTCCATTGTGTATATATACCAGAGTTTCTTTATCCATTCATCATATCCATTGAAGGGCATCTAGATTGGTTCCACAATTTAGCTATTATAAATTGAGTTGCTATAAACATTGATGTGGCTGATTTCCTGCAGTATGCTGTTTTTAAGTCCTTTTGGATATAAACTGAGAGTGGGACAGCTGGGTCAAATGGTGGTTCCATTCCAAGTTTTCCAAGGAATCTCCATACTGTTTTCCATATTGGCTGCCCCAATTTGCAATCCCACCAATTTCCCCCACATTCTCACCAACACTTATTGTTTTTTGTGTTCTTAATAGCTGCCATTTTTGACTGGAGTGAGATTTAATCTTGGAGTAGTTTTGATTTGCATTTCTCTAATTGCTAGAGGTTTGGAACATTTTTTTCATATGTTTGTTGATTGATTGTATATCTTCTTCTGAGAGGTGTCTATTCAGTTCCCTGACCCATTTAATGATTGGGCTGTTCGTTTTTTGGTGTTTAGCTTTTTGAGTATTTTATATATCCTAGAGAATAGAGCGATATCTGATGTGCATGTGGTAAAAATTTGCTCCCATTATGTAAGCTCTCTCTTTACTTCACTGATTGTTTCTTTTGCTGAGGAGAAGATTTTCAATTTGAATCCATCCCATTTATTGATTCTTGATCTTATTTCTTGTGCTATAGGAGGCTTGTTAAGGAAGTTGGAGCCTAATCCAACATGAAGAAGATTTGAACCTACTTTTTCTTTTATTAGGTGCAGGGTCTCTGGTCTAATTCCTAGGTCCTTGATCCTCTTTGAATTGAGTTTTGTATATGATGAGAGATAGGGGCTTAATTTCATTTTGTTGCAGATGGATTTCCAGTTTTCCCAGCACCATTTGTTGAAGAGGATATTTTTTCTCCAATATAGGTTTTTGAGGCCTTTGTGTAGTATGAGATAACTGTATTTATGTGAGTTTGTCTCTGTGTCCTCTATTTTGTACCATTGGTATACAAGTCTATTTTGGTGCCCATACCATGCCATTTTTGTTATCATTGCTCTGTAGTATAGTTTAAGGTCTGGTACAGTTGTGCCATCTGCTTCACTCTTCTTGCTAAGGATTGCTTTGGCTATTCTGGGTCTCCTATTTTTCCAGATGAATTTCATGATTGCTTTTTCTATTTCTATGAGGAATTTCATTGGGCTTTTGTTTGGAATTGCATAAATCTGTATAGTGCTTTTGGTGATATGATCATTTTGACAACATTAATTCTACCCATCCAAGAACAAGGGAGATCTTTGCATCTTATAAGATCTTCTTTAATTTCTTTTTTTTTTTTTTTAGCATTACATAGTTTTCATTATAGAGGTCTTTTGCTGCTTTTGTTGATTCCCAAGTACTTTATTTATTCTTTTAGGCTATTGTAAATGGGGTAGTTTTCTTAATTTCTCTTTCAGAGGATTTTTCACTGATGTACAAAAATGCCTTTGATTTATGTGTATTGATCTTATATCCTGCCATTTTGCTGAATTTGTTTATTAGTTCTAGAAGTTCTCTGGTGGATTTTTTTTTTGGGGGGGGGGATCCCATAGATATAGAATCATGTTTTCAGCAAATAGTGATACTTTGAGATCTTCTTTTCCTATCCATATCCCTTTAATTTCTTTTGTCTGTCTAATTGCTTTGACTAAAATTTTAAGAACTATGTTAAATAGAAGTGGTTAAAGAAGGCAAACCTGTCTTATTCCAGTTTTTAGAGGGAATGCTTTCAATTTTTCTCCATTTAGAATGATAGTGGCCTTGGAATTAGTATACATAACTTTTACAATGTTGAGATATTTTCCTATTGTCCCTAGATTTTCTAGTGTTTTGAACATGAAGAAGTTCTCTATTTTGTCAAATGCATTTTCTGCATCTATTGAGATGATATGATTCTTATCATTGAGTCTGTTGATGTGATTGATGAATTAAATTTATTGATTTCCATATGTTGAAACAACCTTGCATCCCTGGAATAAACCCCAATTGATCATGGTGCATGATCTTTTTAATATGTTTTTGCATTCAATTTGCCAGAATTTTATTGAGAATTTTTGCATCTATGTTCATTAGAAATATTGTTCTGAAGTTTTCTTTCTCTGATGTGTCTTTGCCTGGTTTTGGAATCAGGGTGATATTGGCTTCAGAGAATAAGTTTGGAAGTGCTCCTTCTTTTTCTGTTTCATGGAATAATTTGGGGAGTATTGGTATTAGTTCTTCTTTAAAGATCTTGTAGAACTCAGCTGTGTATCCATCTGTTCTGGGGTTTACTTGGTTGGTAGGCTTCTGATGGCATCTTCTGTCTTGTTGCTTGAAATTGATCTTTTTAACTGTGTATATCATCCTGATTCAATTTGGGAAAAATCATATGACTCTAGAAATTTGTTGATGCCTTCGATACTTTCTATTTTATTGGAGTACAAATTTTCAAAAAATTTCTAATTATCTTTTGTATTCCTGCAGTGTCCATTGTGATATTTCCCTTTTCATCACAGATGTTAGTAATTTGAGTTTTCTCTCTCCTTCTCTTCATTAGAATGGCTATGGGTTTATCAATTTTATTTATTTTTTCAAAGAACTGACTTTTTGTTTTGTCAATATTTTCAACTGTTTCTTTTGTTTCAATTTCATTGATTTCAGCTCTGATTTTAATTTTTCCTGTATTCTACTGCTTTTGGTATTAATTTGTTCTTCTTTTTCTAAGGTTTTGAGATTATAATGTTAGGTCATTTATTTGTTGATTTTTTCTTCTTTTAAGAAATGAACTCTATGCAATAAACTTTCCTCTTAGTACTGCCTTCACAGTGTTCCAGAGATTTTGATATATTGTATCAGTGTTCTCATTTACCTCTAAGAATTTTTTACTCTAATATCTTTTGAAACCCATTGTTTACTCAATAGCATATTATTTAATCTCCAGGTCTTGGAGTAGCTTCTATTTTTTATTTTATCATTGATTTCTAATTTTATTCCATTATGATCTGATAGAATGCAGGGTACTACCTCTACTTTTTTGTATTTGCTAATAGTTGCTTTGTGGCATAATATATGCTCTATTTTAGAGAAGGATCCATGTGCTTCTGAGAAGAAAGTGTATTCACTTGTTGATGGACAAAATATTCTATATATATCTGTTAAGTCTAAGTTGTTGATTGTATTATTGAGTTCTATAGTTTCTTTGTTTAGCTTTTGTTTGAAAGATCTATCCAGTGGTGGAAGAGGTGTGTTAAAGTCACCCAGAATTATTTCTGTTGTGGTCTATTTGACCCTGGAACTTGAGAACAGTTTTTTTTTTTTTTAATGAATGTAGATGCTCCATTGTTTGGGGGTATATATATTTATAATTGTTATGTCTGTTGATGTATGGTTCCCTTAAGCAGTATGTAATATCTTTCTTTATCTCTGTTGATTAACTTTGGCTTGAAGTCTATTTTATTTGATATGAGGATGGAAACCCCTGCTTTCTTCCACCATCCATGTGAGAGGTATGTTTTTTCCCAACATTTCACCTTCAGTCTGTGGATGTCTTTTCCTATGAGATGAGTCTCTTAAAGGCAGCATATTGTTTGGGTATTTTTTTAATCCAACCTGACAGTCTATGTCTTTTGATTGGTGACTTTAGGCCATTAACATTCAGGGATATTATCGAGATGTGATTTGTATTCCTGGTCATTTTTCTTTATTTTTTTGTATTAACTTGATTTGGTTTCTCCTTTGATTGGTTTTTCCTTTAGTGTAATACCTCCCTTTGCTGATTTTCTTTCTTTCTTTTTTTTTTCATTTCCTCCTCATGGAATATTTTTCTGAGGATGTTCTATAGGCAGGTTTTCTAGTTGTAAATTCTTTTAACTTTTGTTTGCATGGAAAGTTTTATTTCATTATCAAATCTAAAGCTTAATTTTGCTGGATATAAGATTCTTAGTTAGCATCCATTTTCTTTCAGAGCTTGGAATATGTTGTTCCAGGATCTTTTAGCTTTCAGTGTCTGGGTTGAAAAATCTGCAGATATCCTAATTGGTTTCCTCCTATATGTAACCCGATTCCTTTCTCTTGTGTTTTTTAAAATTCTCTTCTTATTCTATATGCTACGCATTTCATTATAATGTGCCTTGATGTGGATCTGTTGTGATTTTGTACACTTGGTGTCCTATAAGCCTCTTGTATTTGATTTTCCAATTCATTCTTCATGTTTGGAAAGTTTTCTGATATTGTTTCATTGAATAAATTGTTCATTCCTTTGGTTTGTACCTCTATGCCTTTCTCTATCCCAATGATTCTTAAATTTGGTCTTTTTATGTAATCCCATAATTCCTAAATATTCTGCTCATGATTTCTTGCATCTTTACTATGTGGTCAACTTTATTTTCAAGATTATATATATTTTGTCTTCATTGTCTGAGGTTCTGTCTTCCAAGTCATCTAATATGTTGGTGATGCTATTGAGTTTTTAATTTGGTTTATTGTTTTCTTTATTTCCAAGGATTTTTTTTCATAACTTCTTTCTTCTTATTGAAGTAATCTCTTGCTTCCTGTATTTGCTTATGTAGCTCTTTATCAAAAATGATATTTTGGTGCCTATATTTGCTCTCTTATATCATCCTTTAATTCACAGAACATTTTAATTATGTACATCCTGAACTCCTTCTCTGTAATTTCATCTGCTTTGTTGGCCATAGATTCTAATAATGTAGTATCTTGGTTTGTTTGGGGCACTTTCTTCCCTTGTTTTTTCATGTTGTTTGTGTGTCTTCCCTTCTAGCACTGTGGATCCAAGGCATTACAGTTTTTATCCTATAGGCTTAGTGTGTCCTGTAGGGCTCCAATACCTTTCCTTTGGGGGGAAAATAATACTAACAGATCCCAATACAAACAATATACAGCCTTAAAACAATAGCTACTATTAGAACATTTGAAGTTTTGTCACAATATACAGAAATGGTGAGTTCAATTATTATTTACAATATAAACTGAAGATTTGCAAAAGGGTCTACAGTTTCTGATGGTGGACAAAGAGAGAACTGGGGTGGGGTGTAGGATGAGATGTTAAGGAGGTAGGAGGTGAGAATATAGAGTTATTAGATCTTAGGAAGCATGAAAGAGGAATTAAAAGAAGTTGGCTAGTAGCAGGAGAAAAGAGAGAAAGTGATTTTGGGGTGACAAGTAAGCAAGAAGACAATAGAGATTGTACAAAAAACAAACATAAAAATAAAGAAAAATATAAAATGTAAAAATATGAGATAGAGAAATACACAACACAACTGTAATATACTATTCAGTCATCCCAGTCCCCAGTAGCCTAATTCTTGAAAAGTATTTGTTTTCACAAATGTTAGAGGTGTGAAGGCAGGAGAAGAGAGAGAGAGTGAAAAGGGGGAAAAAAGAGAAAAGATAAAAACAAATCTTGAAGGAAAATATAAGGATTTTGTTGTTGTTGCTCCTGGAGGTGGGATACAGCACTATCTGGTCCCCGATGGGATACTGCACCCCAAGGATCTCCTTTGGGTCCTTCTCATGTGATGTGGGTGCCTGGTATTATCTCCTTATGTCACCTACAAACCTCACAGTTCCTGGTCTCTAATTTAGTCTCTAAACTGTATCTCGCTCACACTCTCCCTTTCTACTTCCCAATAAGGAATTTCTCTATCCTTTCTCTATCCCAATGATTCTTAAATTTGGTCTTTTTATGTTATCCCATAATTCCTAAATATTCTGCTCATGATTTCAGGAGGTCTTATGAGCTGCACTCTGAGGGCTGTGCACCTGTTGTGAAGAGCTGTTTTGTATTGGGCAGTTCAGGGCCAAGCTTTTCGAGCTATGGACCAGGCACCTAGCCACAAGCACTGTGCTGGGTTAGTGGCTGCCAGGGAGAGTGGGGAGTTTGGGACTATACGTACCTTGATATTGCATCTACTCCCAGCAGGTGTCCCAAGCTAGGAGTTGCCCCAACTAAAGGTGGCAACAAAGGTGTCCCAAAATGGACGTAGATGCTTTCAGAGATGGGGTGTTGAGTCGGGTGGGTGTGATGGTGGCGTTGAGCTGCACGTTCAGAGATGCAGCTCTGTGGCATGCTGTGCTGTGGCTGGCAGCTGTCTCCAGACCCTATCAGGTGTTCCCAGGTGCATATTACCACATGTCGGGGACTATGGCAGTGGTTGCAGTGTCTCAAGATGGAGGCGACATGGGGAACTCCACGTTGGTAGATGGGGGTCCACTCAGGAGTGACAGCCAGAGCTCCTACACATGGGCAGTGGCCCGGTGTCCTGCATGGAAGTGGCAGCCAAGATTCTTGTCTGGGTGGGCGACCAGGGGTCCTGCATGGGTACTGATGCTGGTAGTCCTGCTCAGTTATGGCAGGTGGAAGTCCTGCATGGGAGAGGGACCAGGAGTACTGCACTGACCCTGAGGCCTGGGGACCTGCACAGGCATGGCGGCTGGGATTTCTGCATAGGAGCAGCTGTCAGGGGTTTTCTAATAACTCACAGAGAAACAGTATTCCCACTACTTGAATCCCAGGTGATGGTGAAACACAGAATGTAGCCTCCCTCTAGCCCACCATCTTGGATTCCCTAAAATAGGCTTTAAAAAAATTTCTATGAAAATTATTCATAGAAAAATATTTTGGGAAAGGAAAAACATTTAGGATTAAGTTGAAGGTGCTTCTTTTTATTTGAATGCTATTCAAAATACATATTCAGAGATTGTTGTGGCATTTGTGTGTGTGATTTGTGTGTGTGTGTGTGTGTGTGTGTGCAAGATGTGACAAAAGAGAAAAGGAACTCAGGAAGAGTATGTTGCTTTGTAAAAAGTTCTTCAGATTTTTTAAAATTATATTTTTCATATTTTAGGGTCAAGTAATTCTAGTTTTGATTCCTGGCTTAAATACTAGGTGTTGCTAGTGAGTAAGTTATAAAAATCCTTTGAAAAGTGTATGTCATTATGTACTCTTGCAAGGTGGCAGCTGAGATTATAGGTAGTATCACCAGAGCATTCTTGTACCATTGCCTGGTACATAGAAGCACTCAAGTAATGGCTGCTATTACTTTCAACATGTGAAAAACTGGAATAAAATCTTTTTGATATAAAATACTTCTCATTATGTCAGGTAAAAGTGGAAAGAAGAGTGGAAGCTTGATGGGAAAAAATATATACAGAGTTTTATTTTATTTTGGTACTGGGGATTGAACTCAGGGGCACCCAACCACTCAGCCACATTCCCAGCCCTATTTTGTATTTTATTTAGAGACAGAGTCTCACTGAGTTGCTCAGTACCTCACCATAACCAGGCTGGCTTTGAACTTGTGATCCTTCTGCCTCTGCCTCCCAAGTCGTTGGGATTACAGGCCTGAGCCATCTCATCTGGCAACAGTTTTTTAAATAAATATACTTTGTCAGTGAATTCACTGATGTTACTATTAAAACATTTCATTATAAAAATTATGGAGGTCATAGAAGATACAATAAAAACAGTTCTATTTATTATAGAGAAATAAATAACAAAAACCAATATAAGAAAACTGGATTTAAAAAATCTGTAATCACATATGAAAAGAGGTTTGCTAAAAATATATAAGAAGACTTCCAAAATTAATCAGATGAGACAAAGAAGTTCACTTCTTACTGTCTAAGGAAATTATCCAACAGCAAGATTAAAAAAAAAAAAAAAAGATTTCAACAAATTTGCTTGCTCATATTCCTAAATGGGAAAGTGGAGTATTAAGGGAAAGTCAGTTTTTTTTTTTTTTTCCCCAATCGATAGGTTTGGCACCATTCCAATCAAGTTTATCACGATTTAAGTTTTTCAGAGAAAAAGGATGAGATGAAATTTAGAATAAGACATTTACTAGGGATTGGCATCAGAGAAAAGAAGGGGAGGCGGGGCTTAGCAAAAGGAAAAGCAGAATGGAGATGCAGAACCAACAAAGCTTCCTTGGAACCGGAGAGGAGCTCCAGAGCAGATATTGCCCAATGGAGTCATTCCTAGACAGCTGAAATTAACAATTCTTTTTGTCACCACTTCACCCAGTACCGGATGGAAGTGGCCTCAGGAAGGGCATGACCCAAGGGGTCCCATGGCTAGAAGCTGTCTGTGTGCTCCCCACAGCTGAGCAGCAAGCCCTTTCCTGATGTGGTTTGTGGTGGTGCATCTCCATGTTTACCACATTCTTGAGAAAACTTGATAAGGCGATTTTAAAGTTCAACTAGAAGGATCAGCAAACAGATTTTTTTTTAATATTTATTTTTTAGTTGTAGTTGGAAACAATACCTTTATTTCACTTATTTTTTCTTATGTGGTGCTGAGAATCAAACCCAGGGTCTCGCATGTGCGAGGCCAGTGCTCTACCGCTGAGCCACAACCCCAGCCCAGCAAACAGATTTTTGAGAAACAAGAATACTGAGAAGGGATTTACATGATTAGGTATTAAAACACTTAAAAAACCTCAGTAGCCCATGAGAGTGTTGTCATAGGAATAGATGGAAAGCTTAATAACACCTATATGAGGGTCAGGAACACCTTTCTGTGTACAAAAATATTTAGTGCCTGACTGCAGGGCAAGTCTTTTTATTATTTATTTTTGAAGTACTGGGAAGATTCAGGTCATGAAATCATTCACAAACCCCAGGATTCTGTCTGTTCCCTATAACCTATCATCATGTGGGTATAGCCTTGCTGATAATTAGGTTTATGTTAAAAAATTTAAACAATAACCAAAAACTGCATAATTTTGTGTTTATGAGAGTGCACATAAATGGAAGCAATTAAATTGTTAATGTTAAGTTCTCCTAGAATGGGGAAATAGTCCCCAGATGTTTAGGACTTACGGCAAAGCAGGAGTCTGGCTGTTTACTCTTGCTGTGACAAATATCTATGTGCACTGTCACTAGCAGCTAGGACTCCAGTTAGGAAATAAAAAATATGCATCTCTTCTGCTCTGTGTATCTTTACATTTATGTATGTTTGGCTATTTAATTCATAATTATAATATGTGAAGAAAAGTAGGAATAAGAGGATTGGTGTCTTATTAATCTATAATTCTCCCAAAACTCTAGTGGTAAGGAAAAAAATTAGTGGGAGAAGGCTAACTGTTCAGTAGACTCTTTTAAAATTTATGTAATTATTTGGGGGAATATAACAAAAAACATCATGATCCTTCACTCTCTACCAAATAAACTTCATATAATAAAGATAATCACAACAAGTTAAAATGTATATACTTGTTTATCTGATCCTGGTGATAGAAAAAGCCTTTATAACATGAAGCTATAGTTAGAAACCATAAAATGTGTGAATTATATGTATGTGATCATACATAGCTATGCATGTACGCTAAAACAGGTAAACCTCGTATGTGAAAAGTCCATGTGACTTAGCCTCAAAGCAGAGCTGAAGATAAAGGTTTGTGTGGAGGTAGTTTATTTAGGAATGTGATCCTATACAGCAGGAGTTAAGTCACAGAAGGTGGGAAATAGGATAGCAAAAAAAATAATAATAATAAAAGGACACATTATCCAGTTGGCCACCCTGTGTCAAGTCATTCTATCCATAGAAATGTACTGACAATATCCACTTCATTTGTTTTTTTCTTTATAATGTCCACTTTAAGAAATGCCATTGTTTCAGGCCTGAGTTGTCAATGATTGCAATAACCAGAGATATTGATACCTCCAGGATTGGAGGTCACACCAAAGAATCCTAGTGAATTTCTTAGGGTATCTTACTGATGGATAGGCGAAACCAGAGTGGGAAGCAAGATGTTTGGGACAAGAACTTGAGCAAATGTCACAGGTTGCACCCCAGTGAAGTTGGGTGGTGAAGTCAGCACAGAACTGGTGCAATGGCAGCTGGGAAAAGGGGGAGGGCTGGAGGACATGAGGTTGGGCACAAGAGTTGGTTACAACAAACACACACTTATAAGCATAATTAAGTGGCAAATCAAATTAAAAGAATATTTTCTATTTATGACAAACCATTAGTAGTTAATGACATCTCACATATACATAGAATAAAGCAAACACAACTAAAGATGAAGAGGCAAATAATAGAAAACCCTCATGATAAATATGAAAAATAGTCCCATTTATTCACAATTTTACAGATGATAATTTAATTATGTATTGGCAATTCAGTTAAAAATTATCATTCTCAGTTTTGGTGTGGGTAGAAAGAAACAATTGCTTTCAAGTACAGCTGAATATTATTCAATACAATATTTTTTTTAAATATTTATTTTTTAGTTGTAGTTGGACACAGTACTTTTATTTTATTTATTTATTTTTATGTGGTGCTGAGGATCAAACCTAGGGCCTCACACATGCTAGGTGAGCGCTCTATCGCTGAGCCACAACCTCAGCCCCTCAATACAATATTTTTGAAAAGCAACTTGACATTATTTGCAAATGTAGTAAAAGTAGCATATACCATAATCAGGGAGTCATTCTATTTTTATTTTCAAAATCAGAAAGAAATACAGAATTATAATATAGATAATTTTCATGAGAAATACAAATATCTGATCAATAAGTAAATAAGTCATCACACACAATAATGAACAAAGAAATGAAAATCAAAATATATAGTATTTATTAAATTAATATAAATTTATTAAATTTATAAAACAGTGTTTGCTAGCTACAACGTTTTTTAAAATCAACAATATAATCTAACTACTGATAAGAATGAGATTTAAGACCTAGTGGGTAAGTGTTTACATCAAGCTCTGGAATCAAGCTGGCATCATAAAGCAAGCATCATTGGGCCCATTTCAAGAAAATAATAAAATATAAAAATATTTATGCACAAATATCTTTGCTTCAGTATTGTTTAAATTATTCAGATAGGAGACAACCACAAAGAGTCTTTTGGAAACACAACTATAGACATCAAAGTTAAAATATGAAGTACTAAAATCATTTCAAGTCAAGTCAGAAATAATACAAATTGCCCATCATCACAGATATAGTTTCACACTGATAGATAATCTCAATTAGAAGAATAAATAAAAATAGACAATAGAAATAAAAATATAAATATCAAAAAAGGAGATATAAAGTTAACATTACTGGCAGATAATTTCATTGCCAAGAAATACTGAGGTAATTAAAAAAACATTATTAACTATGGTCAGCTACAAGATCAATTGTCAAAAATCAAAAGATTTCCAATAAACATTTAAAATATATGATGGGAAAAAAAATCTTATGTTAACAGCAATCTAAAATATCAAATATCTGTGCTTAAACTTGAGAAATGTACAGTTATAAAGAAAACTATGAAACTTGACACAAGGATAAAAATGAATGAAATAACTTAAACAAATAACATTGACCAGAAAGATTAAAACATCAATTTCATTTAAGCATTTTCATCCCAATTACTCTGTCAATTCAGTATGATATCCATAAAATTTTCAATGATGTACTGACATGGCAACAGTGTACAGATTGATTTTCTTGGTGTACAGGATGATTTTCTTAATTTAATATATCCCTAAATATTTCTAGGTTGTCCCATTACAAAGATCATATTTTCTTTGAAAGGTCAACATTTTTAGGGGAACTTTGGGCCTTTCCAAGGTCATATAGAAATCTCCCGAAGATTCTAAGTTCTCAATTAGTTCACTGACCTTTATCCTAAAACCACTGCTGAGTAACTGCTTTATTCTTTTCTACACGAAGTGTGTTTACCCTCTGGAATTCTGGTTGAATACCTATTTGTAAAATGAAGGAACTAAGCTTTCCACCAAAACACTTTTGTATAAGTAATAATGGTTACTTTGTGGCACATTAAGCAAAAAAGAAGTGCTATGCAAGAAGCAATTATTCATTCATTCATTCATTCATTCATTTTTCCATCCATCAATTTAGTCAAGAAATAGCACCAACTAAGTTCTAGATACTTCCCAGTCAAATGAGAGCCAACAGGGACAGAAACCAAAGCTCTTCTTCTCCAGGAGCTTTCTTTATGGAAGGCCAGTGGAAGGAAGGGAGACAAAGTGAACAAAATATAATAGTAATCAGTACCATTTTGGGGTGGGGGGGTACAGGTAGCGGGGAGGGTACTGAGGATTGAACTCAGGGGCACTCAACAGCTGAGCCACATCTCCAGGCCTTTTTTGTATTTTATTTATTTATTTATTTATTTATTTTTATTATTAGTTGTTCAAAACATTACATAGCTCTTGACATATCATATTTCATACATTTGATTCAAGTGGGTTATGAACTCCCATTTTTACCCCATATACAGATTGCAGAATCACATCGGTTATACATCTACGTTTTTACATACTGCCAAACTAGTGTCTGTTGTATTCTGCTGCCTTTCCTATACTCTACTATCCCTCCTCCCCTCGAAATAGGGTCTCACTGAGTTGCTTAGCGCCTCACCATTGTTGAGGCTGGCTTTGAACTCGCAATCCTCTTGACCCAGCCTCCCAAGCTGCTGGGATTACAGGCATGCACCACCGCACCAGGCTGATCTGTACTTTTTAATTTAAAATAACTAGTGAAAACCTTTTCAGAACTGGTGACACCTGAACAACAGATATCAGAGGGAGGAATATTGCAGGAAGAGGGACATGGCTAGTGCAAAGCCCCTCAGAAAGTAGTATAATTGAGACAGAGAGAGAGAGAGAGAGAGAGAGAGAGAGAGAGAGAGAGAGAGAGAGAGAGAGAGAGAGAGCGGGCGAGCGCATACGGGGACAAACACGTAACAAGGGATCAGTTTACCTAGTCTCAATATCTTGATAAGTTGACAGAAAGCTACTGGGAAGAGGGGAGGGTGTTATGGGCAAGGGAGCTATTCCCATCCGTGGAAGCAGAGAACTTTGCAGTTGTCTGTCTAAAAAGATGATGGTGTCTTGGGCAAGATAATAGTGGAAATGGTGAGAAGTGATCAGACCCTTATTATAATTTGAGGAAATCTCTGATAATATTTATTGATAGACATAAAACATAGAAAGCCATTGAAGAGTTTTGACCAAATCAACTGGATATGATATTCAATTCATAAGAATGGGAGATATGAAGAAATTCCACAAATGTTTTTGCATTAATTTAAGAAAAGACCAGATTAGAACAAGGCACTGATGCAACAATGTTAGTATGTTAAGATGAATACGATACTGATTTGTCTCTTTTTTTGAAGACACAGAATGCTATTGAAATGTCCGTCCTCCCTGTCTCTTTCATTTTCAGTTGGGACCTATGACTCAAGCAGCAGATGTTGCTTATGATCATCTCCACCACTTCCCCCTCCCCTTTCTCTTTTCTCTCTGGCCTCCATTCCTCCCTGCCATTTCCTCCCCTTCTCTGTGCTTTACCCTCTCTTTATTTTTTCTTTCTTTGTGGTAATCCTGATCCACAGAGGGGATGGCCCACCTCCCTAAGTTTTTGCCCAGTACTCTTTTCAGGTCCAGACACTCTCCTGAGTCCTCCATAAATTTGATTTGAGGTGTGATTATTCCATGCTAAATATTTTTAATTTAGGACTGGGTGTGGTGGTACATGCCTGTAATCCCAGCTGCTTGGGAGGCAGAGTCAGGAGGATTGAGATTTCAAAGCCAGCCTCAGCAAAAGTAAGGTGCTAAGCAACTCAGTGAGACCCTGTCTCTAAATAAAATATAAAAGGGCTGGGGATGTGGCTTAGTGGTGTCCCTGAGTTCAATTCCTGGTACCCAAAAAATAAATTTAAAAATTTTTTGAATTTAATTTCCTTCTACAACCTCTTAGTGTTATCTATATAAGACCCCACACTGGTCTTATTACACTGGTGGTGTTAATTTTTGTTTAAAGTTCTTCTAGGGATCCCATTGTCTTTACAATAAATTTCAAATGTCTTCAAAAGACAATAAATGGTCATTCAAAATATTGATGTGCTTATCTTTCCTACCTCTTCTCTAGCTACTCCCTGGAAAGAATTTTAAAACAAGCAATACATTTCTAGTTTCTAAAATTTGTCATGCCTTCTCTCCCTGCCAGACTTGAGTGCACATACTATTTCTTCTGTCTTGAATATCCAATTCACTTGCTTTTATCATTTGCCTGTTATTATTTATTCTTAATGCTCTACTCAGCATTCAACTCTATGGGAAATCTTTTGGGCCTCTACCAGTAGCTTTGAGTCCTACTTCTCTGCTCTTCCTTCACTCCACCCTTGTTTAAAACCTTATATTGTAATTACCTGTTTAAATGACTGCCTCCACCTTATGCTGTGAATTTAGGGAAAGCAGCTTTGTTCTACAACTGCAGGGCAAGTCAGTCTCCAGGACATAATAAGCACCCTGTGTATGTTAGTCAAAATGGTGAATAAATGAAGGGAAACAAAGAAAGTGTATTATAAATCCCACAGGGAAAAAATGTATTCTTTTGTTACTGATAAGGAAAAATCAGTTTTAGATTGAACATGAGGAGGTTAGACAATGCAGATGAGGATTTAAGATGTGAATTCTTGAAAGGCTGTAGGCCTTGTTTTGAATCATATGATGATTTCACTGGATCAAAGAGTGGTTTGGCAAGCAGTTGTTAAGGAACCCTGAAACTGTGCCAACATTTCTGAGCTGATCTGCTCGAGAGTGAATAAATTTTAAGGAACTGTAATTATCATGTGCATTAGCCACCTTTATAATTGGAAAGGCAAAATAGCACAGAAACAGTGCTATAAATGACAACATTTATGTGCTTAAGGGTTGTCTTTAAAGGCTCAATCTTATAAAGATTTGATCTGCAGGGATACAAGCCTTTCAAATGCTTCAGCCTGGGACTTGTAAGGTATTTGGAGACAGAGTCACCATAGGGTGTGGCTGTGCACAGTTGTATTTTGTTTTGCTTGACTTCTAAAGCTAGCCAGATTCCTGGGACTACCAAGTATGGCAACAAAACTAGCAGAACATTTAGATGGTCACTAAACAGCTTGCAATGTCCTGGCAGGAGGGGACTTTCTCAGTATGTTTCAAAATCCTCTTTGGCTGTTTCTCAGAGAAGCCTGACCTCCCCAAATGCTGGCAGCCGACATCCCCCTACTGCATTATAAACATGGTACAGCTTTAGGCCTGAAGACAATATCTCAACTACTAGTTGAAATGATAAAATTCAAAATCAAGACATTTTAAGGATCTGCTTTGCTTTGTCTTTTCTTGTTGAGAGCAATTTTAATCAATGCCTTTTAATCGGAGAATAATGATTAATTTTTTTCCATGAGCTTTTTAATTGACTTAGTCTTTTGCCAATTTTAAACAAGTCTAAACTTTCAAAAAAGATTTCAAAAATGCCAACTAACGGTATAAGCAATGGCAAATAAAAAAGTAATGGTCATAATGCATGCAGTGCTTTTCTATAAAATATTATTTTTCTCTTCAAAACCAACTATACTATGCTGTTTTGTTACTATTGCTCTGTAGTATAGTTTAAGGTCTGGTATAGTGATGCCACCTGCATAGATAAACCCTAGATAGGGCACAGGGGTTGGAGGGGAAGAGAGGGGGCATGGGGTTATTAATGATTGTGGAATGTGAGGATCATTATTATTCAAAGTACAGGTATGAAGACACGAATGGGTGTGAATATACTATGTATACAACCAGAGAAATGAAAAAGTGTGCTCTATATGTGTAATAAGAATTGTAATGCATTATATATGCTGTCATATATAAATTAAAAATTCTTTTAAAAACGAACTATAAAGTCTTATTTCTTCATATGTATTTCAGATTATGCTTGATGTTGGTACAAAATCAAACTATCATAATAAATTCTTAACAATCCGAGACTCTAGTAAAGGTATGGTTTATTTTTGTTGGAATTAAAAAAAAATTTTAGTTGTTGATGGAGCTTTATTATGTATTTATTTATACATGGTTCTGAGAATCAAACCCAATGCCTCACACATGCTAGTCAAGTTCTCTACCACTGAGCCACAGCCCCAGGCCCAGAACTGTTTTTTAAAATGGAAGAATGGACACCATAGAATTCCATAAGTAAGTGTCATTATAAAAGAAAACTATTTAAAATGGGCATTTTGGGGCTGGTATTGTAGCTCAGTGGTAGAGTGCTCACCTCGCATGTGGAAGGCACTGGGTTCAATCTTAGCACTGCATAAACATAAAATAAAGGTATTGTGTCCATTTACAACTAAAAAAATTAGAAAACTAAAAATAAAATGGGCATTTTCTACTTAATAAATGTAAATAAATTATCCTCTATGGATAAAATGTTTCCGAAATTAAAAGATTTCAAGCATCTGAAGATGTATAAAACATCTTGGTGTTTTGAAATTGGAAATATTTATGAAGATGGTATGAATTGCTTTGGTGTGAGAAAAAAATGCATTTATTTATATTTTCAAATCAATGTAATTTAGAAACAAGGCCTTTATTTTTCTCTTTCCTCCTTCTCTGGTCCCTGACCAAGGACTTTGTAAAGTGGAAACCAAGTAGAACCAAGTCACTGTGTATGTCCTTCCAGGCACAGGTCATCAGTGATCATTCCCCTGTTAGGTACTGCCAAGCTGACCAGGCCCAGACTGCACCATACCTTCAAGTGTAGAGACTCTGTAGAGACTTACATATCCTTGTGTGCCCTTGGAATCTTTGATATATATATTTCTATCCCTTTTGAAGCCTAAATAATCTCCTGTTTGGGCCATTATCATGGAGTAGGGTTTAGTGTCTGGTCTTTCATGAAGTACAAAGAACAAACCTCACCTTCCCTTCCCCAACTACCTGGATGAAGGGAATAAAAGAAAAGAAGAAGAAGAAGAAGAAGAAGAAGAAGAAGAGGAGGAGGAGGAGGAGGAGGAGGAGGAGAGGAGGAGGAGGAGGGGAGGAG
>NW_025999905.1:8763576-8787566 GCF_001458135.2 Marmota marmota marmota | reverse complement strand
GAAGAAGGAGGAGGAGGAGGGGTGGAGGAGGAGGAGAAGTAAAACAGGGAGCATACTAGTTGAAAGCATGTATCTTGCCACATTTATAAATGAGAAAATTTGAAAATTCTCTAAATATCCATCAATAGAGAACTGAATCAATAGATTATGGCCACTCCATACAATAAAGTGGTTAAAATGAATGAAGTAAATCTGTGTGTTATGATGTGAGAAAATGTACAAATTAGATCATTAAGTGCAAAACATACTGAAAGACATCATATGGATAGCATGATCCAATCTTTATGAAAAAAATTTAAAAATTTGTATGTGTAAGTACATACAAATACATATACCTACCTTATAAATGAAGAAAATGTTGGAAAAACATCATAGAAATTCTTAACTGTGATTTTCTCTGGAGAATGAATTAGGAAAGGGATGGAAAAAGGGTAGATTTTATTCATCCCTCTATTTAAAAAGCTATTTAAAATTTTACAGCAAACATATGCTATTTTTAATAATGTTCATTACACCCATTTTTTAAAAGGTAGAAATGTGTGTGAATATTTCCATAATGTAATCATTTTTACATTTGTTCAATAATTTTTAAAATAAGGTTAATTTTGAATAATCATGTTAATTTTCTTGTTATTGTTAGGGGAGCAGTATAAAAAGATACTTTGTCAGAGAATTTTAATATTTAAAGAAGTATTCCCTTTCAAGTCTTATAAATTAAGTAACTATTCTATATTAAAAACTTCATTATTTTTTCATGTACTTTAGTGCATCACTTTATTATATTTTAAATTATTTTATTGATCTTAAATGTGTTTGCCTTATGTTAGGGCTGGAAAAGTAAAAGTAAATCACATAATTTTATTGAGATTAAAAATAAGTGTTGTTATATTATTTTAAAATATAGAACAGAATTTTCACAGATCCATATCCCATATGTTTAGAAAAATCTACTTTTGTGCAATTGTCCTTATTTTCCTTTCATATTATTTGATGAAATCTGTATGTACAAGAAAGGCTTCAAGGAGCAGAAATCTGAATTATGAAAAGATCACAGGAAGGCAAGGTGTTCTAGGGAGGAGGAATAAGATATGCAAAAGCATGAAAGCATTAAATAAAGTGGTAGGTATGAGAAACTACTACTGAAGCATAAAATACAGCTTAGGGAGTGGCAAGAAATGGGGTAGCTGGCTCATGAAGATGTTTGTTTATTGTGTAAGTAAAGGGAACAGCTTACTTTTAAATGAGATGTTCAGATATGCATTTGTAAAATCTCATTGTGGAGAGTACATTTTAGAGTGATAAGAACAGAAGGCAAGAGATGAGTTAAGAAGCTATAATAGCAGTTCGGGCAAATGATGATGAAAACTCAAGGTAAGCCAGTAGCTGTATGGGCAATAAAATAGATCTGAGAGATACTTGTTATTTATGGTTTCACATAAAACACAAGGCATACATTTTATAAGCCTGCACAAATACATCTATGCAATAGCTCCTGTTACTTGGGAATTTCTAAAGCCAGGAAGTAAAATTAAAAAGTTCAGGAATATTATTAGGTGACTGTTGCTATACAAATAAAAGTCTTAAGACAAGTGTGATTAGACAATGGATTTCTAAACCAAGGTCTATCATAATAATGCGTAGGAGAGCGTCCTAGTGAAACTGCTTCAGTATCTGGAAAGATTTCTTGAGTTCTGTTTTCAGTTGTCTCTTAGACACCTTCTCTTATATTTAAATCAGCATGCTAACTTCATCCTGAGTCAACCTACACTCAAAATTGTCCTTTCCAAACCCTGATTTTCCGGACACCACAGTTTCTCAGTTGTCCAGTTTTATTTTATTAATTTAACTTTTTACTTTTTTTTCTCCATTTTTTTATTGGTGCAACATAGTTGTACATAATGGTGGGATTTGTTGTTATATATAAGTACATGCACACAATACAACAAATTAATTTGGCCAATAACACTTCCTAGCACTTCCCCACCTTCTTCTCTTCCTCCTACTCCTTTGTCACTTTTCTCTTTGCTCCTGATCTCCCTTTGCTTTTCGCGAGAACCCTTTGTCTTTCCCCTTCCTTTCTTTTCCTTTTCCTCTCTAGTTTCCATATATGCAAGAAAACATAAGACCTTTGACCTTCTGAGTTTGGCTTATTTCACTTAATATAATATTCTCAAGTTCTATCTGTTTTACTGCAAATGACACGATTTCATCTTTCTTTATGGCTGAATAAAATTCCATTTTGTAAATATACCACATTTTCTCTATCCATTCATCCACTGATGAACACCTAAGCTGGTTCCATAGTTTGGCTATTGTGAGTCGTGCTGCTATAAATGTGGGCATGAATGTGTCACTATAGTGCAATGACTTTAATTCTTGATGATAAATGCTGAGGAGTGGTATAGCTGGGTCATATGGTAGTCCCATTCCTACTCTTTCTAGAAGCTTCCATACTGATGTCCCTACTGATTGTATTAATTTACAGTCACTAACAGTGTAAAAGTGTTATCTCCACATCCTTTTCCAGCATTTATTATTGTTTGTATTCTTGATGTCAGTCATCCAGGTTTATATCTTCATTTTCATCTTTGACTTCTCCTCTAATTGCATGCCAATCTAGCCCCACAATATCTCTTATCTCCGAATTACCCTTTCCTCCTGCCTTCAGGTTCAGCCTATTATTCTTTTTCACCAGGGCTCTCTCAATAATGTTCCTTCTTTTTATATTCTAGTATCACCACAGCTAAGCCATCTTACACAGTGTAGCTGGATTCAGTGTCCTGAACCAGAGTGTTGATTTTGTACTTGTTTCAAATTTGTCAAGCCTAGTGGAAATTTCAATTAATAAAATCATTTTAGAAAACCCTTTGGTATTATCTACTAAACACATATAAAGTTGAACATATTATACATATCCCATGTCTCATTCATTTCATAACTAGATATATATCCAAAAATGCATACCTATATGCCTCAAGAGATAGGCACAGGAGTGCTTATAGCAACATTGTTTATAATAACCAAAACCTGGAGTCATCCCAATCTAGTAGACTGGATCAATCAATTGTAGGGTGTTCCTATAAGCTGATATCAAATAACAATTTGAAAATGTCAGCTTTTTATTTCTTTATTTTTAAGAGCTTTATGGTTATATGTAGTGGGTTTGTCCTGACAAACTCATACATGCATAGAAATTGTTCTCTGTTCGTGATTTTCCCCCTTTCCCTCCAGTCCTCCCTCACTTCCTTTAGTCTGCTAGACTTCCTTTTGCTCACCTATTAATTTGTATTTGATTGGTTCTTTATGGTATCTTATCCTTCCTTTCCCCTCTCCTTTATTTTACTCTAGCTTCTGCATAGGAGAGAAAATATTCTACCTTTGAGATCCTGAGTTTGGCCTATTTCACCTAGCATGATATTTTCTATTTCCATCCATTTACCAGCAAATTCCATAATTTAATTGTTTTTAATGGGTGAATAGAACTCCATTATATAAATAAAGCACAATTTCTCAATCCATTCATCTGTTGATGGGAATTTGGGTTTATTCCACAATTTAGCTATTGTGAATTGTGCTGCTATAAACATTGATATAGCTGTGTCATTGTAGTATGCCAGTTTTAGATCTTTTGGGAAAATACCTACGAGTTGGATAGCTGGGTCATATGGTGGTTCCATCCGTAGTTTTTTGAGGAATCTCAAAACTGCTTTCCAGAGGGTTGTACTAGTTTACAGTCCCACCAACAATGTACAAGTGTTCCTTTCTCCCCACATTCTTGCCAGCATTTATTATTGTTTGGATTCTTGATCATTGCCATTCTGACTGGAGATGAAATCTTAATGTAGTTTTGAATTTCATTTCCCTGATTGCTAGAGATGTTGAACATTGTTTCATGTATTTATTGGCTTTTTGTGTTTCTGTTTAGTTCTTTGGCCAATTTATTGGTTGGGTTATTGTTGTGTGTGTGTGTGTGTGTGTGTGTTAAGTTTTTTGAGTTCTTTGTACATTCTAAATATAAATTTTCTATCTGAGGAGTAGCTGGCCAAGATTTTCTCTCATTCTGTAGGCTCTCTCCTCATGCTTTTAATCACTTTCTTAGCTGTGCAGAAGCTTTTTAGTTTAATGGCATCCCACTTATTGGTTTTACTTCTTATGTTTTGGGGATCTTGTTAAGGAAGTCTGTGCCAGCACCTATATAATGGAGTGTTGGCCCTATGTTTTAAAAGTCACCTTTTTAAAACAAGCAAAACTGATAAATCTTGTCAGAAATTAGGAGAGTGCATTATGTTAGAGAAAAGGAAATAGTTATTAGGAAAGAACAAGAGGGAACTTCTGGGTACTGTAAATTTTATATCACTTGACTTGGGTGGAAATTATGTGGTGTTTTTACTTAGTGAAAATAAAAATAAACAAATTCATATACATATATAAATCCTTTGATGGTTCCCTATTGCCTATGAGATAATGTCCAAACTTGTAAACTTTCAGGGCAGGATTAATCAATGATCTGCTCCAATCAAACTTTCCAATCAATATATTGAAGCTCATTTCCTCCACTATCATTTTCCCTTCATCCCTGCTATGCTCTTTCTGTGGGACCCCTACCCTACATGTTCTACCTGAATATAACTTGGAAGAGAATTATTTCATTAAACTATGTCAGAATTAAAATTAGAAAATTTAACAACAACTTTATTCTCCAAGAAAAACTATGGCATTGTTAGGTTAAATTCTCTACTAAAATAATTTTTTTAACATATCAGGGCATTTTGAACTCAAGGCTCTGCTGGTAACATGGGATCAGAACTGACTTAAGCTTTGCCATGAAGCTTGCTGGTACTTGAATAAAATACTCCTCAGGAAAGACTGAAGCAACCCTGCCAGGTCTGGAAGCTTGATTCTATGGGATGCCTCTAAGGCTGGTGGACAACAATAAAAACCACAGTGATGAAATTATTTGGCCTAAATCTGGGTAAGTACTGATGTCTGTGCAAATCAGGTATAACTGCCAAAATTTCTAGTTAGGAATAATTCCACTGTAGGTTGCAATTGTTATGGCTCTAAGTGCCCATTTCTGTGGAACAAAGCATTAGTTCAGTAAACAGGGAAGACACAGTATCCAGTCCTGTGAGAGAAATAAATGTAGCAGAAGGAAATGGGGTTCAAGTGTTGGCCAAGTGGGCCAAGCTAAAGGGAAGTTCCTGTATCTGACTGCAAAGTGGAAGAATGGGGAGCAAAGGACCAGTTAAACTCACGGGACAACTGTCACGACACTGCAGGGCACAGTTCTGAAGGCACCCTAAAACAACTTCAGCATGCTTAAGAACTATTTGGAAAGCTTTTTAAAATACAGGCTAAGGACTCTACCTTAAGGTATTCTGACTCAGCTCTGATTTCAGGCTCAGGATTTGCATTTCTAATGAGCTCCCAGTTGAAATATTGTGTTAGAATAACTATCGGGATAAAAACTAGTTTCAGTGACAGGCAGGTAGACCAATGGTACAGAATAGAGGACACAGAGACCAATCCACAAAATTACAACTACCTTATATTAGACAAAGGTGCTAAAAGCATGCAATAGAGAAAGGATAGCATCTTCAACAAATGGTGCTGGGAGAACTGGAAATCCATATGCAACAAAATGAAATTGAATCCCTATCTCTCACCATGAACAAAAGTTAATTCAAAATGGATCAAGGAGCTAGGAATCAAACCAGAGACTCTGCGTCTAATAGAAGAAAAAGTTGGCCCTAATCTCCATCTCATGGGGTCGGGCTCCAAATTCCTTAATAGGACACCTATAGCACAAGAGTTAAAATCAAGAATCAACAAATGGGATGTATTCAAACTAAAAAGGTTTTTCTCAGCAAGAGAAATAATAAGTGAGGTAAATAGAGAGCCTACATCCTGAGAACAAATTTTTACCCCTCACACTTCAAATAGAGCTCTAATCTCCAGAGCATACAAAGAACTCAAAAAATTAAACAACAAGAAAACAAATAACCCAATCAACAAATGGGCCAAGGATCTGAACAGACACTTCTCAGAGGAGGACACACAATCAATCAACAAATACATGAAAAAATGCTCACCATCTCTAGCAATCATAGAAATGCAAATTAAAACCACCCTAAGATACCATCTCACTCCAGTAAGAATGGCAGCCATTATGAAGTCAAACAATAACAAATGCTGGAGAGGATGTGGGGGAAAAGGTACACTTGTACATTGCTGGTGGGACTGCAAATTGGTTCAGCCAATTTGGAAAGCAGTATGGAGATTCATTGGAAAGCTGGAAATGGAACCACCATTTGACCCAGCTATTCCCCTTCTCGGACTATACCCAAAAGACCTAAAAAGAGCAAACTACAGGGACACAGCTACATCAATGTTCATAGCAACATAATTCACAATAGCTAGACTGTGGAACCAACATAGATGCCCTTCAATAGATGAATGGATAAAAAAATGTGGCATTTATACACAATGGAATATTACTCAACACTAAAAAATAACAAAATCATGGCATTTGCAGGGAAATGGATGGCATTAGAGCAGATTATGCTAAGTGAAGTTAGCCAATCCCTAAAAAACAAATGCCAAATGTCTTCTTTGATATAAGGAGAGCAACTAAGAACAGAGCAGGGAGGAAGAGCATGAGAAGAAGATTAACATTAAACAGGGACTAGAGGTGGGAGGGAAAGGGAGAGAGAAGGGAAATTGCACGGAAGATGGAAGGAGACCCTCATTGTTATACAAAATTACATATATGATGGTGTGAGGGGGGAGTATAAAAGAGAGAGAAATGTGTCACAGTAGATTGAGTAGAGAGAGGTGATGGGAGGGGAGGGGGGATAGGAAGGGCAGAAGAATAAAACAGACACTAGTATTGCTGTATGTATAAATGTGGCTGTATAACCAATGTGATCCTGAAATCTGTACACATGGAAAAATAAGAATTCGTACCCCATTTGAATTAAATGTATGATATGTCAAGATCATTGTATTGTCTTAAGCAACCAATAAAAAAAGAAAAGAAAAGAAAAAAAAAACTAGTTTCAGTTCCAATCTCCCACTGAGGGCATGATATTGAACATGCTCCTAGCCTTGTTCAAATTTAGTTTAGGGACTTTATGGGCTGCACAAGATGGGGATATCAATTCCTATAGCACAAGTTAGCAAGTGGTTGTAAAAACAGAGTAAGTACCATCCCTAGTTTGTAGAATCAGATGAAAATTTTGTCCCTGCTGTTCTAACCAACTTCCTAGAGCTTGCATGTGAGGTTTCAGGATGGGGGAGGTATTGTTAGCATCTTGTAGGTAGAACAGATGCTGCTGTTGAACATCCTACAATGCACAAGACCCTACTCACCCCCCACATACACACCCAAATAAAAAATTATCCAGGCAAGATATCAATATTGCAGAGATTGGAAGCTCTATTTAGCAATCTATTTATTTGATTTAGAATTTTCATTTGTGTTTAATATCAGGTTGTACAGTTCATTGTTAGCAGAGTTATCTAAATGAAAGCTAGCCATATTGAATCAGCTTAAAATAGAAGAAACATGTGTTCTACAAAATAAAACCAAAAGGCAGATATCTAATAAAGGAGATGGGGAAGAAGAAAGAAATTGTTCAGGAATATTAGGTCAAAGGGATTTTCATTAGTAGAAAACAGGACCTTTTTGGGAAAGGAGTGATGAAGGCAGGTGCCATGTTATATGTATGTCACTTTGTGGTCCTGGACTGAACTGTCTTTGAAAATACTGGGCTCAATACACGTTAATATAACATGAATAGAAGTGATTAGTCCATCCTCTCTTTAGGATTTTTATGGATGAAGATGTTAAAATAGTTTGTCAGGTTTTTATCTAAAACTTGTGTTGGTTAATCACTTTTCCAGTTAACAAGTTCTATTCCATTAAAAAGAACACTCTGAAAATAGTTAAAACCATAAAATCCCAGATATATTTATCCTTACATCCAATAAATGTTTTTTTACTTATATTTAGTCTGATTTTTCCATTGCTAAAGATAGAAAACAATTGTCAGGCATTTGTTTTATTTTTTAAACCAAATAACATTTACCTCTCATTTTGTCAGGCTAAACAATCTCCTTTTTTCTTAACTTTTTATTTTCCACTTGAAATAGGATAGTTGTATTTATTTGAGACTTCCCTCATCTGTCCAAAGTCATACTTTTGTTTTAAGACTATGGGGCAGGAGATGTAGCTCAGTGGCAGAGTGCTTGTCTAGCATGTTGGAGACATGGCCCCCACCCCACACAAAACACCCAAACAAAAGCAAATATAATTTAAAGACTATAGAGAGATACAGTATTTTCTAGATTTATATTTAATGGATTTTTCCACTTTTTTATGATAGGTTTTTCGCTATTCTCATATTTTTTGTTGCTCCATGAGGTAGGGACATTTGGTCATATTTTATAGTTTAAGAAACTGTCTTAGAGACTTTTAGGAAATATATCCAACTTCATATAGATTAAAAATGGCAGAAATAAGCTTCAAGTTCAAGAGAACATTCTGTTTTATGGAATAAAGTGTGGCCCAATTCTAGAATTAAAAGAAAAGTGAAGACCTTAAGGGAAAAAAAAAAGAAAAGATTTAAATTCAGATTTTCTTTTTCCAGTTCCAGGAGTCATTTGATTAATAATACTCTTTAGAGCATGAAAATTATGTCTTAAGTTTTTGCCTATTTGACCAATACTAGAGAGTTTAATTCCATTATTTGATTATTAATAGTGAGTAGCACCACATTAATGACCCAGCTCTAAACTGGAAAATAGGTATCAAAACTAAGAGTGAAAGTTGCATAGTCACCATGTTTGTTTCACACTGGATATTCTCAAGGCCATAGCAAGATTCACAAAACAGGGATCCAAGATTGTGGGCCAGAGGAAGGCAGCATTCTGTATCTGTCTGTGACCCAGGTCTCCATGACTAGTGGGAATATCACTTTGCTGAGAGTGATAGAGGACTCCCCACCGCTGCTCCCGCACTGAATCAGGGCTGCTATGCCCCGCAGGGTCTGGGGCCTGACTTTTAGAATAGGACCTGACTACTCACCCACACAGGTCTCACAGGTGCCTCAGAGGAACCACCGGTATCAGCACCAGCACAGAATTCCTAGCTGCTCCCATACACAACACTCAGTTGCTACCCATGCGCAGGAACTCCAGCCCCACTCCTATGTGGACCCCCATCTACCAATGTGGGGCTCCCCTGGTTGCCACCATCTTTGGACTCCACAGCTACTGCCATAGTTCCCAACTCATGGTACCCTGCTTGCACCTGGGGACATCACATGCTCTGAAGAAAGCCAAGAGCTGCAACACTGCATGCCACAGAACTCATCTCTGAATGCATAGCACAACACCATTGTCCGGCTCCCCCCATCTAATCCAACACCCCATTGCTGAAAGCAGCTGCTGCCATCTTGGGTCACCTCCATCACCATCTTTAGTTGGGGCAATTACCAGTTTGGAATACAGGATAGCCAGGTATCCATAGTTTTCTAATTCCCCCCAATCCCCAGCAGCCTCTAACACAGCAGAGTGACTGCCCAATACAAAACAGCCCTCCATGACAGATGCGCAGCCACCAGAGTACAACACACAAGACCCCCAAGAGAAAGGTTCCTGATTAGGGAGTAGAAAGGGAGAGGGTGAGGGAGATACAGTTTAGAGACTAATTTAGAGGGCAGGAACTGTGAGGTCTACAGGTGAGATGAGGAGATAAAACCCAGTGCCCACATCACTGGAGGAGACCCCAAAGGAGATCCTTGAGGTGCAGTCTCCCAACTGAACCTGCAGGTGCCATACACCACATCCAAGTGTCCTGCACCCAAGACCAACCCTCACACCCTGGTAACCCCCAACATCCTGAGATACCAACTAAGAACAGACAACCCCACCTATTGGATGAGAAGGAAAGTAGGAAAGATACTGATTTCCAACCAAAACAATCCTTGTTTCTTCCTTCGAGATTTTTTTTCCTTTCTTCTTGCTCTTTATTCTCCTGCCCTCACATCCCCAACATATGTGAAACCAAATACTTTGCATGAATTAGGATGTAGAGGTCTGAGACAACTGAAGAATATATTACAGTTGTGTTGTATATATATTTTTCTTTTTTTCCAATTTTATTTTAACATTTTTTATTTTTTTAAATATATATATGTTTGTTTTATGTACTCTACTGTATTCCCTCTTACTTGTCTACCCAAAATTACTACCTCTCTACTCTCCTGCTACTAACCTTCTTCTTTAGATTTCTCTTTCACACTTCCTAAGATATAATAACTCTATATGCTCATTTCATACTTCCTCAGCATATCTTCCTATACCTCACCCCTGGCTCTTTGTCTACCATCAGAAACTGTAAACCATTTTATAAACCTACTGATTATGTTGTAGATAATAATTGAAATCATGATTTCTGTACATTGTGACCAAACTGTAAATGTCTTAATAACAACTATTTGTTTTTAGGTGGTATTTTGTTTATATTGGGATCTTTTAACATTGTACTTCCCCTCAAAGGAGAGGTATTAGAACCCTACAGTGGCACTATAAACCTATAGGGTAAAAAATAGTAATGCCTCGGATCTACAGAGCTAGAAAGGAAGACACACAATCAACATAAAAAGACAAGGGAGGACAGTGCCCCAGTCAAATCAATATACTACATTATTAGAATCCATGGCCAGCACAGCAGATAAAATGACAGAGAAGGAGTTCAGTATGTACATAATTAAAATATTCTGTGAATTAAAGGATAATATAATAGGGAAAATACAGGCAGCAAAAATCATTTTGATAAAGAGCTACATAAGCAAATACAGGAAGCAAAAGATTACTTCAATGGGAAGATAGAGGTTCTAAAGAAAAACCAAACAGAAATCCTTGAAATGAAAGAAACAATATACCAAATTAAAAGTTAAATTGAAAGCATCACCAACAGATTAGACCTCTTGGAAGACAGAACCTCAGACAATGAAGACAAAATATATAATCTTGAAAAGAATGTAGACAACACAGTGAAAATAGTAAGAAACCGTGAGAGAACATTCAAGAAATATGGGATAGCAAAAAAAGACCAAATTTAAGAGTTATTGGGATAAAGGAAGGCATAGAGGTACAAACCAAGGGAATGAACAATCTATTCAATGAAATATCAGAAAAATTTCCAAACATGAAGAACAAATTGGAAAACCAAATTCAAGAGGCTTACAGGATGCCAAATGTACAAAATCACAACAGATCTACACAAAGAAACATTATAATGAAAATACCTAACATACAGAATAAGGAGAGATATTAAAAGCTACAAGAAAAAGGAATCAGATGACATATAAGGAAAAACGAATTAGGTTATATGCAGATTTATCAACCCAGACCCTGGAAGCTAGAAGATCCTGGAACAACATATATCAAGCTCTGAAAGAAAATGGATGCCAACCAAGAATTTTTTTATCCAGCAAAATTAAGCTTTAGATTTGTTGATGAAATAAAAACCTTCCATGATAAACAAACAAACAAACAACAAAAAAAAACAGCTAGAAAACCTGCACTGTAGAACATCCTTGGCCAAATATTCTATGAAGAGAATGAAAAACAACAATGAAAATCAGCAGAGGGAGATATTACGCTAAAGAAAAAACTAATCAAGAGAGAAATCAAGTCAAGTTAAATACCAAAAATAAACAAAAATGGCTGGGAATACAAATCATGTCTCAATAATAACCCTGAATGGTAATGGCTTAAACTCACCAATCAAAAGACATATGCTAGCTAACTGCATAAAATAAAACAAAATAATATGTTGCCTCCAAGAGACTCATCTCATAGAAAAGACATACGCAGACTGAAGATGAAAGATTGGGAAAAATCATACCATTCACATGGACTGTGGAAACAAGCAGAAGTTTTCATTCTCGTATCAAATAAAGTAGACTTTAACCTAAAGTTAATCAAAAGGGACAAAGAAGGACATTTCATACTGTTAAGGGAAACCATGCACCAACAAGACATGACAATTACAAATATATATGCCTCAAACAATGGAGCATCTACATTCATCAAACAAACTCTTCTCAAGTTCAAGAGTCAACTTGACTACAACAGAATAATTTAGGATGACTTTAACACACCTCTTTCACCACTGGATAGATCTTCCAAACAAAAGCTAAACAAAGAAACTATAAAACTCAATAATACAATCAATAACTTAGACTTAACAGACATATATAGAATATTTCGTCCATCAACAAGTGAATACACTTTCTTCTCAGAAGCACATGGATCTTTCTCTAAAATAGAGCATATATTATGCCATAAAGCAACTATTAGCAAATACAAAAAAAGTAGAGATAGTACATGCATTCTATCAGATCAAAATGGTAATGAAATTAGAAATAAATGATAAAATAAGAGATAAAAGCTACTCCAACACCTGGAGACTAAATAATATGCTACTGAATGTACAATGGGTTGCAGAAGACATCAAGGAGAAGATTAAAAAAAATTTTAGAGGTGAATGAGAACACAGATACAACATATCGAAATATCTCTGGGACACTATAAAGGCAGTTCTAAGAGGAAAGTTCTTTGCATGAAGGTCTTTCCTTAAAAGAAGAAAAAGTTAACAAATAAATGACCTAACATTACATCTCGAAGCCCTAGAAAAAGAACACACCAACACCAAAAGCAGCAGAAGACAGGAAAAAATTAAAATCAGAGTTGAAATCAATGAAATTGAAACAAAGGAAACAGTTGAAAATTTTGACAAAACAAAACATTGTTTCTTCAAATAAATAAATAAAATTGACAAACTCTTAGCCATGCTAACAAAGAGAAGGAGAGAGAAAACTCCAATCACTAACATATGTGATGAAAAAGGAAAAATCACAATAGACATTCCAGAAATACAGAAGATATTTAGAAATTATTTTGAAAACTTGTACTCCAATAAGATAGAGAATATTGAAGGCATCAACAAATTTCTAGAGGCATATGAGTTGCCCAAATTGAATTAGTTGCCCAAATTAAATATACACAATTTAAACACATCAATTTCAAGCCAGGAAATAGAAGACACCATCAGAAGCCTACCAACCAAGAAAAGCCCAAGACCAGATGAATACACAGCTGAGTTCTACAAGATCTATAAAGAAGAACTAATGCCTATACTCTACAAATTATTTTGTAAAATAGAAAAAGAGGGAGCACTTCCAAACTCATTCTATGAGGCCAATATCACCCTGATTCCAAAGCCAGGCAAAAGAAAACTTCAGACCAATATCTCTAATAAATACAGATGCAAAAATTCTCAATACAATTCTGGCAAATCAAATACAAAAACATATCAAAAAGATAGTGCACCACAATCAAATGGGGTTCATCACAGGGATGCAAGGATGTTTCAATATACAGAAATCAATAAATGTAATTTATCACATCAATAGACTTAAAGATGAGAATCATATGATTATCTCAGTAAATGCAGAAAGAGCATTCTACAAAATATAGCACTCATACATGTTCAAAACACTAGAAAAACTGCGGATAACAGGAACATATCTCAACCTCATAAAAGCTTTCTATGCTAAGCCTCAGGCCAACATCATTTTAAATAGAGAAAAATTGAAAGCATTTCCTCTAAAAACTGGAACAAGACAGGAATATTCTCTTTCATCACTTTTATTTAACACTATTTAACATAGTTCTTGAAACACTGGCCAGAGCAATTAGACAGATGAAAGAAATTAAAGGGATACATGTAAGAAAAGAAGAACTCAGATTAGCACTATTTGCTGATGACATAGTTCTGTATCTAGAAGACTCAAAAAATCCCACCAGGAAACTTCTAGAACAAGTAAATGAATTCAGCAAAGTAGGAGGACACAAAATCAACACCCATAAATCAAAGGCATTTCTGTATATCAGAGACAAATCCTATGAAAGGGAAACAAGAAAAACCACCCCATATAAATAGCCTCAAAAAAATAAATATGTGGGAATTAACATAACAAAAGAGTTGAAAGATTTCTACAATGAAAACTACAGAATGCTAAAAGAAGAAATTAAAGAAGACCTTAGAAGATGCAAAGATCTTCCTTGTTCTTGGATAGGCAGAATTAATATTGTTAAAATGATCACACTACCAAAAGCACTATGCAGATTTAATGCAATTCCAATCAAAATCTCAATAACATTTCTCATAGAAATAGAAAAAGCAAACATGAAATTCATCTGGAAAAATACTCTTTTCCAGAATAGCCAAAGCAATCCTTAGCAAGAATAGTGAAGCAGGTGGCACCACTATACCAGACTTTAAACTATACTACAGAGTAATAGTAACAAAAATGGCATGGTATTGGTACCAAAATAGACTTGTAGACCAATGGTACAGAATAGAGGACACAGAGACAAACTCTCATAATTACAGTTATATTAAATAAAGGCCCCCAAAACGTACATTGGAGAAAAGATAGCCTCTTCAAAAAATAGTGCTGGGAAAACTGGAAATCCATATGCAACAAAATGAAATTAAACCTCTATCTTTCACCATGCACAAAACTCAATTCAAAGTGGATCAAGGACTTAGGAATTAGACCAGAGACCCTGCACCTAATAGAAAAAAAAATGTAAGCCTACATCTCCATCATGTCTGATTAGGCTCCAACTTCCTTATTAAGCCTATTATAGCACAAGAAATAAAATCAAGAATCAATAAATGGGATGGATTCAAACTGAAAATCTTCTCCTCAGCAAAAGAAACAATCAGTGAGGTGAAGAGAGAGCCTACAGAATGAAAGCAAATTTTTACCACATGCACATTAGATAGAGCACTAATCTCTAGGATATATAAAGTACTCAAAAAGCTAAACACCAAAAAAAAAAAATACCCCAATCAATAAATGGGTCAAGGAACTGAACAGACACCCCGCAGAAGACACATCTCTAGCAATTAGAGAAATGCAAATCAAAACTACTCCAAGATTTCATTTCACTCTATTCAGAATGGCAGCTATTAAGAACACAAAAAACAATAAATGTTGGTGAGGATGTTGGGACAAAGGCACACTCATACATTGCTGGTGGGACTGCAAATTGGTGCAGCCAATATGAAAAACAGTATGGAGATTCCTTGGAAAGCTGGGAATGAAACCACCATTTGACCCAGCTATCCCTTTCCTTGGTCTATACCCAAAGGACTTAAAAACAGCATACTACAGTGACACAGCCACATCAATGTTTATAGCAGCACAATTCACAATAGTTAAATCTTGGAACCAACCCATATGCCGCTCAGCAGATGAGTGGATAAAGAAAATGTAGTATATATACACAATGGAATATTTCTCAGCAATAAAAGAGAATAAAATCATGGCATTTGCAGGTAAATGGATGGAGTTTTAGAATATAATGCTAAGTGAAGTTAGTCAATCTCAAAAAACCAAAAGCCAAATATTTTCTCTGATGTAAGGAGCCTGATTCATAGTGGGATCTTGGGAAGGCGAACATGGGAGGACTAGACAAACTCTAGATAGGGTAAAGGGGTGGGAGGGAAAGGGAGGAGGAATGGGGATAAAAAAAAAAAGATGGTGGAATGAGATGGATATCATTACCCTAAATACATGTATGAAGAAACGAATGGTGTGACTCTTCTTTGTATACAACCAGAGATATGAAAAATTGTACACTCTCTTTATAATATGAATTGTAATGCATTCTACTGTCATATAACAAATTAAAATAAGATAAGAAAAAAAGATTTACAAATGGCTTAATGACCACTATTTATTTTTACACTAATAATATTACACTGATTGTTTATAGTTGTATAACAACCCCTCAGTTATTTTTTATAAGTTTATTGTCTTCTAGATCCTTTAGGTGCCTCTGGTTCAACATCTTTTATAAGGCTGCATTCAGGGTATAGGCCAGGGCTGCATCCTCATCTGAAGGATTGAGTGTGAGAGAATTTGCTTCTGAGCTCACACATGTTGTTGACAGAATTCTGGGCCATTTGGCTGAGGGCCTCTCTTCCTCATTAGTTACATGCATGGGATCCTTCACAGCAAAGCTAACATCAAGGCGAGCTTCCATCAGAGTATGTAGGCAATATAGCTACAGCAGATGAGCAAGACAGAAGTCATAGTCTTTTGGGAACCTAGTCTTAGAAAGAAGTCACATCTCATCATGTGAATGGATTATATTCATAGGAAGTTAGTCACTAGACTCATCCTTCACTCAAGAAAAAGAGATTGCTGCTAGGGTGTGAATACCTTCAGAAAAAAATTATTGGCAACCATGTTAACCTATCACAAATACTCACCAATCTTTTCTTTGGTAAAGGACTTTTTCTATATTTCTTACTATCTAATTTACTGCTTATCCAGTGATATTTATAAAATAGAAATGGTTCATCTGTGATGAAGCCTGCCATCTCATCAGGCAAGTATAGGTAGGATGCTGAATCCAGACTCAGAGTTAGAGGCAGGAGAAGTTTCTTAGTCCTAGTGATATCTAAACAAGACTTGAAGGAAAAGTAGGTATTGACCCAGGAAGACAAGGGCAAGGTAAGGATGTCCTAAGCAGTGGGCAAAGCATATATCTACAAAGGTCTGAAGTTGAGAATCTATTATGATGTTCACTGTCTACACCCATAATCTTATCAGAGTATTTCAGTTTGTGAGAATTCTTAATGATGTTGTTTTAAACTGATGGGAATACTAATATTAAATTTATGATTATTTCTCTTTTGTCAGAGTAGTTTTCTAAACTCAGTCCCACAAAATATGTATTTCCTTAAGAACTCTGAAATTTTCTTGTTCAATATACCAACTGCATTGCCTTCTCTTCTAATTTTGCTTCTGCCAATGGTGATATCCTAAGGCTGAGCCTATAGAATATAGGTGTATAGTAAATTTAACAGTTTTATTATATTAACTTGATCAATTTGTTAACTCAACCTGACAATTAAATTCAAATTTAATATCTTTTGCTCTAACATAGAAGATAAAATGCATTGGAGAAGTGTTAGATACTCTGAATCTCTTACTTCCTATAGGCATTGGATCTACATGTCAATGGTGAATATTAACATGTTTTGTGTAATTGGTTTCAAGTCTCCTGATAAGCAGGACAAGAGATTCTTTATAATTAGTATTTAAGAAGGATGGTTGGTATATAATCTCCATTTTCCTAAAATAAACTGATATTTTACTTTCCAGAAAAAGTGTTAGGATAAATGACTACATACAACCTTAAGATAGAGATCTGATTATTATTAAGAGGTATGAATACATTAAATTTTTTTGGCTCTAATTTTTAAAGCTTTTATTGTGTAACATTTTGAACACACACAAGAATAAACAAAATAGAATACCCATAATCCTTCTTTAATAATAATTAACTCCTGACCAATCTTTCAACACCTACACCTCAACCATCCCTTCATGTATTATTTTTGAATTTTATTCCCTGTCCTGTATCATTTCATCAGCAGATATTTTGGTATTTTCCTCTAAAAGAGAAGCAGTCATTGTTTTAAAATAAAATTACAGTACCATTTTCCTCCTGAATAAAGAAAAACATTTGCTTATTATTGTCAAATAATTATTCTTTTATTCTTGCTTTTACTTTCTTTGTAAAATAAGATGAATGGATAGATAATTTGTGGTTCTCATTCAGGGATGGATTTTACCCACTAGGGGGACATTTGGCAACATTGGAGTGTTTTTTTTAATTTAATTTTTTTTTTTTTTTTTTTTTTTTGCAACCAGGGATTGTTACTGGCATCTAGTGGGTAAAGCCAGGGATGCTGCTAAACATACAGGATAGGGCCCCAAAATGAATTGCTTTTTCCACAATATCAATAGTGCTACTGTGGATAAACCCAGAGAAGGGGAGAGAGAGATAGAGAGAGACAGACAGACAGACATTAGTGATCTAATGTCAATTAATAGAACATTTGTTCCAGGTATGGATAACGTAGCTCAGAAAAATACAGCACTTCTCACTTGTGCAGCAGAATCAAATTAAGTAATGAGCAAAATGTTTAATAAATATGGGTAGAATCTGTGTTCTGCAGCAAAAGAAAAACCTAGAAAAAATTATTTTGAATTTGCTAAACAACAATCCGTCAGGAATGATTTTCTTTCGTATAAAGTGGTGCTGTGAATGTTAATGCTTGTGGCATAGTTTTAAGATGAAAATTAGTATGAGTTACTTGAATTCAGGCAGAACTTGCTTGTTATTCTCCACAGAATCCTGGCAATAATTTACCTAGCAGCACAGTAGTTCACGCACATCAAAGCAGCCTTCTTTAAGTGTGTCCAGCGGGCAGATTTTTAGCTCTGTGACTTATACTTGGAAAAAAAAAAGTTCCCTTCTTGAGAGACAAAACATGTTTAACTAAGCACTTCATGTAAATCCTACACTGTGTAAACTCATATGAATTCCTCTTGCTATCTGGGAAGAAGCCCCTCCATGCCTCAAATACTCTAAAATCTGAGGCAAAAAGAGAACAAATGTGGGAAAGTCTCCTCAAATGAACAGCAACGTGTTTTTATTTAAATTAAACTTGAACATGAACTAGATTCAGGAGAGGAAATGGCAGAGGAGAGTCGGGAGTTGCTATAGGATGTGTCTGCCTGCTTCGAGCTCCCAGACAAGTGAAGTCCAACTCTGACATTTCAGGCAATTTGTATACCAAGCTCCTCCTTTTCTGCAGCCTTCTTTTCCATTGGTAAAATTCTTTTGCAGGGTCAAGTAGGGATCCCACCCCTTCTCTGTGTTTTCACTCTGAAGCCCTATACAACTTTACACCTGAATGAAAGCCAAACCTCTGTGGATATATAAAGGGAACCTTGAGGAGGAATTTCACAGCTACAGTGCAGAAGCAGAGGGACAGGAACAAACCAGCTCTCCAGTCAAGCAGATCCTCTACTCACCATGCTTCCTCCTGCCATTCATTTCTATCTCATTCCCCTTGCATGCATCCTAATGAAAAGCTGTTTGGCTTTTAAAAATGATGCCACAGAAATCCTTTATTCACATGTAGTTAAACCTGTTCCAGCACACCCCAGCAGCAACAGCACGTTGAATCAAGCCAGAAATGGAGGCAGGCATTTCAGTAACACTGGACTGGATCGAAACAGTAAGTGTGTTCTACTTTGTGTAGATTTTCTTCTTTTTTGGTAGCATTAGCTCACATTCCCGTAAAATCATTCCATTGTTAACTAACTTGAACTATATATATTTTGCAAACAATCTGGGAGCAATCTGCTGCATGCATAGATTGGCATTCTTCCTTAGGTAGTGATTTTAGAGTTAGCGTAATGAAAACAGTGGCTTCATAATGCTAGTACAAAGTTTAGTTTTACAAACATCCACAAAGAAAATGTACCTAAGAATTAAGTTGTTGCTTTTCTTAAAACTATGCAAAAATGAGAATTTTTAAAAGCATTGTTCTACATCATTTAAGTTTAGGTTGTTTTATCAGTTTAATTCAGGACCTGTGCAATTTTGGTAGAGTGTATAAAGGTAGCTCACCCTAAGTACATATAGGAGATAACAAGGGGAAAAGGCAAGCTTTCAGAGGAGGGGAAAAAAAAATTGTCCACGTGGATTTCTATAACACTTTTACTGAAATGTTTAAAGTTTTGATGATGCTCAATGTAAAAGAGGGATTAAACTCAAAATGTTGGAGCCACATTTTTCTGAAATCATTTCTTATTAAAAAATCAAATTTTAGGTAATTATATATTTCTGTGAAATATGGAGAACCTTTTTATGACTTAAGATATTTAAAATGACAGTAATGTTTTGTACAGGAAGCATTCTTTTGCCCTTTTCTGTTTAATTGGCACACTAATTGACCACTAATTAAGAGGATTCAAATTTCTTCTAACTTTTGTTTCATTCTTTCCCTTAGAAGAGTTCACATGCTAATAATCGGGTTTTAAGAGAGACAGAAACAGTGTACAGGAAATCTTCACAAATCATTTTGCACCTCCTCCTTAAACTCCATTCAACTGTTAAAGTAGTTTTGACCTCTGAAAAGTCAGAGCTAAAAAGACTGGTAATGTCTTCCTAAGAAATCCAAGGTGTTTTTATTTTCGTGAAGATATATGTTTTTAAGAACATAGGCATATCTGATTACTATTATATTACTATGCAATGTGGTGGGTATTCATTGTCAATGAACTGTCATTGCAAAAATGCTGAATCTACGTGCACAGGAACAAAAAACTAGACAAATCAAAATCATCTCTGGCTGTTTCCAGGTGCATTCCTAAGGCAGCTGCAGGAAGGTGAGCTGGGCTCAGAAACAGGCAAGCCCAGCACACTGCCCAGGCAAATTGTTTAACCTTTAATTTCAGTCCCACAACTCTAGATCTATATATACGCATGTATATACACATATATTTTCCCACAACTATCACATTTCCCTTAGGCTATATCTCTTACCTCAGAAGTGCTAGGGCACAGAAATGAAGTAAAACTCCTAATCCATATTATAATTAGAGTTACCTTGCAGTATTCTATGTACAACCACTTCAGTGTATTTTATATTTTATATTTTTAAACATTTCGTCAACTTATGCTTCTAAATGTTCTTTTTAAAATATTGGTTAACAGGACTTGATTTCTTTCCAAGTTTGTTATAAGCAATTCTCCTAAAGTTTAGATAACAAAACAATGGTAAGAAAAACTTTAAATATTTAAAGATTAATTTTTATTTTAATTACATAAAACATGTAATAAAAAACAGCTAATTAAGGAACAAACTTGTCAAATGTGAATAACTAAAACAAAAAGTTTGCAACAACCAATATTCAGGAAATGAACACCGTGGTTCCTTTTGCAGTTGTAAATCAGACATGTTAGGTATTTTTCTGCCATAAAATTCATGGAAATGTAGCCAAGTTGTTATGGCAACCATACGTTCCTGATTTAGGGGTTTTTATATTCTTTAAATTTTGAGTTGTAGTGGCATTTTGAATTTCAAACATTTTACTATTGGTATTTTAAAAACATGGCTTGGGAATTTATGTTTAAAATGTAGTTACTAAGTTTGATGTGCAAAATGTCAGAGGTTATACCCATATGATTCTATGCAGCTGAAATCTATAAGTGAAATCAAGTATTACAGAGCGAATCTGCACTGCCTACAATATTTAAATACTTTCCACATTTTCTCAACAGATAAAAAAAACTAATTAAAAGCACTTGCAGACATTAGCCAATATGACCCATGAGAAAGAGAACATGAAAGTGCACTCTTTTGGACTCATTGAAGAATGAATATTTACACATAAGTGGAATAGCTGCTGAACCCTTTTTGGGAAGTGAGACTAAGCAAATGAGATTTTCAAATATTCTAATAAACAATTAGCTAATGTTTTACATGAAAAAAATCAGTCTTAAGATTATTTTTTTTCCAAAAAATGTTATAGCCTTTATGTAAACTGATGATTTTCATGAAAGTGTCTCTAACAACTATTTAGCAGATTTTTGCACTGTGAAAACAAAAGTAGATGCTAACTTTCTCTTTATCAGTTTGTTACCATTTGGATATTATTTTGTCAATACAAATTATTATTATTATTATTATTATTATTATTATTATTTTAATCTTCATCTGCTTTTTGTCTTTGATACATGTTCTTTTCCAATATTTTGCAGGTCGGGTTCAAGTAGGTTGCCGGGAGCTTCGTTCCACCAAATACATCTCTGATGGCCAGTGCACCAGTATCAGCCCTCTGAAGGAGCTGGTATGTGCTGGTGAGTGCTTGCCTCTGCCAGTGCTTCCTAACTGGATTGGAGGAGGGTATGGAACAAAATACTGGAGCAGGAGGAGCTCCCAGGAATGGAGGTGTGTTAATGACAAAACACGCACCCAGAGAATCCAGCTGCAATGTCAAGATGGCAGCACACGCACCTACAAAATCACTGTGGTCACTGCCTGCAAATGCAAGAGGTACACCCGGCAGCATAATGAGTCCAGTCACAACTTTGAGAGTGTGTCGCCTGCCAAACCAGCCCAGCATCACAGAGAGCGGAAAAGAGCTAGCAAATCCAGCAAGCACAGCATGAGTTAGAACTCATACTCTCAGACTGAACTGCCTAGAAACCATCTGCTTTACAGATTTGATTGCTTGGAAGACTCAAGCCTGCCATTGCTATTTTCTCACTCGAAAGTATATGCTTTCTGCTTTGATAGAGCCCAGAAAACTGTCCTAAGTATCAGGACCTTCTCTGGGAATTGCTTTTCCTTTTCAAGTTCTTCAAGATATATGTATGTTCATGAGTGCAATTTGCATTTAAATCCCACACATCCTGTAGTTTTAATTCCCCATACTTTTAAAAACTATTGACACAATATACACCCCTAAACCCGAATCATTATATCCTAAAAGTGAAAAAAGGCTCTCTCACTCTC
Source organism: Marmota marmota marmota (assembly GCF_001458135.2). Classification (NCBI taxonomy): domain Eukaryota; kingdom Metazoa; phylum Chordata; class Mammalia; order Rodentia; family Sciuridae; genus Marmota; species Marmota marmota. The sequence goes on along the minus strand of NW_025999905.1, from coordinate 8,765,089 downwards.
CATTCCCTAACCTATCTCTACCCTTTCCAAACAAAAATCCCTTCAAAACAGAAAAGTTTTTTTTTTTTTTTAAGTTGTTGCCATGAATCTTCCCAGTAACATTTCAGAAAGGTGCTTTTTTAGTAATTTTCAGGGGAACAATTTAGCAGGCAGAAGAGATTTTCTTTTGAAAGAAAGAGAAAGAACTTGTGACATTTCACTTCAAAAATAAGCCCTCTAGCTTTTTACAGTCTCATAGTATGAAATTATACCTTGCATGCTGACCCTCGCTTGGAATGGAATGCCAGAAATGCATGGCAGCAGCTAATAAGTAAAGCTGATTAACTATTTATTTGTCAATGTTATTATTTAATGAGCTCTCACATGTGATTTTTTTCAAAATGTTAATTTTTTTTATGTTTTAAAGCTTTTTCATGTACCTAAATATTTTCCTATATGATTTGTGGTTGATCTAGATATATGAAATTACATGTAGATATGTAAAATAAATATTTTAGTCTCCTTATTACATATGTGTTTCATCATGAACTTTATCAAACATGGATCTTTGAAATCACTAAGATGCTTTGTAAAATTGAAATATGTAATACTTTAGTCTGTGCAATCAGAAGGTGAATTGACCTTCAATTCTATTAGTTTCTTTTAACAAAAATAAACACTGCCAAAAGTTATTGTCCTTGTCTATAACATATATAAAGGGGCACATGTTTGCAAAAACTATGAAATAAAGGTATGAGAGTAATTTTCTTTTTAAGCTAGGATTGACCTCAGGGCTTTGTACATGCTAACCATATACTCTACCACTGACCTACATCCCCAGCCACATTTATTGCTTTTTTTTTTTACTGTCACATTCAAACATGGACAGAAATGTCTTTAATAAGTGAAAGGAAAGAGAGAAAAAAGGAGACCATCTCTTCAGTAAATGGGATGGTTGAAAAAGTTGGGTGGCAGTCCAGCAGTGAGTTGTAATAAGAATATCAAATTTATATATACCAGTAGATGCCAAGTCTGCTGTACATTATAATCACCTGGGGGAGATATTATAAGACCCAATGCCTTGGCTTCTATGCAAGTTACATCAGAATTTCTGTGAGTGGAATTGAGATATCAGCAGTTTTTGAAGTTCCAGGTGATTTCAATAGGAAGCTAAGTTTGAGAAGAAAGAAATTGTGAAAAATCAGTATCTTATGCTGGGAAACACTGAATACTAATGCTAATGTATGGTCCTCAAAATAAGACAAAACAAAACATAAAGAAACTCCCAACTTAAATTTCAGTGTTTTCAATTCTGGAATGTTGTCATATTAAACAACAGTGACAATCTTAGACCAGTTTATAGATCATTTGGCTTATGTGTTAATTCAACTTACTGATACCATCACTCAAAATAAAAAATTTTGAGGAAAATCAAAAGGATTGGGCTATGTGTTAGTAAGATTTCCTGGGTTTTCTGCTTCTGGATTCTGAGCATGGAAGACTCCTTAGTACTTTTTTTTTTTTTTTTTTGGTA